>NC_045030.1:89217320-89236739 GCF_008632895.1 Mastomys coucha
AAAAAAAAACAAATAAAAAACTTGCATGATTTTTAAAAAAAGAGTTCTATTCAAAACAAAACGTGTAATTAAATGTTTTAAATAGCACTATCCATAGGAACTTAAAGATAAAAATATTTCAGAAGAGTAGTAATGATTGAGTGTATAAATAAATGTCTATATCCACAAAATAGATTATCATTGGATGATTGGTCCTAAACAAGTCATTTATACCATCCCTCTCTAAGGCCAAGGGAATATTGCAGAAGAAAAGAATGTAGGAGCCAGAAAATAGGGAAAATGGTTACAAAAAGTGAACTTTTGAGTGTGATATAGCCAAAGCAGTTATGATCTCACATGGATGGACCTGTCATGAATCAATGAGAGCCTAACTTTAGCAACTGATGCATTCTGGGAAAGGAACAGTCATTGCCTTCAGTTCTGAACTAGTGAGCTTACCAGTGATAATGATGTGACCAAAAATTAGCACAAAGAATGAACATTCTGCCAGGTTTGCTCATTAGTTGATGAGAATTTCCATGTTTGTGAAGAAATCAAAATGTTGCAAATCGTGTTCCAACTTTTCTTAGGCTATCTTTTATAAATAACCATTTATTGTCCTCCTCTGTACTTGACCTAATATCCTTGTGACCATTAGGAATCATTTTGCAAAGTCCACTCATTTTCAAACAGAAGAAAAAAAATCTAATAATACTGTCAGGTAGCATCCAAGGCCTCCCCAATTTGCTTTAGCCTGCCTACTGAATACTTCTATTAATGTATTTGGAACATGTGTGATGTCTGACTTCTTTGTTGTAATACTATAAAAACTTAGTGAAGCTGCTTCCATGTTTGAACATAGTTTGGTGCAAATTAAATTTGTGTTTACAATCCATGATCACTCATACTTGGCTATAAAATAAACTTCCTCTTATCCCCTTTTTGGTGAGAATTGTACTTTTGCATTGGCAACAGTTTCACATCCCCTGGGCCACTCTGACATACTGGTTAAAATCAGAAAGACACAAAAGAAAAAAGGTATAAGTGTGGGGAAAAAAAGTCACTTAGAGAGTAACTTTGAGAATTAAGAATGCTAACACTTGTATATTAACCCCACATTAAATGATGGCTATCTTCATTAACTATTATCAACTTTTCCTCTAATACAATGGATTACATTCTGTCAAGCCCATTCACTTACTCTTTTTGAATGTCCCTACTCCTCCATCATAAATTACTCTGTTTAATAAATTTCACTTAGTATACAAATACATTGAAATATCATTCTCAAATTAACATCAAATAACTCATTTCCAATGTCTCTACATAGCATCAATATATCTATGTCCTTCCTTTTCTACTAAAGTCCTAAGAACATTTGATTTTTAGTTATTGCTTCTATTCTTCCACATGGGATTATTTAACAATAATTTACAATTTCCCTACTAAGTTTTGTTAAGACTAACAAAAGTGCACCTTACAAAATGAAATCATCAATTGTGGTAGTCCTCATGCAGTTCAACTTGTTCCTTGAATTTACCAGTCAAGCACACCTTTCCTTCTTGAAGCATTCTCTATTTGGCTTGGAGGCTTTAACATTTTCCTCCAAAACCAGAAATGTATCTTTCTACTCTTGGTCTTTTGAGATTCAACACCTCTGTTACACATATGAATTTGAAATGCCTTAAGATTTAGTAACTTGACTTTTTTGTGTGAAGTCAATATTTTATAACATTATAAGAACTTGAGATGCCATTTGCATGCTGTGTCCTCTCAAATTTACTATTATAATTCAAATTTCTCCCATTGACTGTAGACTCTAATGTATAATTTCCAACTTAACATCTCTGTTTGGATACAGGTATGTCCTCTGAAACCTCATACAGCCAAAACTTAACTATTTCTTCTTGATAATCTATACTCCTATAATCATTATCACAAGTAACATATCATTTTAGCATTTACAACAAACCACATATAAACACCTAATCTATGTAGAAAACTCATAGCTAGAGAGTTGTCAAAGTTTTTACTTATTATAGGAGTTCAAAAACGGCCTAGAAACTATACCAGTCATCCATTTTTTTGCCCAAAAGCATCTTTATTAGCACACAGATATTGTCGTGTCTTCCATGACTGGAAATCCTTAATCTAATTATTCCATATTTGGAAATCCTTAATCTAATTATTCCATATTTGGAGTCATTTCCCACGTGATAGTAGTCTGAAGATAATTTGATCAGTTGGTTTTGACACTATTGAAAGAAACAGAAAAAAATAACTAAATAGACATGTAGAATTAAAGATCAGTCACTAAATTTTGGTCTTCCTATATGGGCAGCTGTAAAGATATCCTTGTGATAGGAATATCTACAAAATAATATAATATAAAGAAAATCTTATTTATTGAAGTGTTTTTAAAATGTAGGCGATTCACTACAATCTTACTATGATCACCCGACTTAATTGAGAATATTGACTGTACTACATTTGTTTGGATTTATAGCCTTTAACACAAATTGACTTAACAAGGAAGATGTGTTTTTATGTCCATATTATGCCCATTTAAATCATCACATTACAGAAGATTCCAGGAAGTACTTTACAGCACTCACGGAGATATGTCTATTTATTAATGAAGAACCTGCTAGAGCTCTTTTTCAATAAGGAAATAAGAATAGTATGCAATAAAACTCAAAGGTCTATTCTAAAAGTTTCCTAGTTATAGTGGCACCATTTAATTTTTTCCTAAATGTTTTCACATATAGATTACATAAAGATATGTGTAAGAATAAAATTGATTTGAGAGTGCAAGTGTTATAAATGTCTGTTGAAGTTCTAAAAGCCAAAGCTGTTGGTTATTTAGTTCCCTGAAATGCTTGAAACAACTTGGACATAAATTTTTTATCTTTCAATATCATCAAACATTTAGACAAAAAAAAAAACAGCTAATTTATTCAATTGCTGCAGGATACTGTGAATTTTACAAGTCTTTGCCAAGTCATTTCTAACAACCTGTAGTTAGAAACAAATGTCCTTTTATCATATGACTCCATGATCTAGGTCAAAGAGAACAAACACAGGAAAAATAATGGATGATTAAAATGACATTAAACAGTAGTAAAGCTCAAAGTTCTGAACTTTAATAAATGATATTTCAAAACCTTTTTGAGGCAGTAGAAAGGACTGAGTGATGTTGGGCATCTTTCTATTTTAGAAGTCCTAGTGTGGGAATGTGTGAGGAGAGATGGAACAAATTGCTCAATGAAAGTAATGGGGTCATCCCCTTGGCTGCCTTCAGGGATGCTGTAAATCTGGATGTTCTTCATTTTGTTTCTATTCTTTTCTCTTCCTTATGTAGCTCCCAGTGATTTCTGGTTAGAGTCCACTGTACTTCATTACAAGGTGAATTTCTCCTGTAGATGGAAGTGCTCTTCCAGCCAACCCTCAGTCTTGACATTTTGGTTCAAAATATCAAGATCATGTGTTGAAAAATGTGTATACCTTTATAATGGGAATTTTCTCTTTTTTATCCTTTCTTGTTTTATTTATTATTATTCTTAGCCATGACTCAAATATATCTGGTTTTAACAAAAACATCATATAGACTAATGACATAAGGCTTAATAAACTTACTGTTTTTTAGGGGGAGTGGGGAACCCCATTAAATGTTTATTAGTCAAAGTATACATTTGGACAGTCATTATAGAAAACAGTGTAACAATTTCTCGAATAACTACAAACAGATTGAGCATATTACCCAACTCTACTATTCTTGGGAGTACACCCAAAATATTCTATTTCTTATTACAGAGATGCAGATATAGTATCTACATTACAGCCTGGTGTTTGTGGCTAGATTTTTCTGGATTTTGAAGAATTTCTGGGAGAATGTGTCTGTAGCAATTTGTAAACCACTTAGAGATCTGCAGGTAAGATAAATTGGTCTTCTTGGAAAGCATTCGTTTGTCTTATTCAGTAGGGTAGCCATTAAGCCAGTGCTTATAGAGCCCGCCAAAGGATCTTCACAGAACTGGATGGCAGCAGGTATCCTTTCTGAAGCTTCTATCATGAAATTTCTTACAGCTCCTCTCAAGTATTATCCTGATCGAGGTGCCTTTTTGTGGTGGTGGTGGTGGTGGTGCTGTGTGTGAGTGTGTGTGTGTGTGTGTGTGTGTGTGTGTGTGTGTGTGTGTGCGCGCGCGCGCGCGCGTATGTTCTGGGTTTCTTCTGGACTACCTTCAGCTTCCTCCATGTTGCTCTCAGTGGCTTAGAAACCAGGGATGACTGAAGCAGGAATAAAGCTTCTCCTGAAGAGCCAGAGAAGACCTTCACCGATTTCTGAAATGGATTCTCATCTGTTGCCAGGCTGACTGTTGTTAACACCTGTGCCTCTGTAATGTCACAAACTCTCTATGCTAGATCCGAGCTACCTCCTACCCCATACATGCCCATACTTTTTGGCTCTACATGGCCTGTTTTACTTTACTTTACTTTTTTTTCCTCTTTTAAACCATAGCTTCAATGTACTTGTGCATGTGTACTTACTCCATGTTTTAATAGCTTTCATATTCTCTTTGAAGGTGTCAACTAAGTGTCAACATATATTGGAGGTTAATATTGCCATTTATTTAAAAATTCTATTCTCTCTTTCTCTCTGTATGTGTGTGTGTGCATTTCTACATGTATGCAAGTGCACATACCATGGGTTTATGTTGTGGTCAGATGTGGTCAGAGCATCTTTGTTTTTCTCTCCTTCTACCATGTGGGTTCTGGTGATTAAACTCTGGTGAAGCAAATGCCTTTACACACTAAGTAATCTTATATTACTTATTATTATTATTATTATTATCATACTTTGTATATTATGTTTCTCTTCTCTACAGTACATAGTTATTACATATGTAATACTATTGCCCTATTACAATATATCTATATTTGACTGTGAGGATAAGTGCTTTAATCTAAACAATCTTGGATGAATAAAATCATAAGGACAATTTTGTTAAATACAAAGAATTACTTACTTCCAAATGTAGACAAAGAATAAATTAATGAATTATATGTGCTCTTTATACCCTTTTAATATAACTTACATATATTGAGAGCCTACAATATCAGACATTATAGAAAATGTTAGTTTATTTTCTTTTTTCTGTATATATATTTTTATTCATGAGATTTCTGTTAGTCAAGAGCTACTGTAACATTTTATGTATCATACTTAATGTATAATATACTAAATATTACCATTACCTATGGATATCCTATGGATATCATGGGACTTCTTACACATAATGGATTCCAGTCCACTTCTAGAGTTACACATGAAAATGTTACCGATGAGCTGAAGAATCTGGCATTAATAAATTTGGAGCATTATAACAAATAGGCAGTTCTAGTGTTTAGTTCCATATTTTAATATATTAAATGTATTTCACTGCTTACATTATAGTAGCAGATTTAAAACATCTACTCACTTGCCACTAGGTTACCAGCAACAGAAAATTTCAGCTTATTTTCCATAGGCTTTCAAGCATCAAGGCTGCAATGCAGCTGCTGGAGCAGCACAGGAGACCAGCTTAATACTCAAGGGCCTTGGAGCAAAGTATACTCCCTGTGCTTGTTGCTTTCTCTCTGTGTTCTCCTCCCAACATACTCACTCTTTCCTCCCTTCATCATTTACAGCTTCAACTACAGTTATGACAATTAAGAAAGATCAGATCTCCAGAAACAGTATCTCTTTATCTTGTCAAGAATTGGAATATCCAAATGGAATTATACTGGACCATGAGATCAAAACCTATGAAAAGGTGGGGGAAAGGTGTTATGGGGTTGGGTTTGGTAGAAGAAAATATTATTATTTCATGAACTACCTCCTTACAAATAACTTACTTGCTTATGAGTGGTAGATCCCTGTTTATAACCTGATCATTTAACCTCTCTTTCAGTAGAAAAAATTTAGAAATTACCTTGTCAATTCCTCTCTAATCTACAGCAAACAGTAATAACAAAGATGTCACTTACAAATGTAAGATAGTAATGACAATAAACATGGCAGTGAAGTTTGTTCCCATCAAAACTCCTCCTATATTAGCACTTTTAGTGTGGTTCCTCATTCAGCTGATGTGCATCACCTTTTAAAACATTAGGTCATACAGGATAGAAACTCTATTTAAAAATTGTGCACACATAAATTTAATATCCACATATGCATACATATGTATTATATATATGTATATATAATGTGCTTATTTTATCATGCAAATATAAACTTCTTTCCAAATAAATCACTAAATTATTTTCAAAAAAATATCTTCTTTTTGTATACTTACTTTGCTAATGGGATTTTGGTATACATCTTTGGCTACTATAAAATACTTCTCTTGTGAGATGTTTCCTATTCCCAGGACAATTTCTTGTTCTTTCTCTATCTTTATCCTTGTCCAATCTTTCTTTCTTCTCTTTCTAGTGATAACCACCCATGAAGTAATAGATTTCTCAGACACTGTTTTCACCACTATTCTGACTACAGATTATTCATCATGTGAACTTGAATAGTTTTGTCTTCTATTTTCCGAGGTGTACATCTGAGGTGGAGGGCAAATACAGCACTGAAAGTGTGTAAATATATAGCATACTGGAAACTAAATGACATCTGCTTTTCTGGATTGTTTCCACTAAGTTCCCTAGGCCTTAAAGCTGACAGTGACCCTCGATTTCCTTTCCTC
This sequence comes from Mastomys coucha, assembly GCF_008632895.1. Classification (NCBI taxonomy): domain Eukaryota; kingdom Metazoa; phylum Chordata; class Mammalia; order Rodentia; family Muridae; genus Mastomys; species Mastomys coucha. Next base: position 89,224,031 of record NC_045030.1, read on the forward strand.
CTTCACCTCAATGTCCAGTTGACGATCAAATTCTATTGATTCTTTCTCTATGCATTCTACTAACTTCATCCTTACGTCCACCTTAGTTTAGCCTTCCTAGAATGTGTGGTATTTTAGATTGTCCTAATATGTCTATCCACTACCAGTTTTGATCCTTGTCTATCCTTGATCCAAAAGGATATTGTTACCTTGAGTCTATTAACTTACCGTTATTAACCTTTGTGATTTAGGATTTATTACATTAAATTTCCTTTATTTTTATAACTGACTATAAGAAAATCAGTGCCTACAAAAATATATCAGAATCTGATATGATCCCATCTACCATTATTACCAAAGTCAGTAAAATTCAGTACCAATTGTCAATTTTAAATGAAAGTGTCTATTATACTCTGAAACTTTTGCATTCAAGCATTGTCTACCTTTTTCAAAACTGTACACCTAGTAAACCACTACGGTATCATAATTATGCTTATATGTATACTACTTAGAATATTAAATATGATTAATGATTCCAGGATAAACAAATACATTTATAAGCCCTCCTAATTGTTTCATGGTAACATAGGTAAGAAAACATACTTTATTTAATTGTCTTATTTAACAAATATTCACTGAAACTCCATGTTGTAACAATACCTTCATCTGGTTCATCTGATGTGTGTTGGCAGGATTTATGGAGCAGAATATGACATAAAATTTTAATAAGGTGCTTCCAAATCTTTTTCTTAAAAATATTGCCCTTAATTATTTTTATGAATTATGTTCATGATCTATATTAAGTAGTACACATGAAAGATGGACAAGTTCAATAAATTTTGCAAAAGCCCTTTCAAGAATTAGATTTCTAGAAAGCCTATTAACACATGTACTTCAAGACACCCTTCTTAGCGTGAACCCTTCCAATGGAAAACACATAGATTGAATTCATTATTTGTGCAGAATCGCTAATTTTGTTGCAGATCATTTGCATTCATATCTTTGTTTTCTATATTGGAGCATCTCTACCCAGCCTACTTCACTCATAAAATTCTGTTAAAACTAGAAAGATACATGTTTTTAAAAGCCTTCTTGGTTTTGTTGGGAGTTCTTCATTTTTTTAGCAATTTATCAAACTCTAAGACTGACCTACATGTAACTTTATGCTCATATTCAGAAGCCTGTGAGTATAGTTGGGAGTTCTTGGCATATTATATGCAATGTGTAAAATAGTAATCATATATAATTCCATAAAATTTTCACATAAAATCTATGGGAGAAGTGTTCTGTTGCCTTAATTTTATAAATGAAGGGGAAATGGAGTGATTAGGAAATGCACTGCAAGTCACACCGTCAGTGAACATTTTATGAAAAAAATTCTATATGCTTGATTATTATTTTCTAAGTATCTTCATAAAAAAATTAGTGTCACAAAACTGAATTTAACCATTTGGGGGAGGTTTTCTAGGCAGGAGATTCTACTCTGTACAAGAGCAAAAAAAGCAAACTGAGCTCTATAATTGTTGACATGCATGTGACCATTCCTCTATGTTTCCTGATTACAGACATGAGGTGACCTATATCTTCACTATAGCCTTGACTTTCCTTTCATGGACTGTGCCTTGAAATGGGAATTAAGATAAATCATTTATTCCTTTGATTGTTTTCTCAGAGTGTTTTTATCACAACATAAAGAGAAAGAAACCCAGACAGGCCTTAAGTTTTATGTTCTGTGGATTTCAATGACAGTAAGACTATCAACAACAACAAAAAAAGAATTTATTACTTCTGTATTTTCAGAAATCATACAGATATAATTTGGGATAAATATTACAGTGGTTTAATATATATGCACATGAATTTTGTCTGTGTGCTCAAATTAAGATGATAGATAAGCCAGCTAAATATAGATTGGGTTAAAATGCCAAAAGGCAACTTAATCATATTAAGTAGTTTTGATTTTGAATGATGAATAAAAGCAAATTATCATGATTATGTGGGAGCAAATCAAAACTTCTCTGAAATGATAGATTGCCTATGGTAAAATAATTTATTGTATCCTTTCAATTTTAGGCAATGTATTATAGATTTATCCAATGTTTTTTAAAAATTAAAATAAAAATGTGAGAATAAAAATGTAAAATAAACTTAAATATGTAAGAAACAAAAATTTTAAAAATTGTGCTGTGAATAAAGGCTTTTATGATATTTTGAACAGAATAGATTATATTGCTTTAAGAATTTCATTTGTCTAAAATCCCACACCCTATCTTCAATACTTGGAAAGCTCTCTGTTTTCTTTTTCACAGGTCTTAGTTGTTAAATTCAGCTTTAATTAAATAATTCTACTTGGTGCTTTATTGAAACCCATCTACGTTTTTATTCTGTTTGAAGATAGCTATTGCCTTTCCAAAGGTCATGTGTAGCAACTAAGTGTAACAAAGTTCCCACCGCCTCCCATTACCATTTTAAGATGGCTTTAGATAACTATATTCCCAACCACCACAGTGTGTCAAATTCTAGAAAATTTTAATATGCTATAATAGAATTTTCAGAAGTAATACATCTTCAATGTATGAGATATAAATTACTCAGTTCTCCCTAGATTTTTGTCTGAGAAATCAAGTGAAGATATCAAACAGTAGCTTTGACAGTTTTGATCACAGGTACAAAGCAATATGATGATAGTGTCATCTGGGGGTTCCATTTACATAAAACAAATTTATAATTGATATGCCACTTTGTGGTCACCAGAGTTAATGGGCCTTTTAAGAACCTCTACTTAATAACAATAAAGTGCCATTTTACAAAGCTTAATGCTGGAAAAATTAATGCACCTCACAGCCTGACCTTCAGCTGCTCCTTTGAAGGCAACTGCTGTACCATGTCATGCTCAGAGATTGTACAAACTTTAAGTTGACATTATAAAATCAGGATTCTCTGATGCTTTTAATAACAGTAGATCATTAATTGTGGTGACATAGAGCAAGCAGTGTAGTGTGTGGATATCACTTTGATAAGGTAAGATCTTTCACCAGGATTTAGATAGTGTATAACTTCACAATCACCTGCTTAACTAATATGGTAGTGATATACATGGGGAACAAATAAACTTCCCACCAGTAGGTCTTTTTTTTAATCTTTATTTTTTGGAAATACAATCATGCAGTTAAAAACTGAGTAACTACCACCCCTTCCAGCTTTCACAAGGATACATTACAAAAGGCTATCCACTGGTACTATAAATTATCCCATTGCCCTGATCAAGGACAGACACAACAAACCAAAGCATCAATAGGCTCATACGAAATAGCAGGGTGTCAAGATTCTCTTTTTCCTTAGCAAGTGGGAATTGCTAAGTGGAGCCACTGCTACAAAATTGCATGATAGGAACTAGTAGATTGAAGAAGTGTTTTGAGGCAGCGCATTGCAGGAAGCCAGCAAAGATCCTCCAAGCTGCCTTGATTTGTCAAACAGTGTAAACAAGAGACTTCTGACTGGCAGATGTAGGGGAAACTATACTTTTCTTTACTTGTTGACACAGTACAAATTGAAGGGAATTAAATTCCAGACTGAAATAGTGAACGAACAGAACAGAGCACAGTTTCTTGAAGAATCTCTAAGAAGCAACGATCTTCAGACTAAAGAATATATAAGAAACTTGAGAGCCGAGATGAATGAAAAGGGAGAAACTTCAAAGTATTTCAGATAAATCATCTCCAAGCCTTCCTACTACTTGAAGAAAACTATGTAATAATCAGATTAGATGGATACAAAAGTTTGGGGGTCAATGAGGACATATAAGTGAACATGTGGTACTCATGAAGAATAGAGGTATATTCTTTTGGAGGAGAGGTGAAGATAGATGGAAGAAAAGAAGGATTTTACTGTAGTGTAATATTAAATGTTCAGGCAGGTTCATAGATAATCTCTGAGTCCACAGTACTATTTGGAGGACAAGAATAGGTCTATATTAGAATGCTTGTTGCTACTCAAAAAACAAAGTTATGATGTATCCAGAGCACAGCATTTGGAGCTAGTAGTTATTTACCCTCATTTTTACCATTAAATATCATTGGCATTCTGAATTTTAAAATCCGTTATTATTTGGATAATCCAAACAAAAGTTCACAGGATGATGGGAATAGGTACAGAAACTTATTAAGTAATGTGATAAACAGCACATGCCTGTCTCTATGCCACACATTTTACATGAAGGGATAGTGATGAGAAGAATTCAGTCTCTTCATTAGCCTATGTATTAAATGGGAGTTCTAGTTTTCTCTGATAGTACAAGCTGCCAGAGGTTGGCCTGTGTAGACATTATCTGTACATACTGGTAGAAACATGAGTAAATGGGCTTTTTGAATAGAAACATAATCTGTCACATAATTTTTGCAGGGCATTAAGAAAATGATTTTCACAGAAAGTCAAATCCATTGGTGCTGAAACTTATAGGTTAGGGAGATTAGGCAAATTTCCCATGTTTTGCAACCTTAAGTCATTCTACATATTATCACTTATGTTTGGATACCTGGAACAGTGGCTCATGGGACCTCTCCAATATAGTTATAGTAAGAAAATACTAATGTGAGCACTATCTTCCATGTAGAGTCAAAAGGTAGTTTAAAGCAAATAGTAATGATGAGAAAGATGTTTTTCTCAATGTGTTTGAATAATCTTAGAGAAAATATTATCTTAGACAATAAAGGTTTTTTCTTGTGTCTCCTAAAATAAAGTGATTAAATAGGTGTTTTTAAACATCTTCACAAAATTTTGACTTTTATAGTATATTTCCTGAGCACACTATAAAACAGAAAGGAAAACTGAAGACTCTGGGGAAATGGTAATACCTGTTTTGAATTTGATATACATAAAATATTCTACCTTAAGAAAAAAATTTAAACATTGAAAACTTGAATGAACTTGTTTAAAAAAAAAAATCAATCGTATACTTAAGGACAGCATAACCAGAGGAAATCTTCTTATGTGTTTCAAAACTTAGGCTAGCCAAATATTAGAAATTTGGGAACAGTATTATTGCATTTATGACCTGATAATCACCATTAGTGTAGCTATAGTAAAACATGTTACCCCAAAAGATACTTACAGTCTAACCCCTTAAAACTATAATTCTATATGAGAGTACATAAGATATAGCTTGGAGTGGAGAAAAGAGAGTTCTTATAAATTTCACATTATGGAAAGGTTATTAGATAAGGAAATTTTTATATATTATCCCAATAGTCCCTGAATCTAATTACATGTATCCTTCTAAGAGTGAGGCAGTAGAAATAGGTTATCATGTGCCTCTAATTTTGTTTTTCAATTATTTAATCTAGAAATTATAATAGATTTTGAACTTAGTCCTTTGATTGATTCTTTCATCTTAGTAAAATTAGATAATCTCTGAAGTCAATGTATTATATTTATTTTCATCATCATAATTATCATCATATTCACTACTTTAGATATTTCCTATTAATGTTTGGGGATAGGAGGAAAACAAGAACATCATACTTCTGAGGCACATGCTCTGAAACAAAGCTGTGTAATAATATTTTAAATTACATTTTTGAATGGCACTGTAATTTCCTAAAATTCCTTGACAAAAGGGAATATGAAAGCAAACTCTATACCAAGCCCTTATGATGTTTTTTCATAGGACTTTTTGCAGGCGAAAACTTTAGACCCGCAAGAGTTCTCAATAATGATGACAGCTTATCCCTGGTTAAAAAAGCTGATACATCTTGATAACCTTGTATTTTGCCAGATAATTCAGAAGATGGTAAAACTAGAATTAAGTGCATCCTTTCATATATTAATGGGTACAAAGTATGAAAACATAATTAACACAATTGTGTTTCTTTAAGATTTTTCTAATTCTTCCAGCCAATAGAACAATGGTAGGTTTTTAATTCTCCTTTTAGCAAAAGATAAAGTATTTTTTTAAGATTCTACTTTTACATCTTTTAAAACAATTTTCATTCTTCTTTCTTCCTGCAGTAGTAAAGTTTCAAGCTCTTTACATATGATTATAAAACACTGTGCAAAATATAAAATGCTGAAGTTTATAAGACAAGTGATAGGTTTTACACTATAATATTATCATCTTCTGGATAAAAGAATCCAAGGTCCAAAGTGATACAGGTTGAGAATAAAATCATGCACAAACATTTTACTTTAAAACTTGTGTCATGTTAACAAAATTATTTGAGGAAATGAGACTATTTTAATGGCAGGCTGGTGTCAGCAGTTACAATAACGAGGCCTTAAAGGACAGAAAATAATTTCCTTTTTTACTTTGCTGTTTCCTTTGTCCTTTCAATTATTCTAGATTGTGTTAGAGTATCTGTCTTCATGTTATACATTATTACTTGTCTACTGACAGTCTCTATTTCAGAACTAATTTGCAAATGTCAAACTAAAGCCTGGAGCATCCCCCAAACCCATAACTATACAGCAATGTTGCTGAGTAGGTAATGGTTAGCAGCTTTTGGCTACAATAGCTTTCCATTAAGAAATAGAGATGGGGTAAAGCATCAATCCAAAAAGTAAATGTCAAGGGTATAAAATATGAAGGACCATATTATTGAATTATTTATGTACTATGAAGGTACACATCTAATGATAAAATCTGACTGCTAAAAGTATGACATGCTTGAGTCATTGGACATAGAGATATCAATTTGGTACTGACCTGAAAGCAATATCCCTATTGGTTAGTTTTTTAAATAATAATAGAATGCATACTTGGTGTGATCATTGCTACTAGAGAAAAGTAATTATCAGTCATACACTGCTACAAATTATGCAAGCTATAACAATGACTGGCTTAGTGACATAAGTCCACTGGTACAACAAAAGCAGAAATAGTATGGGAATAGGGGTGACCAACCACTTACTGATTGGATTTTAGGACAACTCTAAAACATGAGAAACCCATTCCTGGCACCATTATTGCAGTGAAGAACAGTGGCTGGGTAAGTTAAAGTTCCTAGAGGAGAACCTATTACTACTTTTCTGTTAATTGAATATACTCTTTAACTGGTTCTTATATGCATGGATCAGTGCATCTCTCAACTTTCAGTAAAGAAGGTTCTTTTGGCACTAGATGGTGAATAACACAGATAAATGATTGGTCAAGATGCATAGAATAAGAGACTGTGGAATGCACAACCCTGAGACAGCAATATCATATACCCCACTAACAATGTTCAGAGCTCATCAAAGGACAAAGTGCAGAAGGATTATAAGAAAGAGAGGTGTTGAATGACTATGATAAAAAATTTGTTTCCAGAAACAACAAGGCAGTTCCACATATAAGCTCACAGTAGTTTTGATCACATTTACAAGACTATGCTAGATTAAGGCAGTCAAAAGTTTAACAATAAAAGGAAATGAAACTTTACTCCTAGCTGTAAAGCTATTAGCAATTTATGAGTGTTGGGAGAGGGGGAGCCAATTCTTTTTAAGGATGTTGGATATGAAAGGTTGCCCATGTACCACTATATGGTACTAAACCATATACATTCAGTCAGCAGTTAGTGAGGGAGGGGTAAAAAGCAGACCACATAAAGTTGATAGGGAAAAGTGGTGGAAAAGATAGAAAAAGAATTTTAGACAAGAGAATTGGGATATAGATTTCATCAAAATACAATATATGGTCTGTGAAATACCCAAACAATAAAAATTGTACATGTGAGACAATAGCCAATTTCTAGATTGTCTAATATTTAAAATGCATTAAGGATAATTCATTTCCTAAAACTTTTAAAACATAAGATTTTCTATAGCCAGGCAGTAGTGGTGCATGCCTTTAATCCCACCACATGGGATGCAGAGGCAGGCAGATTACTGATTTTGAGGCCACCCTGGTCTACAGAGTGAGTTCCAGGACAGCCATGGCTATACAGAGAAACTCTGTCTTGAAAAACAAACAAACAAACAAACAATAAAAGGATTTTCTAGGCAAGGGAGATATATTCATGAGGTAGTAGTAAAAATAAATGAATAAACTATGTAGCAAAAGTGGATGACTACAAGAGAAAGATAAGTGCTCTGCAATTTTTAAAAGGTAGACAAAGAAGATCTCAGTAAAAAATGTGACTCAAAGTGAGGACTCAAAGTAGGAAATTTGTGGTAATAATGGGGAATGATAACTTAGCCAAGGGGAAAAGCATCCTAGGTAAAAGAGCTAGGGCAAAGCACTGGTGTTGTAAAGAGCATGTGCCATGTAACACAGAGTCATTATACCCTAGAATTGAATAAATACAAGGAAAATGTTAAGAGATAAACCTGAAAGGCAATGGAGACCAACATCCTTGTAATGTTAACTCTAAGGACTTGTTATAAAACAATTAATAAGCCATCATAAGCAAAATGAAATGTTAATATCCTTAGGAATAGGGAAAATGTAAATCAAAACTATTTTGAGAATTTTGTCTTACACCTGTCAGAATGCCCAAGATCAATAACACATGTGACAGCTCATGCTGGGGAAGAGGGGAAATAAAGGAAATGCTTCTCCATTTCTGTTGGTAGTGCAAACTCGTACAGCCACTATGGAAATCAGTAGGATGGTTTCTTGGAAAATTGGGAATAGATTTACCTCAAAACTCAGCCATACCACTCTTGGCCATCACATCACAAGGATACTTGCTCAACTATGTTTGTTGCAACTGTATTCATGATATTTAGTAACTGGGAAAAAACTAGACATTCCTATAAAGAAAAATGCATACAGAGAATACAGTATTTTTACACAATGAAGTATATTCAATTGTTAAAAAAATTACATCATGAATTTGCAGGCAAATATATGAAACTGGATCACCCAGAAAGGCAAATATTTACTTAAGTAGCTATTAGCTGATAAGTGATAATCAAGCTACAATCTTCAGACCCAGAGAGGTTAGGTAAAGAGGAGGGCTCTGTGGAGCCAGCATGGATCTCCCTGGGAAAGAGAAGTAGAATAGATTTTGTGGGTACACTGCCAAGGGTGGGGACAGGAGAGTAAAGATCATGTCAGCACAGTGATGTAGTTCAGGATGAAACAGCTGGAATTGGAGGAGATTTGGGGAGTGGTACAACAATGTCATGCAGTGAAAACCCTTTAGTCTATGAAGGTGACTAGTGAGGACTCTTAGTAATGGAGGATACAAAGCCTGAACTGATCATCTTTTCTAACCAGGAAAGGCTTCCAGAGGTGGGAATGGGTTGTATTAGTTGGAGTTTATGGCTGAGGGGCTCCTATGGAGATCTCTTAACAACCCAGTGTGATGCTATGACAGAAGATCGCTCTGGGAAAACTGACAGATGGGCCCCATTGCAAAAGCCAACATCCACAGAGCTCCTTGAACATAGTTCATACTGGTGCCCGCATGGAGGCTTCACCCCTGTGTTCTACTATCTTTGGCATAAGAAGGTACTCTACAGTCTAAGGAAACAGAAAACTGGAAATGAACCCAGCCAGAAATCCTTGACCTATAATATGTCTTTTCTGCCAGCTATGCTGGGGCAAAGTGGGAGTGACCAAACAACGTTTGGTTTAATTTGTAGAATCCTATGCTCTACACTGCCTGGATGGCCAGAAACCACAGATTGAATAGCTCAGAGACCTAAGTTAGAACCATAGGCTAGGGGAGAACCATACACAACAGGAAGAAAAGCAATGAAATGATTCCTGATGATATTCTGCTATATTCATAAATGTATGCCATGCCCAGTTTTCATCAAAAATGTTTCTTCCACCAGCATATACGAGTGGGTTCAGAGACCTACAACTAGACGTCTTCAAAAAGAGAGTCTAAATTGGAGTTATCCACAAATGTCACTCCCCTTGGAAATTGGAGAACCTTGAAGAAGTTGGGGAGGAAATACTGTGTAAGACAGAGGAGATGGAGGACATCAAGAGAACATAGACCACATTATCAAGTAAGCAGAGTACATGTGGCCTCACAGAGACTGACCTTATAAGGGGGTTGCATGGGTTTGTATCAGGTCCTTTGCATATATGTTAGGGCTGTTAGCTTGGCGTTTTTGTGAGTCTCCTAACAAGGGGATCAGGTGTGTTTCTGTCTTTTTTGCTCTTGGAAATCTTTCCTCGTATTTGGATTGCCTTGGCCAGTCTTTATATGAGGACTTTTGCATTGTTTAATTGTATTTTGCTTTGTCTTGTTGGATTGTTGGTTTTTGGAGGCTTGCTCTTTTCTAAAGAGGAAACAGAGAGACAGTGGATCTGTCAAAGGAGTAAAGGGAGGGGAAACTGTTTGATATGTATTATATTAGAAAAGAATCTATTTCCAATAAATGAATAACTAAATGAATAATAAATAAATAAGTAAATAAATAAGATAAAATATTTAGCTAAATGTTGCATCTGTTGTCAAGACAAACTTGACAGAATTAGCTGAATTTGTGGCACAATGCAAACAGTCATGTAGAGGAGAGAAATCAAGGAATTTGTTCAGGATTGAAATGTCTAGTACAAAGAAGAGTTTAAACAAATCAGATAGGTGGATATATGTGACAAAAGTTAAGCAAAGAGGACCAAATTACTGACCAACCATTAAAAAAACATTGACTTATATTGAGATGTCAATGGAAACTGTATTCTGGGAGAATCCCCAATATTATGACTATCTACAGACAAAGTATCCAAGAGCTCAATGATAGGGCCTTCTCCATTAAGTGGGCTACCAGGCATTCCTCAACTCACAGGATGAATTACATAAATGGTTTTTAAGGAGTTCTGAATAAAAGTGTGGCTTGAAATAGAACACTGAGTAAGTTCATATGGTGAATAGTGACTTCAATTAGAATTCTTAAACATTATTTCTGGTGATGTATGCTTTTTATGATGAATGATATGATCTAAAAATATAATGGGATACTACTACAAATGAAACTATCTAAAATTGAAAATATAATCATTAAATGTTGACAAAGATAAGAATATTATGGGAATGTCAGAAACTGCAGATAAAAGTATAAAAATGTACCAATACATGGGAAGAGAATGCATTTTTTATAGTTCCTTGTAAACTAAGCTAAAAATAGTTGTCCTCTTCAGAGTTTCACGAGGAAGTTGAAAATGTATGCTTGTGCAGAAATCTGCCCCTGGATGGTTTTAGTGGTTATAATTGAAAAGCCTTTGCAATCTACATGTTCTTTAGTGGGTTAATGAATAACTTGTATTAAGTAGAGATAGTAGAATGTTATTGAATGTTAAAAAGGAATGGGTTATGAAACCATGACATGATGCAAAGAAGACCAAAATATTTACTACTAAGTGAAAAAAACCAATATGAAAGGGATACATAATATTTGATTCCGACTCTATGACACTATGGGAAAGACAAAACTATGGAGATAGTAAAAAGAAGAGTGATTGCAAGGGTGGTGAGGTAGGAAGGAGTGTCATGCACAGACAAAAACTGAAGATTTTCTATGTGGTTGTACATGGTATTATCCACTTACCTAGATGTATAAATTGTACCCTAAAAGTAAAAAATAAAGAAAACTGGTATTTCAGTAAAAAGGTTTCATTAATATGTAAGAGGATAAGAAGAAATATCTGTACTTTCTATTCAAGATTATTATAAGTTTTAAAGGGCTCTAAAATATAGTCCTTTAAAATTAAGTTTTACTTCATCTTCATATATACTAATACAGAAAAATCTGATATTAAATATTCAATGAAATCCACTGCCTTACTTGTACTTCATAAATGAAGATCAGTGATATATTCATCTTATAAGTTCTTTCAGTAAAAAAATAGCATATTTCAGAGTTCAAATATTCAGTAGATGATTCAACCAGTTGATAATTGACTTGTGAATATCAATGACTTAATTATATACAGGATATTCATTAAATAAAAGATATCCTGAGATGAATTAATCTCATTTGGAGATATAGATTATTTTCCTTTTAATCTAACATGTCTATAGGACTTTAAATCATGAAGGAAATGATTTTAAGTGACTGGTTATATTTGACAAATACATATTCTTTTAGTATATAAATTAATACGTATCATAAATAATATGAAAAGGGACTGAGAGTGTGCTTGAGTTGATCAAGTGCTTGCCTAGCATTCATGAAGCTCTATTCTTGGTCCTTAGAATCATGTAAACTAGACAGGGTAACATGTTTGTAATCATATCTGTTCAGTGAAGGAGGCAGGATGACCAAAGCCAACCTCAACTAGATGAGAACTTTTCTCAGAAAATAATAATGATATGGGCCAACCTCAGTGAGTAAATCACATGCTTTGCAAATATAAGGACATAAATTCAAATTTCCAGAACACAAACAAAGGTAGCCATGATAGTATCCATCTATAAAGCCAGTGAACATAGGGTGAGGTAGAAGGAAGAGACAGAAGAAGCCATGGATGCTTACATGGAAAACATGTCCATGGCTAGATAACAATTATTTTATATTTCCTTTTTTATGTAGAACAAACCATCATAAGGCTTGTCCACTTGGGGTACATGGTGTTAAAAAAACAAAAGATGATTCCATGTTAAAGATAAGAAAAAACATCCAGATATGTATTCTGACCTCCAAATGACCACAATTGCAGGCCCGCACACATAATTACACAATAACATGCATATGTAAGTACACATACCACAATACAACAAAAACATACAAATAAAAATAATATTAAATGTCTGTTTCATAACTTCCGTTAGGCATATACCCAAAAAATACTGCAACA
>NC_045030.1:89236749-89250977 GCF_008632895.1 Mastomys coucha
CTCGGCCCTGTGAAGGTTCTGTGCCCCAGTATAGGGTAATGCCAGGGCCAGAAAGTGGGAGAGGGCGGGGTGGCAGGCATGGGGAAGGGGGAGGCAGCAGGGGTGTGTTTTTGTTTGTTTCTTTGTTTTTTGGAGGGAAAACTGGGAATGGAGAAATTTACATGTAAATAAAGAAAATATCTTATAAAAAATCAATCAACATAAATTAAAAATAAATAAATTACTTTTTAATTGCAAATAAATAAATAAATAAATAATATTAAAAGGTGACTTTATAAACCCTTATGATATTTAATGGGAAACATGTTTCCATTTCAACATGCTCTGTTTACTTTAGACAGAACATAGCCTATGTTTGCATGTGCATCAACTAACCTTTGAAAACCCTAAGGGAAATCATCTAATAAGTAAGGCCCCCACTATATTCCTTCTGCATGGAAACCATATCTTTACATTTGGAGTGCCCTTATAACACTGCAAATAACACATTTTGTTCCCAGTACCATCTTATATATCTTTGGAATTAAATTCAATAAAAGTTCTAAAAGGTTATAATATTTCGCCTGTCATGTACACATCAGTAGAACATCTTTTCTGTCCTTTCTTGGCACTTGCTTTTAAAAAAATCACTCAATATACAGTCAGTCTTAAAAATGAAAATCAAAGCTTTTGTCAAGAATTCTGATATGAAAGTCAATAGTGAATGTTTCCAAACTTCACGTGATAAGACAATGTCAATAAAAAATACATCTTCAGTTTCTCAAGATAGCAGTCTTTCAATCAAATGACAGTACATTTTTTACAACTTTCAGACCATTTAAGCTACAATTTCAAGTACAAAAATACCAATTCACATACAATTTAAAGAGTCCATTGAAAAGGTATTTTCAGAGACACATTTTTAAATTGAAAATAATTTCTTTTCTCTCACAAAATATCCTGATTATAGTTTCCCCTCCCTCTATCCTCCCAGTTCCTCTCCTCTTTCTTTCCCCTCATCTCTGAAACTTCTCCCTTTCTGTCAGACACAGTGTGCATTTTGTTTTGTTTTGTTTTGTTTTTAATTAAATGTTCTAATTCATGAGGTGGTGTGATAGAAATTCTAGAAGTTTATTCACTTCAGATCTTCCACAACTCATCTTATATCTTTGATTAATTTGCATAACACAACAGTAATAAATGCCAATACCTTAAAGGAAGACATGTTTCTTATAAAATTACCGTACACATGTTTGGTGGTTGGCTAATAGTTAAATTACCATACATATTTTTGGTGGTTGTAAGTAATCTCAAGTATTTCATCATCTTGCCATGGAAGAGTTCCAAAAATAATTTGATGTATATAGAGATCTCATATTAGAAAAGATCCTCTGTTATTTTTATCATATTGTGTTTGTTAAAGCAAATCATAAGACTGGAGACTATTCATGAGATGAGCATGCAAACTCTACCTCTTTAGGGAAACGCATAAAATGACAAAGCAAATAAAGGGATGTAGAAGTAGTGTGAAGTTTATAGTAAGGTTGGAGAAAGAAGTGAAGTTGTTAGGAGCTGAAGCTCAGAGATCCAAGCAGATAAGATCAATAGAAGAAGCAGGGAGACTAGTTAAGAGGCAATAGAAACAATCTAGAAGGTAATTCAAATCATTGATTTTCAAGTAGGAAATTCCCAGTACACACTGCTTGACAGAAATGTCATTGTATTGTACAAACATCTGAAACTCAAAAAAAGGCATGCCTTACCCACATACTGCTCCGAATAACTTGTCTGATAATTTTCTAGTTTCCTTTCTTAATACCAAGATGAAACTAGCTTTGCATTTTTCCCAAAATATTATGTGTACTAAAAATCAAGTAAAATTTAAATCTGTAGCAATGTATTCAATTAGTTATAAATTTATATATTATGCTTTTAAAGCAAAATAGAAGTAAAATTAGAGACATTGATATGGATTTCAGAAAATTTTAAGATTCATGTAACCCAAAAGACTCAAAAAATAATGCACTTAACTACAAGTTTGGTTGCCAAATAAATAACTATTAAAATAATGAGAGTGAAACAAAATTTTCTTAACAAGCTTTAAAAGATAATGCATTTATAGGTTAAACATTTGCATATTGTTCACTTTATAGACTCATCGATCAATCTAAGAGCTTCAACTATTGGAAAACATGTCCCTGGCTAGATAACAATTATTTTGTATTTCCTTTTTTATGTAGAACAAACCATCATAAATATTTTTAAGACAAAACCAATCAAATAAATATTTAACTATTTCCCAGACTTTGAAAATGTAACAGGATATAAAGGTAATTTTTAAATTTCTGCTTTTTCTTTCTTTTTTATTATTTTATTTTATTTATTTACATTTCAAATGTTATCTCCTTTCCCTGTTTCCCCTCTGCAAATTTCCTATCCCTTATCCCCTTACCTTACTATTATGCTCCCCCACCCACCTACCCACTCCCACTTCACTGCCCTAGCACTCCTCTACACTGGGGCATCAAGCCTTCACAGGACCAAGGGCCTCCCCTTCCATAGATGTCTGTTTTATTTCTAAATAAAAAGTTGTTTTAGCTAGAAAAATAGCAAATAAGACAATGATGTAACTTGTTTGCATTTATTACATCTATATCTTGATTAATACAACCATTTCTGTTTGTCATTCAGAAACAAGCTAGAGTGGAGGTTGTAAGCATGATGGCACCATGAGACAGAGCCATCTTTATATTGTCAAGCTAAAACAATTATTTCAAAGGTGGAAAATTCCATACCATTCTATGGAATGTGATTTCAGTGAGCCACTTTTAATCAAGAAAAAAGCTAAGATTTTTCTATTATTCTCAATTCATAGTACCAAGCTATTATCAAATGAATTATAATTTTAAAATATAGCAAAATAACCCATGATTTTCTTTTTTAAAGAAAAAGCTGTGAGTCTCTTCAATATGCAGGATTTCAAAGTAATTGTCTTAGGTGATATTTAAGGGGAGGGAACATGGGACATTTGCTGATTGCCTGCCATGTGCTGTGTTATTTGAGAGTAGTTCATTGTGATTTTTCACATGAACCCCAGGAAGTATATTCATTAAATAATTTTCCAAAGATGTTGCTAAGCTATGGCAAGGCCCATATTAGAACAAAGAATTATCTAGTGTATATATTTACATATTTTCTATGAAATTATATTTCCTTTAATTTTTTTTCTAAATTTATTTGTTACTTGTATAGGTGTTTTGCCTGCATGTATGTCCCTACATTATATCTGCAAAGTGTACTCAGAGGTCACAAGGAATAAACTCTGGAATTGGAGTTGTATGCGTGGAATTGCAACTGTGTCTCCTTGAAGAGTGCTCCTAAGCATTGAGCTAATGCTTAGCTCCAGCCCTAATGCTTGTAACTCTCAAGGACTCTACAAACAAGTTATGCCTAAAGTATACTACATTGAAATTAAGGATGCTTGATATGTCAATTTATGTGTCTCAACAAAAGAAAAAGCAAACAACAACCAAACACACAGCTTCAGGTAAAATACTTCAGTCAGGTTCTAGGTTTCATTTTATATGTTCTCAATACCACTCCTTAGACAATCACAATATGTTTGAAATGTGAAGAACCCTTTATTACCATATGACTGTTTATTTCATTGCCATTTTCCTGCTTTTTAGTTCACAAAAGAAATACAGAATTTGGCAAGCAAAATGCTTTCCTCTATTTAAGAAACAATTAAAATAAAACATTCTCAGTGTTATCCTACACAAACTAAGTATCATTATATATTGTTTTTCTTCTACTCCTCATAGTTGCACATTAAAAACTGCTTCTTGCTATCTTTAAAATGTGCCTGCATGCTTTATAAACTTAAGAGTAGAATGCATAGGAATTGGTGACCAATTTAGTCAATCAGCTGGATTTTTGTCATATAAATTATCTCAGTCAGATATATATTATGATAGGATACTTACAAAAAATTCTCGGGCTCCCAGTCCTAAAAAGCTTTATAGTAAACAGAATGTGAATAAATATATCTACAGAAATATTAAGTATTATTTACTTGGCCACAATAACAACAGAAATGGGACATTTATCAAAGATTTATAGGATTACTGTAAGCTTACGATTATAAGAGCTTTCACTCATATTGACGAACACTAATACTATTTCATATTATATTGAAATTATTTTCCTCTGACATCCTCTATTGTTCACATCTTAATATTCATCATATCTGCTATACCAAGATATATATGTTCAGCAATAGATAAATTGTATAAAATGAATATAAAACATATTTTCATTGTAAATTAGGTTCCATGCTTGTTATATTGAAGAAATATTCTTTGAATATATAGCCTAAGGTTTATTCATAGTTCCAATCACAGCAACCTTATCACATTTTACCTTATTATGACCTTATTCTCAAAGGAGACTCCACTGGAAAGTAAATCAGATACAGAAACGTAAGTATCCTGACAGCTTCCAATGACGAAGTGAAGCTAAAGACATCAAACTCATATCCAGAAAATTAATGAAAACACATACAGTGTTATTAAATATAATTTAACTGTGTTTTTACATACAACAAAATAAGATTTATAGACAGGATGTAGGCTAACGTCACTTAAAAGTCAGTCTAAAAAATGTTCTTTTGGGGCTAAATAGAGCTCTATGGTTAAAAGCACTAGCTACTGTTCTATAGGATATATTCCATTTCCAGCAACCACGTAGATGCTCACAGCTCTTCACAAGGCTGATCCCAGAGGATATGATGCCTTCTTCTGGCTTGCATGGATACTGCACCCATGTGGTGCACAAACATAATGCAGGCAGAATACCCATAAAAATAAAAATATAAAACATGTTTGCAAGTTCAAATTACTTTAAAGAACTTCATAAATTTACCAATGTAATTAACATATGTGTTTGAGCATACATATGTTAGTGCTTTTTATATAACTGGGGGTTTCTGACTAACTCTGGGCTTTAATTCGGTGTTTATGAAGGCATTTAAATAATAAATACATATTCACTTGAAGCTAATGCAAATATATTCATAAATATTTGTAATATATGAATTAATTACCTAGAAGTTAGAACAGGAATGGTTATTTTAATTACTGACATTGGGAATTGTCACCATAAATTTATTATACAATATCACAAGATGATGCCAGTTTTATTATTCATTTTTAATCTCTTTAATACAAAAAGTATTACATTGGATAGTGTTTATCAAGTCATATTTCATCAGACATTGAGTCTCTGATGAATAGTGAACCAAAAGTTCTGTCCTAAAAAGGCCATGTCCGTTTGAGTGTTCAGTATCATTAATTTGTTTATTTCTTATTTGAAGAATACTAACTCTTCTCACTTCCTGTTATTTCCAGTTGTCAAAATCTGATTTCTTATCTTTGTTCAAGTTGCTCAAGTACTGTACCTCAAAGCTTTGGGTTTGTGTAGTGTTCTGGAAAGTGTACTGGATAGGGAATTGTAAGTCCTAATTTCCAGTACTTACTGTCAAAAAAATACACTCCACTGTTTACCAGATGTGCAAGCCCTCTGGGCTCGGTTTCTCAACCTATCAAATGAGAGTATAGGCAGGGTATTTTGTAGTATGGTTTATATTCTTAAAATATTTAGTTTTATTTTTCTTTATTTCTGCATAGAAGCAAATAGTTTTAACAGGGCAAATCTATTGCCAGGAAAGAAAACTCAACAACAAAAATACTGGAAAAGTACATAATCTGCGGTTGCTAATTTTGAAGACAACTAAGCAGTAGCAGTGAGAAAAAGATTGGCTGGTGGATATAAGGTATATGAACTACAACAAAGTGAAATGGAGAGTTTACCAGGAATAAATTTGGGGTCAGCAATATGTGGGGTACAGATGGACAGGGGTGTTAGTGATGGAGATAAAAAGAAAGAATTCAATGTTGTAGATGCACTGTGATGCGCATATAGTAATGAAAGATTTTATTTAAAAATCTCCAAAATGTCTACTTCATTATTGTGTTATCATGTTGTGCAAACAAAAACAAAAACAAAGCCTTATCATCTAGACAAATATCATGGGAACAGACAATTATCACCTTGCTACCTAAGACAGGAAAGGCATAAACAGAAATAATAGTTCCCATCTGTCCTTTGTCCTACCTATAACATTCTAATGAGTTTTTCAAACCATTTCTTCAAAGATTCCCTTAATGCAATATCAATATTTTTATAGAATTTTTAGGTCTACATTTTTTTACAAAGAATATCCACTTTTACAAAGCAAGGCTAAGTTTTCAGACCTAGGAATTGTCAATCAGTCGCTTTTCACAACTCACTCTAAATAAAAGAGATCAAGGCAGGTTAAAAGACTACAAGGGTAAAATGTAACAATACCAAGATTCCTTTCTTACTACTAATCCAAGAAACCTCTGCAAATTCAGCTTATAAGGCTATGAAATAACAAAGAGTGATAATTGTGTGCTGTAATGTACATATAAATTAGCTTGATTTAGCCACTCTATAAGGAATATAATTACCCAACCAGAACTTTGACATTGTAAATACATGCAATTTCAATTTTTCAATTAAAATTACTTTTTAAAAGAAGAATAACTATAGTTTCCTTATTCTATAGACTCAAGTTCTTACAATATGATATCATACATGCATGAGAGCTAAGGCACTAACAGGATTATAAATCTACACCTTCTGCCATGTACTTTTCCAATGCCTTCCCATTCTGACTGTGGTATGTTTCCTTGTCCTTTTCATGTGGATTGGCCATGTAACCTGTTTTGTTTAAATAGACGGCAGGGGAGATGTGTATCTATACATATATATATATATATATATATATATATATATATATATATATATATATATATATATATATATATATGCAAAGGCTGCAGAAGATTTGCTTGAATTGCTGAACCTTATGCAAGCACTGTTCTGATGATTTCAAATGCCACATGAGCTACTCCCACAAGCCCAGCCTAGACAAGCTAATCCTCGGCTGTCCCAAGTACATGGGTGGACCCAGCTCAGTGAAGGCTAGAACCACTGAGTTGAACCACATACACAGGAAGGGAACATACTACTGTCAAATGGCATTGAGGTTCGGGTTGGTTTGATATTATGCAGCAAGGAACTACTGTAAAAACCTACTACTTCCTGTTCCCCTTATTTGTCTCCTCTCTGTTTCTCTTTGTCTCTCTCTGTCTCTTCTTTTTCTCTCTCTCTATCTCTTCTTTGTCTCTCTGTCTCTTTGTCTCTGTCTCTCTCTGTGTGTATCTCTGTCTCTGTCTTTCTTTCACACACACACACACACACACATACACACACACACACACACACACACTATTATATTATGTAAAACTGGGAAACACAAAGCATTTTATAACTCTGAAGCCCTTTGGCACACTTCCTGGAAGTCTCAGTAATGACTATAGTTACTCTTAATTGCCCTCAACATACTTACATGAATGCTACATTCAGTTGAATTATTTCCTGGATTCCCTCTAATTAATCTGATAGCAGCTGTTTTAAGGCTTGTGCTGATTAACATTTGCACGACAGCTAAATGCCTAGTACAAGAAAAGCTATCTGCAGCTTACGTATGTTCATCCACATAATTTTGTCTTTCAGGCATCAACATTTCAAAGAGGAACTTCTATTTTTAGGAAACTATATTTAAGTAACAAAATGGTCTCATCCTAACATATTGAAATACAATCTCATATATTTAACAAATACCCCAATAAATATTATGAAAAATCAACATTATAAAAAACTTTTACATGAAAATCTTTTAAAGATTTAAAGAATGCAAATAAAGAGGTACTCTAGTGTCTATTTGTACATGTTTCTTTTTAGTTTTATTTTACTATATGATTCAAAAACATATTTCAAAACAATGTTTCAAAAACATTCATGAACATATTATGTTTCAAAACCATAAAATTCATGATTCAAGTAAAGTAGTAAATAAGTGAACCTTTTGAAGTAAAGATCCACTATGCAAATTTATGTGAAAACATACATACTTATTGAAATCCCATTCCTTTTAACTTACAAAAGTGTAATTTCAAGGAATTCAACCTATATTCAACTAAAAATCCACATTAA
This sequence comes from Mastomys coucha, assembly GCF_008632895.1. Classification (NCBI taxonomy): domain Eukaryota; kingdom Metazoa; phylum Chordata; class Mammalia; order Rodentia; family Muridae; genus Mastomys; species Mastomys coucha. The sequence continues at coordinate 89,244,871 of NC_045030.1, forward strand.
AATTAAAATAGAATTTAAAATATTTAGATTAGAGTTCATCTGTTAGAAAATTCAGGTTTGATTCCTTTGTAAAAGTCTTCAAAATATATAGCTTCCTAAAGATATTGAAATTACACTTCATATTCTCACAGTGTTCCCATATCATGCTAATTTTTAACCAATCTTATTTGTTCGCACCTGGGGATAAATCTCTATACTTTTAGCATACTCAGTACATATCATTCATTGCTTGCATTGTACTATACATTCACTCATCCTGGAAAGCCATCTGAAATCCCTCTAAGAGAAGCTAACACTACTTTCTTGAAAATTCTCTCCAAATGATAACTAACGTGCACACCTCTCTCTGGGAAGTACAAGCCTTCACTATGGGTTTTTTTTTCATTTTATGTCCTCCTTAAGAACTTATGGTCTTACTTTTCTTTACAATAGTATGTAATAATTAACTGTCTTAATAAAAATTTCTTTGCAAAAAATTAACTCAAAATGCTTTTTCTTCTATAAATGAAATATAAGAGTGAACAACTTACATGATTGCATTGAATTTTTTAAAAACATTAAACTTAGCAAAAGATGGAAGACCTAAAATATTGTATAATAATATTTTCATGAGTAAACAGTAATAGAAATGTAACTGCTTGATTAAGATAGCTATACATACATGTTCATTTTTAAAATCCAAAGAAACTATCACTTAAGATCTTTTAACAAGTATAAATTTTTCAATATTGTTATATAACAATTTTGAAGTGGTCATTGTGTAACATATTTTCCATGTATTTCCATAAATGCCTAATTAAAATGTTAAGCTAGTATTTTATTTCATAGGTTTCTAAAGAAATTTCTGTTAAGTAATGCTACCAATAGGTTTTATATTAGAGCTAGTTTTCCTCCTTAGTTCTGTAGGACATTGCAGAGAAGCACAACTGCTTTTATGCCTTCCTATCTTCTATGAATTACACAATATTATTTGTATAAAATCAAAGGAAAACAGTTAAATATAAAAGTATAGAGACTTATGGGCACTGTGAAGAAACCCAGTGAAATCATAATATGCAATAATAGAGATTTTTGCAATTAAATTTAGTTGGTATTGATCTAGAGACATATACCATGAATTTTCTTGAATATAAATACACAATAACCCATTATAAAGTTGTAAATTAGTTTTAGTTCTCTGAAATAGAATTAGAAAAAAAAACTAATTCATGTTGTTTATTTTCCAGAGAGGGTAACCTATTACAGTTTACTGTCATAAAACTCTATACTTTTCAAAATATTTAGTAATTTAGATTTGATTTTCCTCAAGTTCAGATAAACTTGGAAGAAATTTTAAGATCATCTATTTCTAGCTTCTTTTTGTTGAATGACAACAGATGTTTAATTTTGGAAAGAAATGGTTTTTGTAGCCAATGAATAATTATCTTAACAGAATTCCAAAAAGAACACTTAGAGAAAAAACAAAATCTTATGTTAAAAAGTATTGAATAAAAGAACATCAGAAAGTGAGGTCCTTCAATAAATACATCCTAAATTTTAAGTAGGTCAATTATATACTGAAGTTTAAGAATTATATTTTTTAAACATGAATAATGCAAAGGATTTTGGAAAAGCTACATATATATTTATAATAAAGTTACAAAATGAGAATGTATCTATGTAGAAAGGTACAGACTATTTTGAGTATATATTCAAGAATGGGACATGTAGGTTATATGCAGCTCTATTTCTAGCTTTGTGGGGAGCCTCAACACTGGTTTCTATAGTGACTACATCAGTTGTCACTGCCATCAACAATGAATAAGTATTTAAGTATTTGTTTTCCTCTTAGCTTTTCTGTCACAGTTGAGATGAAATCTCAAAGTAGTTTTAATTTGCATTCCTCTAATAAGTAATAACACTGAAGATTTTTAAATATATTTCTTTTAATCTTTTGATAACTCTATTTTCATGGTCAAACTTTTAATATTATTTGTGTTCTTGGTATTATCTAGATACCAAACCTCTGTATGATAAAGTTTTTTTTTTCCCATTGTGCAGTCTCCCACTTCATTGTTACAATGGTGTTTACTGTAAGAAGCTTTTTGGTTTTATGAAGTATCACCATTGACAAACTGTTGGATATAATCCCTAAACTACTAGGATAATGTTCAGAAAAATGCTGCCTGTACCTATAAGTTCTCCCATATTCTTTGCTTTCTCTCTTCTATTCAATTAAGGAAATTAACTACTATGTTGAAGCCTTTAAACCATTTGGAGTTGAGTTCTATACAGAATGTTCCACACGTTCCAGTCTGACAAGCACCATTTGTTGAAGAAGCTATCTATCCTACCATGTTTGCTGTTGGCATTTTTGACAAAAATAAAGTGGCTGAGGAGTGTGGAGTTTTATGAATGTCTTCAGTACCATTTCATTGATCAATATGTATATTTTTATGCCAGTGCCATGCTGTTTATATTGTTAAAGCTCTGTAGTATAAATTTAAATATGGGATGGAGAATAATCATAATTCTGACCCAGTTTTGAGTCATTCCAACTAGAAAAATGACCACTCTGAAAAGATATGCATGCAAGTGCAATGAATGTTTTTGCTGTAATTAACCACATGCTGGTTGGAATCAGGGCTACTTAACAAAAAGGAACCTGTATCTGGCAATTTCTTTTATGCAAAGAACCTGTGGTTAGATTTTAGTTTGGTAATTGGAGACATATATATACACATACATACATGTGTATATATGTGCGCATGTATATTAATATTTAATTTTAATATTAATATTTAAACTAAATATCAGACTTATCTATATAACCATAGATTTTCAACTGTAATCAGAGAAGCTATTTATGTTCCAGATGGTCAATAACACAATTGGTCAAGGTACAGAGCATTAGAAACTGGAATGTTCAGTCCTTAATGAGACATTTGTGTATGATAGTACTCTTTCCTAGGGCTCAGTAATCATTGTCAAAGAAAGAGTGAGAAAATTGTAAGATCCAATATGCAGTGAAGACGGTAATAAAAGTGTTTTCCAGACACAGACTTGCACAAGCTCAAGCAGACAATATATAAGCATTGTATGAAGTTACTAAAGAATTATGAAGAAAGTTTTTAAATTGTCAAATAACATTTTTAACTTAAATGGGAATCTTATCAAGAAAAATGGAATGTGAAGCTCTAAAAATAGATGACTCAGGAAAAAAAAAGGCCAATTGAAAAAAAAATTCAAAATCAAAGTTTTAGTTATTTTGAAGAGTAACCAAAACTGTCAAAAGGACTAAAATTATATTTGTATATATATTTGTGTGTGTGTATTACACTACAAAGTAATGGAAGCTAGAAAGTATACTTTCTATGAACTTTTAGACATTTAAAAACTCTTCTTTGGAGAAATGTTCTTTCAAACTTGTTACCTAGGTTTAAATTAGGTTTTCTTCACAATAGTTTTTTTTTTTTTTTTTTTTTTTTTTTTTTTTTTTTTTTTTTTTTTTTCGAGACAGGGTTCCTCTGTGTAGCCCTGGCTGTCCTGGAACTCACTCTGTAGACCAGGCTGGCCTCAAACTCAGAAATCTGCCTGCTCTGCCTCCCAAGTGCTGGAATTAAAGGCATGTGCTATCACTGCCCAGCTAGTTTTTAAATATATATTCTGGTTTTAAAAAAAAATCCCTTCTTTTAACCAATGTAGATTTTATGCATTTGGAGTTTCACAAATATCTATTTTCTTTCTACTATCTTTGGGGCTCTATAACTAGTAAAAAGAAGCTTGCCAATAATACTAGTATGACATAATTACCCTTTATGCCACCATAATATAATACGTAGGGCAAAATTATTGATAGAGATAGTAGAGAATTCAGACTTAACTGATATTTCCATTGATAAGTTGGCTCTATTGTTTTGTCCTGGTATACTATGTTTTAATTAATTTTGATTCAGATATTTTATATCACCAAGTCATTTTTTATGTAACAAAGAACTTTAAAACTCTTTCTTTCCCTGTAAGAAAGGAATGCTGTTGTTCCTGCTAAGAGGCTTCAAACCCTTCAGCTCCTGGGTCCTTTCTCTAGCTCCTTCATTGGGGACCCTGTACTCACACCAATAGATGGCTGTGAGCCTCTACATCTGTATTAGTCAGGTACTGTCAGAGCCTCTCAGGACACAGCTATATCAGGCTCCTGTCATCCAGCACTTGTTGGCATCCACAGAGTATCTAGATTTGATGACTGAATATGGGTAGGATTCCCAATTGGAGCAGTCTCTGAATTGTCCTTCCTTTAGTCTCTGCTCCATAGTTTGTCTCTGCAACTCCTTCCATGGGTGTTTTATTTCTCCTTTTAAGAAGGAACAAAGTATCCTCATTTTGGGCTTCCTTCTTCTTGAGTTTCTTATTGTTTGTGGTTTGTACTTTAGAACTCCCAGGGACTAAACTCTGACCAAAGAATACACATGGGAGGACTCATGGCTCCAGCAGCATGTGTATAGCAGAGGATGGCCAAGTCAGTCATCAATGGGAGGAGAGGACCTTAGTCCTGTGAAGGTTCTATGCCCCAGTGTAGGGGAATGCCAGGGCCAGGAAGTGGGAGAGGGTGGGGTGGTGAGCAGGCGAAGGGGGGAGGGAACAGGGGATTGTTTTAGTTTTTGGTTTTTCATATTTTATATTATTTTTCTTTTTTCTTTTGGAGGGGAACCTGGGAAAGGAGATATTGTACATAAAGAAAACATCTAATAAAAAAACAAAGGAATGCTGAAGTCTATAAAACAATTGTTTAATTTGAAAGAAAATTCAAATTCAGAGTGGGTCTAGAAACTGAAGAGCATTTATCTCAAATTAATTATTACTATGCATCAATAAAGGATAATATATGTCTCATATTTTGCTTAATTTATATTATAACACACTTTGATATATAAATGTACATAGACAAAAATAATAAACAGTTAAAAAATTTCAAGTCAAAATCTTCACATGTGTTTTATGAAATTTCATTCTTAAATTATTACCAGTGATTATTTCTTATAGAAAATACTCTTGAATTTTAATAAACAAATACATTTCTTCTAATCAAATATGAAATCTAAATAAAATGCTCTTATAAGATAATTTTGCAGATATAGAACCCTCATTGACTTTGTTATCTCAATAGAAATCTTCTTTGAACTTATCTATACACCTTTCTTTGCATATTTCATGAGTACAGAGACATATTTACTGTTTATTCTTAAGCCTTTAGAGGAGACTACTGGTCTAAAGTAATGACTAAACTACTGATTATTACAAAAATGCCTTTAAATTAAAACTACAAAGAGCATATATTACAAACTAAGTTAATTACCTTATAAGTAGATTATACTAAGATGCTGGCATAACCAAAAAGATAGAAATTTTGACAGGAATTTATTTTCATAGCTGAATAGAACTATATCCCATCAATTGTCTCAGAATTGTACCATTTGACAAATTCGAGTATCATTTCTTATAGTTCTGGTATTCACTCCAAAGACTTTCAAGTTTATATAATTTTCTGATAATCAATAACTTAAATGTCATAAGTTTATCAGAAGCTAATAAAGCCTCATCCAGAATTAAAATACTAGTGCTTATGTAGTTATTTAATACTGTAAAAAACAAAAATAATTTCTAAGTACATCTTTCACACATATGAAGATTTATTTAATTATAATATAATCACATATTCAAATATTAAGTCTCTCAAGTTTGTAGTATACATATTATAGTGAAATGGTACTATAATAATGTTAATTATTATGAACACAGAGCTCTAAATAGTATTCTATTATAGCTAATAGTGCGAAGGAAAAGGAGTGAATTGGACAATTATATTTTGGAAGAGTTATTTATAACAAAAAAAAAGAACTTTTATATCTAAAGAAAGAAGTTGAAGAAGTTCTCAGAAGATGGAAAGATCTCCCATGCTCATGGATTGGCAGGAATAATATAGTAAAAATGGCCATCTTGCCAAAAGCAATCTACAAATTCAATTCAATCCAAGTCAAAATCCCAACTCAATTCCTAGAGTTAGAAAGAGCAATTTGCAAATTCATTTGGAATAAGAAAAAGCTTAGGATATCAAAAACTACTCTCAATAA
>NC_045030.1:89251666-89254209 GCF_008632895.1 Mastomys coucha
ACCAGTCAGAATGGCTAAGATCAAAAACTCAGGTGACAGCAGATGCTGGTGAGGATGTAGAGAAAGAGAAACACTCCTTCAATTTTGGTGGGATTGAAAGCTGGGACAACCACTGTGGAAATCAGTTCTGCTGTTCCTCACAAAATTGGACCCAGCTATACCACTCCTGGGCATATACCCCAAAGATGCTTCAACAGAAAACAAAGACACGTGTTCCACTATGTTCATAGCAGCCTTATTTATAATAACCAGAAGCTGGAAAGAACCCAGATATCCTTCAACAGAGGGATGGATACAGAAAACGTGGTACATTTATACAATGGAGTGTTACTCAGCTATTAAAAACAATGACTTCATGAAATTCTTAGGAAAATGTATGGAACTAGAAAATATTCTGAGTGAGGTAACCCGGTCACAAAAGAACACACATGGTATGCCCTCACTGATAAGTGGATATTAGCCTAAAAGCTTGGAATACCCAAGATATAATTCACATGCTTCATGAAACTCAAGAAGAAAAAGACTGACCGCCGGGCAGTGGGGGTGCACATCTTTAATCCCAGCACTTAAGAAGCAGAGGCAGGAGGATTTCTGAATTCCAGGCCAGCCTGGTCTACAGAATGAGTTCCAGGACAGCCAGCGCTACACAGAGAAAGCCTTTCTCAAGAAATAAAAAAAAAAGAAGAAGAAAAATACCAATGTGTGGATGGTTCAGTCTTTCTTAGAAGGGGGAACAAAACACTCACTTGAAGAGATACAGAGATAAAGGGTGGAACAGACCTTGAAGTAAAGGATATCCAGAGACCGCCCCACTTGGGGATCCATCCCATATACAGTCACCAAACCCAGACACTATTGTGGATGTTAAGAAGTGCTTGCAGACAGGAGCCTGATATAGCTGTCTCCTTAGAGGCTCTGACAGAGTCTTACAAATACAAAAGCAGAAACTCACAGCCAACCATTTGACTGAGCACAGAGTCCCCAATGGATTCAGAGAAAGGACTGAAGGAGCCGAAGGGGCTTGCAACCTATAAGAAGAACAATAATATCAACTAACCATATACCCCATAGCTCCCATGTACTAAACCACCAACCAAAGAGAACACATGGAGGGACTCATGGCTCCAGCCACATAGGTAGATGGCCTTGTTGGGCACAATGGGAGGAAAGGCCCTTGGTCCTTTGAAGGCTTGTTGCCTAGTGTAGGGGAATGCCAGGGCAGGGAGGTGGGAGTAGATGAGTGGGTGGGGGAACACCCTCATAGAAGTAGGAGGAGGGGCATGGGATGGGGGTTCTAGGGAAGAAACTGAGAAATGAGAAAACATTTGAAATACAAATAAAGAAAATATCCAATAAAAAATAAACATGGAATGATATTAAGAAACAAGGAGTTATTTATTTCTACAAAAAAAATGTGGATTCAAACTATGATCACTATGATGACCACCACTATAATGACTATTTCATATATAAAAATGTAAACTCAGTATTCTTACTCCATTTTTCTTCAATTACTATGTATGACTAGAATGTGTTTTCAGACCATTATATTATGAGACCATTTGAACACTTGTATTTCATGGGTAACATTTTTCCTGATAAATGTTAAGCAAAACATTTAAAGAAATGATTTTAGTAACTATAAAATTAGCATTAGATACACAGAAGATTTTTTTAATACTTTTAAGGAGCTATATCCTGTCAGATACTAGATTCTTTCCAGAGGTTTCACATATATATGCATGACTAGAGTTAAGCTATTGCAGAGTTGAAAAGTTCAAATAGAATGTATCCCCTGGGAAGCTTTTAGAAAATACTCACATTGGCACACATAAACCTGACAAACTGCATCAGAACCTCTGAACTTATGAACTCCTGGCAGAAGAAGAAAACAACATTAAAATAAAATTTCTCTCCTGGCTTTCACATGCATGGCATGGTATGCTTGTACCAATGCCTGTGCTCAGATGTACATATGATTCCTCACACAAAAATACAAATTTTAGAAATGTTGAAGCCTGTGAGATGCAAACATTATCCTGGACAATTCTGATTGGTAAACTGTGAATACAAGAGTCATTTTAATAAGTAGGAAAATAAAAACGTGTATAGGAAATATACTGACAAAATCAGAATTTGGACCAAAGTACTTTGAAGATAGAGTGATAAAGGCCTTGAGGCATGGGACACAGATAGCCTTAACTGCCAGAAATAGCAAGGAGATTCTTCTTTCTTAAAGCTTTTGAAAGGGGCACAGCTCTGCAAACTTGCTGAATTTAACATATATGAACCACTATTGACTTCTGTGCTCCAGAAATGTAAGTTGAAAAAATTGTAATATTCTAAGTTACTAAGTTTGTGATCATTTGTTTTGATATACATTGAGAAAAACTCTTCTAGGATTATCCACACTTATTCAGTGGGTCAGAAATAAAAGAATTAGAGCCAGGAAAGGTAGGGGCATAAAATATTCAAACCAGAAGGCAAATCAGAGGCTGAGATTACATAGCAGATATAAAAAATGGAAACCTGGGAAAGAGAGA
>NC_045030.1:89254588-89258425 GCF_008632895.1 Mastomys coucha
GAGAGAGACAGAGAGAGACAGAGAGAGACAGAGAGACAGACAGGCAGAAACAGAGACGGAGAGAGAGGGACAGAGACAAAGGAAAACTGAGAGTTGAGTAAATAAATACATCTAGTCTTAGACCAGGCTGCTATCAAAATTGAAATGAGCAATAACAGACAACAGTTTTATGATTACAACACTTTTGCCACTTTTAAAAACAAACATAATAAAATGAGACGGAGGGAAAGAGAAATGACTAAGTAGGTAACATTTTTGCCACAAATATTTGTACCTGATTTTTACATCTATCACATGCATAAAAAGCTTATCATATACATATGCCTGTAATTGTAGAACTGGGAAGCAGAGACAAAGGAATCCTGAGGGCATTGCCTGGCCAGCCAGTGGCTCTAGGTTCAGGAAGTGACCCTGTCTCAAGAAATAATGTGAAAAACAATAATAAAGAAGACACTGGATGTTGATATTTGCCCTGCACATGAACACATACAAATGTACAATTGAGTATACCACACATACAAATACTGACTAAATAAATATAAGACTATGTCAATAAAGCATCCTAGTAAACAGCGTTTTAACTGAGCTCTGGATACTGAAATGCCACTATTGAGAAAGGTGATGGAAGTGCTATTAAAAGTCAAGGAACTCTCAAAAGGCTTTACAAGATTGATTGAAGGAGGAAAAGCGCAATGAAAATTAGAAAATCTCTTTAAGGATGTTCTTGATCACTATTTCCAGTAGTGAATGTGAACTGCTGGGAAACTCACAGTATAAAAGGACAATCTTAGACAGAGCTGGCATGGGTACAACAGCTGAATGTATGGTTGATCTGGCTGTAAGTCAAATATATACCATTGCCGTTGGAGCAAGAGTTAATGGAACTGGTACAGCACCAAACTGTTGGGTCATGATTATGACTTACCATCGTACTATGACCTTGGACACACTCTCCCATCATTTAGACTTATTTATTTTTCTGTAATAAGATACAGCTGAGCAGAGTATTCTCTAAGGGCCCTTTAACCCTCAGATCCTTTAACATTGGAGAGAATTTTCATCTCGTCTCTCTCCATTAGTTAACTCCCTTAAGTATTCTCTCTAAATTAATGAAATTTCCCTTGACAAACTCTTCCCCAACACACACCAAATAGAAGTAGGAAGCATAGCTTAAGCATGTAGATGGGAAGAATTAATTCAGAATGAAAGTGCTACATGGAAGGAGTTACATTACATAAACTGGAATGCATCAAGAAGATAGCTCCTCACATCTCAGAAGATCCCAGCATAGACACCAGTAATTTCTCACAATTATTGGTTAAATAGTAAATATTATAAGCTATGTAGGCTATATATATATATATATATATATATATATATATATATATATATAACCCTTAAACACATATGAAGAAAAACTTACTGGCAGCACCACACCATGCAGTAACTCACATTTCTCCCATAATTTACAGTAATGTGAAAAGAAAAACATCAGTTTAACTTTAAGAAAACCATATGCAAGGTGCTGTGTGAAATCTTCCTTGGGGGAAAGGTTTCATTTAGCACTCTGTGGATTTGTTTGAGGTAAATTTTCCCACGCAGAATTCAGTACATCCAAAATGATCATTGAATCATTGTAAACTTGCTAAGTGTGGGAGTGGGACAGGCAATCAGGGAACACAAACAAGATGATGGTGGAGGTATAAAGGTGGACATTAATATTAACACAACCTCTGACTCATGTTTTGAAACATTCTGGTTAAACAATCTATTTATATCTGTCATAAATTAAACCTGGTGACATATATTTTTGTGGATTATTTTTATTTACCAAAGCAATAACTGATAAATGTGAAAGATGTGATTTCTTTATCATCAAAACTCATACAAATTTGTCAGTTATTCTGTGGCACTTGTCACCTTCAGCCACAACCTAATCAGTTATCTTATGCTGAGACTTAAGAAAGGCAGAGTTCTGAGAAGGCTTAAAGATAAAACTAAGGCTGTGGGAGTGGGTATGCTTGAAATACTGCTTGTACAGGAAAGAAAATATGTGGAATGAATTATTTTATGCATAATAATAATAATAATAATAATAATAATAATAATAATAATTACCATCACATTGTCCCAAATAGCAATATAGTGATTTATTACATATATTTAGATTTCTATGTACATTTATAACACAACCAAACATCATTTATCTTTGGAGAATCTAAAGGACTTTGCAATTTAAGAGGGTGATATTAGACTTATATGTTGTGCTGTAGCCCAAATAATGGATACTTAATTGTGACTATAACCTAAGCCTTAGAACCTTTTAATGTTACATCTCATGGAATTTAACTATTTAAATAATCAGGAACAAAAGTGGTACATGGTGATATAATCTTGTAATCCCAGCATCTTAGAGGAAGCAGCAATTGGATCAAAAGGCCAAGGTCATCCTTGGCTGCACAGCATGTTCCATGACACCATGTGCTATGTATCAGGATCTGTTTCAAGTATAATTAATAGATAGATAGATATATAGATGATAGATAGATAGATAGATAGATAGATAGATAGATAGATAGATAGATAGATAGATAGAACTATACCAGAGCTTGTGGAACATTTCATAGGTACTCTTATTGTTGAGCTACATTACTAGGTTTTATAAGGTAATGATTGATTTATCATTTATGTGAACTGTAAAACATACATATATGATCTCTCTATAGATGTAAATATAGATTAGGTATAGAATTAGAGAAAGAGATATTGATATAGATATCAATTATGTATGCCTGCTTTTTAATAAGTTAATCTAATTGGCATTTTAAAAGATATCCATGAGACCCTTGAAGTTAACCAATTTTGCATAGTGAATTTATGTGAATCAAATTAAAAGTAATAAATCCTAAACCACACAAGAGACAAGAAACCTCAAACAGAACTCAGAAATTGTCAGGCTTCTAACTGACTTTCAGCATTTGATTTTAAAACACATATGATATGTTTGTAATCTTATAGTTACATACAAATGTAATTAACATAATGTAAATTTATTTCTCTAAACAAATCATTGGTGATAATATTTTACAGGAAAGTGCCTATTCTTATTGGAAGGTTTACAGTGCAGTATGTTTATATGCCATATAGTCTACTGAGTTCCATACAGTTATTTTGGTTGTGACACAAATAAATGATACATTTATGGGTTGAATCTTTTCAGCTCTAAAATTTGTTCACCTAACTTATATTCATCATTATTTCCTTAAAGTAGTAGCTTTTAAAGTTTAATGTCCAAAAACGTGTCTTTATAAAATAGCAATCTTTCTTTCCTTAATTTTTATAAATCCTGAGTTATATTTTCCAGTAGATTCTAAGTAGGTATAAAGTTTCCTTTTAAAACTTACTCTCATGAAACCCAGAATTAATATTGCTGGTATGGGTGAGTAAGCTACATCTCTGGCATCAGATATTATCTTCCTACCATTTGATTATAATTTAGGTGTCATCAGTTGAAATGATGATCCTAAGTGAAAAGGTTCCCTAAACTTTCAGACAGTCATGATAATTGCATACATGACTAAAATGCTTCATCATATCCATACCCAAAATCCTGTCACCATTTATAATTCAATAATCTTAAATTCTATCAAAAGAGAAAAGTGCTTGTTAGCAAATGACATGTCCATCATTCAATATGTCAACTGAATATTTAAGAAGGTTTAGTGATACTATTTAGAGAATGTAATTATTTTGCTACCTGCAAAATCACTAGTAGTGTACATCAAGAACAAAAATCACAACAGTTTGACAAGATATTCAAAATAGTTATGAAAATGG
>NC_045030.1:89258435-89278325 GCF_008632895.1 Mastomys coucha
GCTGGCTCATGGGTTAGAACACATGACATCCAGTATATAAGGTCATAGATGAGATAGATTAGAGAGGGACATTGTGTCAAAGATAAAAAGAAAAGAGTTGGATTTTTTCTGTCTTCCCTTTATAATTTTTACTTGTCTTATATTTCTAGAAACACAATGACTATATATAAAGAATGGCAAACCCTTTAACATCAATTTAATATTTTACATCACCCTAAAGTCCAAATATTGGCTCTTATATCCTCATGGCCTTTTTCAAATTCAATACCCATACTTTCTCTGTTGCTTTCTGTAAAACTTTTTCTGGGCAAGAAGTAACTAAAATATATGTGTGTTGTATGAGAGTAACCATGTGGCCTGGAGAATGAAGGTGCACTAACAGAATGTAAATCACCACTAAGCCAGTGTAGAAGGCTACAACCAAAATTGAGAATATTTCCTTGGGGTTTACAATATGACATCCATAAGCAATATCCCGACTATAAAATAAACCAAATGTAATATAGAATGTCATTTTTCTTTTATTTAAAATAGGTGTTTTTATACAATATGTTCTGATTATGATTACACCTTTTAAGTCTTCCCAAATTCCCTTGCCACCAAAATCTACACCCTTTCTGTCTTTCATGAGAAAAATGTTTCTCTAAAATAAGAAAAAATAAAAACAAAGTAGAATAGGAGAAAAACAAGCAAGAAATGAGCTAAAAAAAAAAGACTCAGGAAATATATAGAGGGAAAGAAAGAGACACACATGTTCATATGTACAGAAAGCCCATCCAAACATCAGAAGTCAGAATACATATGGAAATATTTGTAAGATTACAAAAGAGAATGAAAAGAGCCTGCACAAAATGACACTGAGTTCATTTGTCCATTTGTAGTGATCTTAATACTGCTGGCCAAGGGCTTGCCCTTGACAGTGGTTTGTATACCCAAAGAAAACTGACTTTTCATTTGTGAGTTGTTATCATTTGGAGATAGTTTCTGGGTAAGGGATGAAAGTTTGTGTCAACTTCCTCTCTCAGCTTTAGGATCCCATCTGCCTTAGATCCAAGTAGGCCTTATACATGCCACAATATTTGTGAGTTTGAATGTTCATTGTTCCTTTTGTGTTTAAAGGGTCTTGTTTATATGGTGTTCTTTATTCTTAAAAACTTTTCTGCTTCCTCTTCTGCAGAAATCCTTGAGTGCCTCCCCAGCCTCGCTCCTCAGACCCAAAACTGAATAATGTACAAAGAATGTCATTCATTTTAAAAGGCTTTTGAGAAAAGAATTTTCATGATTATCAAAACCCAGCAGCATGAGATAACAAATCTTAGGGTCCAATGAGAGGAAAATGAAGTTTTATAATCCTAAATTTGTATCTGCTTTGCTACAAATTAATTCTGTAGCCTAAAATTTGAGTTCATAGATATGACACAGTGGCATATGTGAATTATCTATTAGTGACTTGAACCATACTGTTTACATATATTATCCTATTCAGTTTATTCTATATTAAAAGAGGGTAATATTATGGACCAAAATTTACCTCAGTAGATAATTAATATTCAAAATATTTAGCTTCTTAATCAGATCTATTTTGGGAAAGAGATTAAAATAAAATTTTGGGTTTAAAAGTGACAGAACTATTTTTAAAAAACCAAACATACACACACAAATAACACTCAAATTTTTTTTCAAATATCATCATGAAAACAGAAAGTTTCCTCTGGTCAATATCCAACTGAAAGAAACCTGATATCAGGTTTCAACTCCTATATATAAAGAAGTAAGAAGTAATCACTCCCAACTTTATATCAAGAAAAAAAACTGGTAAAGAGTGAAATGCAATGACTTTTCTTGGACTCATTAGACAGCTGAGTGAAGCAGAAAAAAATCACCAGCCTTCTGAGTTCTAGACAGACAGGAATACTCACAGAGTCACAGAAGCCAAGGAGCCATACACTAGTAAGAACACCTCAGATATAACTTTGATGAATTACTGGAGAATGAAAGTGGACTGACATCCAAATAAAATAGAGCTCCATTATTGCATGAGTTCACACATTTTTGTGGGTTTCACTTCCTGGAATCCCACCAGATTCTCACAGTAAAGATGCTTTAAGCATCCTCCATGGCTGTGATAGGAGAAGTGTAATGGAAAAGCATTATTGAACATGTCAAAACCTTTTACATAACAAAGGTCTAATTTCTCGAAGAAATATATTAGCAACCCTTATTTCTGCTGAAGAAAAGCCTTTATTATCCACATCAGCCTCTTTTAGCAGTCATTAAGGGAAGGGAGAAAAAGACATAGACAAGTGAGAGGAGAGTTTATAAAAAAGATATTATTAGTTATATAGTGTGTAACGGACAAATGCAAGAAAGCTGTTGCACTATAAAACTTCTCATGAAGATTATATCCATGGAAAAGTTCAGATCTTTCTCTTTATACTGCCTCCTCACCAACAGGGTCTAGCATGTTACTTGTAGATTATTATTGTATTTCATTATAAATTAAAGAGATTTGTTGGATTGACTGAAAATGGCCACATAAGCTCATACCTTTGAGTGTTTGGTCACCAAGGAAGGTAATTTTTAAAAGGACTAGGAGGTGTGACCTTGTCAGACGAAGTATGTCACTGGGGTTGGGTTTCAAGTTCAAAAGCCCATACCAAGCCAGTGGATCAGGATGTAGCTCTTAGCTCTTTCTCTAGTAGTATTTCTGCCTTCCTGCTTCCATGCTTTCCACCATGAGGATAATGAAACCACCCTCTGATGATGATAATGGTCTAACCCTCCAAAATTGTGAACAAACTCTAAATTAAATGTTTTCTTTATAAGTGTTGCCTTGGTCAAGTTATCTCTTCATAGCACTAGAACACTGGCTAAGAGAAAGGTGTACGGCATCAGATCTCTCTGAACAGGAATGTTCTGGAAAGTGCAAAGTCAAAAGACCAACCAAAACTTAACTCCTTTTCATTGTGTCCAATGCTGCAATGGTCACTTCTAGAAGAGTAAAGGCATCATTGAGTCACTCAGTTGTGAAACATTCAAATGGCATATGGCCAGTCTGTAAGATGTGCCTCCTGGAGAAAGAATGACATGATTGTTATGGAGTGAACAACTGCTCTTGAATTAATTTTGAGGGCCTTCTCTATTGGTGGGGATACATTCCTTATATTTTAAATCTGATCTGAACACATAGGCTGTAGGGACAAAAACTACTATTGTTTAGCTAATATTAATTATTATTATTTGGTAATATTATTACCAAACTGATATATACAGACTAATGTTTAAAACCATAAAGAAATGTCAAGCTCATGCCAAATCAGAGAAACTTATCTTTGCAGTAAAAGAATTGAGTATGGAGATTTGTTTTTACTCAAATACTTTGAACAAATGAAAGCCAGAGTACTCAGCAATAAAGGATATTTGCATGATCCCCTCTAAAACTCAAGGAACAACACAGAAGCTGAAGAGAAAAAAAAAAAGTAAGATCCAGGTAAATAGTAACAAAGACTATAAAATATAGAGACTTCCATGACATTGCTGCCTTGGTTAATTACTTTATTTTCATAGCAAAATACTATGACTTTGATAGTTATAAAAGAATATTTAGTTTAGAGTTCTCTATTCCAGAGAGTGAGACCATGCCCATCATGTTAGAGAACACAGCAGCATCCAGGCAGCCATGACACTAGACCAGGAGCTGAGAGCTTACACCTGATCCACAATCCCAGGCAGAGAGACATAAGTGGGAACCTTATCAAAATCTTCCAAGTTCAGCACCAGTGACATATCTACTTTAAGGAAGTCATAGCCCTTAACTCTTTCCAAACAATTCCACCAACTGAGAACAAAACATTCAAATATATGAGCCTACTAGGAACACTCTTATTCAAACCATAACATTCCATTTCTTGGACTCCAAATGCTCATAACCATATTATTGTGCAAAAAAGTATTTAGTACAGTTTCAAAAGTCTTCCTAGTTGTTCAATCTCAACATAATTCAGAAATCCAAATTCTATTCTGAGACTAGAGTAATATCTTGTGCTCCCTGTAAAATTAAAAAGCAAGCTTCATATCTTTAGCATACAATGCCAAATACTATACATTACCACCTCAAATAAATAAATAAATAAATAAACAAGCAAGCAAACAAGCAAGCAAATGGAGGAATACTGATGAAGAAAATATCAGAGCAGAGCAAGACAGAAACACAGCAGGACAAACTCCAATCCAGTAGCTACATATCTGATGTCAAAGCATTTAGTTACACCCTTCCAGCCTTAGTAACTGCAACACAATTTCAGTTTTGGGTTTGTTCCATTCCCTGTCTAGAGCTTTCTCTGACAGGTATCCCAAATCTCTGGCATCTCCAACATTTTGAGTCTCCTGTATAATCCAGGATTTACCTTCACAGCATGCAATTGTGTCTCTGGGCCACTATGCAAGGACTCCTCTGCCACACATCTGGCCTCAATAACTTTCCTTGACTGTGGAGGAAGTTTCCACAACTCTACCTTTTTATCCTTCATGACTCTAAAGCCAAAACTATGTGTCAGGTGATACCAAGTTCTGTAGCCTGCTTGAATGAAACTTGGCTCCTTCTTTAATTACATTTGCATGAGCTTCACTTTTTTTTGAGGCAAAGGTAATCCCACAGCATTTTCCCTTTCATAAATTGCAGGATTAACTGAGTAGACTCTTTCTTTGAGGGAGCCACTTCCTTTATTCAATTTCAGTTCTGGCCTCCCTTTATCTCTTCCACCATATTGGCTCCAGCATTAAAATTCTTGATGCTTCTTTTCCTCCTCAAATGGTATGTTTCGCATTTGAGTTTGCTCTACTTGCTTGTTAAATTATAAATCTGCATAAAAGAGATCACTAATAAACAAAGGACAGAATCAATACTAGGCTGCATTGAAATATTCTTTGCCAGGGAAATTAGTCCAAAACTCATCAATTTAGGCTTTGGCATATTTTTAAGAAGGACACGGATGGAAACCAGCCACATGTTTTGCCAAATTATCACAAGAAATGACTCTGACACATTTGATAATGTTGTTCCCCTCTGAAACCTTGAACTGGGCCTTTCAAACTCCTACTAGGATGGCCCATTAAACCCCATTTACAGCATTCAACCACTTTCCTAATCCAAATTTCCAAAGTTCACATTTCTCCAACAAGTACCATGGTCTATGACAGCAATACTTCTTTCCTTGCACCAATGTCTTAGTTAGTTTTCCACTGTAGTGAAAAGCACTATGACCAAGGTAATATATAAAACAGACCATTTAATTTGGTGATTGTGGTTCCAGAGGGATAGGCCATTACTTTACTGGTAGGAACTATGTCTGCAAGCAGATATCCATGATGATGAAGTAGGAGCTCAAAGCTTATATCTGATGCATAACCAAGAGGCAGAACAACAATAATTAGGAAAGCTGTGCAATTGTATTTCTAGAAGTTTTTTCTGTATTCTTGTTGCATGATTTTGGTATGTACTGTTCCTCTTGATTCAATAGACTTTTCCTACAACCTCATTTAATGGATTACTTGTTTGAGTTAAGTCTCCGTTCAAATGATAGCTTCAAAGGGAGAAATCTATAAACACCATCAGAAATAACTAGTTTAGTAGATCTCTAAGATGCTGTTTCATTTCACTTCACCAAAATTAAATATTATGAAATTATAAGCTGACTATTTATATCCTATATAAGGAAAGCAATATAATTTTGTCACAAGTGCCTAGACCATTAGGTGGTACACAGTCAACTATTCAAAACATTGTAAGCTAAAGATGATAAACTTAAAAATATCAGGCCCATTAATTGAAGAAAATAACAGTTTTATATCAGTTAATGAACCCCCAAAGTGTTCTAGTTAGATTAAATATACTTATAAATATCACTATTAAAATAATTAACTATAAGCTGGTGAGATGGCTCAGCAGTTAAGAGCACCGACTGCTCTTCTGAAGGTCCTGAGTTCAAATCCCAGCAACCACATGGTGGCTCACAACCATCTGTAATGAGGTCTGATGCCCTCTGGTGTGTCTGAGCACAGCTACAGCTATTTACATATAACAATTAAAATAATTAACTATAAGGCCCTATGTATCACTTGTAAAACTTGATAGAAAATGGATTTAATTTGTACGTCTCAAAACATTTCCTTCAAGTAGGATTCCTCTCCAAAATTATTATCTCTATAATAGCTTCTCAGGATAATTGAGGATAAAAGAAAAGTACATTGAGTTCAAAATGCTGAACAAAACCAATAATGTATAGAAATACACACTTAATCCCTTTTACAAAAAGTAATTGCAAAAGTTTTCAGTTTGAAATTGCAAACTGAAATACAAATTTAAAATATGTTATTTAACATATTAACAATAAATATTTTCTTTGGGTTCTGAGATTTAATTTTGTATTAAAAGAAAATGGCTTACTTTATCCCATATATTTAAATATTATATTTAAATATATAACTATACAATCATATAAATCCTGTAAAAGTTTCTGAATTATCTTGATGTCAGAGGGAACTTACATTTATATTAAACATGGGAAAATGGTATGTTTCTTGTTCTTATATTAGTATAAGATTATCTTAATTTTGTATATTTGCAGTTACTAGTAATATATTCATTTAAATTTAATCATATGCTTGAGTTTAAAATTTAGTCATTTGTCATTGCAATCTAATTTATATGTGGCATGATATAGCCACATAGTATCATAAACTAATTGGTTCCATTTAAAAATTCTCAAATAGCATCGAGAGAAATAATTTTTCTTAAGTGAAGACATGGATTTAACATTAATCTTGACCTTTATCAAGATTATTATTTTTCTTTTCTTTTTCTATAATCCTTTTCTAATCTTGACCTTTATCACAAAGTTTCTTCACAACACAGAACAGTTATAATCTAAGCCTTACATAATTTTCTGCCTTAGTCTACTGTGATGTGAACTGGTAATACTTAACTAAATTATACAATTGCAAAGTATATCCTTAAACACAGAAGGGAACAAGGAGAAAACACAGGTCACTATTTCCAGTTATTAGATACCCTTTTTGTAAAGCCTCCTTTACTTTGTTTCCTGCTGCCTGCTTCTTGGGATTTCTCACTTCCTTTCCATCTGAGAAAGAATTCAACTCACTCCCAAGTCCTTAATTTCACAATAAGTTTTATAGAGTATCCAAACACTAGAAATGTTTTGCAGAAATCTTCCAGTAACATATAAATCATGCCAATATTATTATTTTCTTATTTTTTAAAGATCACAAGATAAAATTCAAATTTAGAATGAGTAAGAAAATGACAAACACATTTTTTTTCTGTAATACTGTATGACTTCATCAACTTGGGATAATATGAGGTCTGCATAATAAAATTCTAAGTTTCAAAGTTTTATTTTTTAAGTCATGCAGAAACAGATTTGGGAGGTATAAAAAGATATAAAACTAAAACCAAAGAATTTAATCAGAGTTAAAATAGCTGCATAAATGAAATTCATTATTTGCAAGCTTTTATGCGAGGCATCATTTTAGTGTAGCATATGTTATTATCTAATTCAGAATATGTCAACAGTACTATTATAAGTGATTATAAGAAATGAAATGTGATAAATAAATACTATTCTGTTTGTGACAGCTGTAACTCAGAACAAAAGAACATTAAACTCAAAAGAGATTTGAATTCTATCCCAGTAAAGTACAAGGGAAAATAAAGGCATTAATAATTTACAAGCTTTATATTATATAAAGAATTTTTGAAGGTTTAGGAATCATAGCATATAGTACTGAGTTTGTAAAGGGTCTCCTTGCAAACATGTATCTTATCTTTTAATAGTTCATAATATAAAATTATTCATAAAGTAGAAAGCATTGTCTTAACAATGTTAGTTGATGGCGAGGAGGATGAACCAAGTGAAACAAAACCAATCAAAACAGTAACAGTAAACAACTTAGAGGTGCAAATCAAAGTTGGATCACTCAATGAATACTGCACAATGAGACTCCCTCCAATTAGCTTCTGTAGATTGTCTCATCACAGACAATTAGAGCTAGTTGCACAAAAATTTGTCTTATTCAGAACATGTTTTGAGAGGGTTTACATGATCCCAGTGGAACTACCACACTTCTTTTGTTTTCATAATTGAAAACTGAGAAGGTAATAACCTCCTCTCAATCCATAGAAAGCCAGAAACCCTAGGATACAATGCAGTTTCCAAAGAAATTTAAAATAAAAGCATGTATCATTAAAAATTGAACAAAACAAACCAAGCATGTCTCCTAGAGAAAGCGAAAACATGCCTTTGAAATAAACAGTAAGTCGCCACTGTTCATTGCAGAGTGGCATGTCAGTTACAGAGTGGCAGAATAAATATGCAAGTTGCCAAATTGAACTAATTCATGTTCTGAATTAAAATAAAACACCCTCGATACTGTGGGACACTTCAATTCAACCTTAGTGTTCCTAAGGTTTGTTGTGATCTGTCTTGGGAACACTATAGACATTGAACAGCTGTTTTACTCATGCCTCACTCCTCCCAATCACCATTCCACTTAGAATTCCTATACTGATTCTAGGGTTCCATAATAAAGTGACCTGTGCAGTTGTATTTCTGCCAAAATCTTTGAATGGTTAAAAAAGGGGAAAATCCTGCAAACTCTTTCAAATAATGAAATGAGTTTATAAAGTACCCTTTAGATAAACAGAAGAATTGACGTCTCAAGAATTATTTGCTAGAGTAGCCTCAATGCTTCTGTACTTGAGTATTATGATCCCAGCAGGAAATTAGATTCAATTATGAGGAGTTTTCATATTATTCCTACAGCTAAAGGTAAAATTTTAGTTTCCCTTTCCAGAGAAATACAGAGTCTTATAAGAGTGTTCATTGGCTTGAGTAACAGTTGATTTGAGAAGGCCATGCATAAGGCACTGGATGTGAACTTGTAAAGAGAATGATGCTAAACTAAACAGAGTTCATTCTTCAAGGAACTCCCTGTATTTCAGAAGAGTTAGTACAAGCATGTAAATCACCACAGGAATATTCAGAATGTTATGATGATACTTTTCAATCCAATATCCAAATACAAATATGTATAAGGCATTAATTATGCCACAATTCCTTTAGGTGCAATGATTTTGAGACATATCAATAAGCATGTATATTTTATACTCAATGAGATTAGACTATTTAGTATCATAATAAAATTTTAAGAGGCTACAGAAGTTGGCAGAGCTGCTGGATCAGGACCCTTCCTCCATCTACACCCAGGAGGTGTGCCTTTTCTATAGCCTTCTATGTACCTTTCCCATAAGGGGAGAGTGGTTTCCAGGGAAACCTCTGACCCTGGAACCCAGGTGAGATCACCATTTTCACTCTGGTGACTTTCTAAGGCAGGAACAGCCAGGAGGCACAGGCTGGAGAAGCAGCAGAGCAGCAGGGACAGGGTCTTTTCTACCTCCATCTCTCCATCTACACCCATGAGGTGCGCCTCTTCCACAGTCCTCTGTGCATCTTTCCTGCAAGGGGAGAGCTAGTCTCCAGGGAGTTCTCTGACCCCCAGAGCTCAGGCAGGATCAGCCAGGAGGCACTGGGATCAGAAGCAGCAGAGCAACTAGGACAGGGTCCTTCCTTCACCATCTGCACCCAAGAGGGACAGCTGATCCATAACCCTCTGTGCACTGGTCTTTCCAGAAGAGACCTGATCTCCCAGGAGTGCTGACACAGGCTTACATACCCACAGGAGGAACAAGCTCCAGCAAGAAACAGCAAGAACATCAAACACTAGAGACTACCAGATGGAGAAAGGCAAACGCAAGAATTTTACCAACAGAAATCAAGACTACTTGGTATCATAAGAACCCAGGACTTGCCAGGTGGTGTTGGCACACACTTTTAATCCCAGCACTTGGGAGGCAGAGACAGGAGGATTTCTGAGTTCAAGGTCAGCCTAGGCTACAGAGTGAGTTCCAGGGCAGTCAGGATAATCCAGAAAAACCCTGTTTCTAAAAACAAAAAAAACAAACAAAAAAACAAACAAAAACAAACAAACAAACAAAAAAAGAACCCAGTACTCCCACCAGAGCAAGTCCTGGATACCCCAACACAAAGAAAGATTTGGATCTAAAATCATATCTCATGATGCTGATAGAGGAATTTTAGAAGGACATAAATAACTCCCTTAAAGAAATACAGGAGAACACAGGTAAACAGGTAGAAGCCCTTAAGGAGCAAACACAAAAATCTCTTAAAGAATTATAGGAAAACACAATGAAACAGGTGAAGGACTCAAACAAAGCCATCCAGGATCTAAAAATGGAAGTAGAAACAATTAAGAAATCACAAAGAGTGACAACTCTGGAGATAAAAAACCTAGGAAAGAAGTGAGGAATCATATATACAATCATCACCAATAGAACACAAGAGATAGAAAAGAGAATCTCAGGGGCAGAAGATACCATAGAAGACATTGATACAACCGTCAAAGAAAATGCAAAATGCAGAAAGATCCTAACCCAAAACATCCAGGAAATCCAGGACACAATGAGAAGACAAAACCTATGAATATCATAGGATCCTATTACAAAAGCCTATACTCAACAAAACTAGAAAACCTGGATGAAAGATACCAGGTGCCAAAGTTAAATCAAGATCAGATAAATGATCTAAACAGCCCCATATCCACTAAGAAAGGAGAAAGAGTCATTAATAGTCTCCCAACCAAAGAAAGCCCAGGATCAGATGGGTTTAGTGCAGAGTTTTATCAGACCTTCAAAGAAGACCTAATACCAATACTCCTCAAACTATTCCACAAAATAGAAACAGAAGGTATTTTACCCAGTTCATTCTATGAAGCTACAATTACTCTGGTACCTAAACCACACAAAGACCTAAAAAAGAAAGAAAAAAGAAAGAAAGAAAGAAAGAAAGAAAGAAAGAAAGAAAGAAAGAAAGAAAGGAAGGACAAAAGAAAGAAAGAACAAAAGAAAGAAAACTTCAGACCAATTCCCCTTATGAATATTGATATAAAAACACTCAATAAAATTCTTGCAAACTAAATCCAAGAACACATCAAAACAATCATCCATGATGATCAAGTAGGCTTCATCCCAGGGATGCAGGGATGGTTCAATATATGGTAATCCATCAATGTAATCCACTACATAAACAAACTCAAAGAAAAAATCATATGATCATCTCATTGGATGCTAAGAAAGCAATTGACAAAATCCAACAGCATTTTATGATAAAAGTCTTGGAAAGTTCAAGAATTCAAGGCCCATAGTTAAACATAGTAAAAGCAATATACAGCAAACCAGTAGCCAACATCAAACTAAATGGAGTGAAACGAAGCAATCTCACTAAAATCAGGGACTAGGCAAGGCTGCCCACTCTCTCCCTACCTATTCAATATTGTTCCTGAAGTCCTATCCAGAGCAATTAGACAACAAAAGGAGATCAAAGGGACACAAATTTGAAAGGAAGAAGTCAAATTATCACTATTTGCTCATGATATGATAGTATGCTTAAGTGACCCTAAAAATTCCACCAGAGAACTCCTAAACCTGATAAACAACTTCAGCAAAGTATCTGGATATAAAATTAACTCAAGCAAATCAGAGGCCTTCCTCTACACAAAGGATAAACAGGCTGAGAAAGAAATTAGGAAAACAACACCCTTCACAATAGTCACAAATAATATAAAATACCTTGGTGTGACTCTAAGCAAGTGAAAGATCTGTATGACAAGAACTTCAAATCTCTGAAGGAAAAAATCGAAGATCTCAGAAGATGGAAAGATCTCCCATGCTCATGGATTGGCAGAATTAATATAGGAAAAATGACCATCTTGCCAAAAGCAATGTACAGATTCAATGCAATCCCCACCAAATTTCAACACCATTCTTCATAGAGTTGGAAAGAGCAATTTGCAAATTCATCTGGAATAACAAAAACCTAAGATAGAGAAAACTATTCTCAACAATAAAAGAAACTCTGGTGAAATTACCAGCCTTGACCTTAAGCTTTACTACATGGCAATTGTGATAAAAACAAAACAACAAAACAAAACAAAAACAAAACAAAAACAAAAACAAAAAAACTCCACAGTATTGGTACAGAGACAGGCAGGAAGGTCAATGGAGTAGAACTGAAGACCCAAAAATGAACTCACACACTTATGCTCACTTGATCTTTGACAAAGGAGCTAAAACCATCCAGTGGGAAAAGACAGCAATTTCAACAAATGGTACTGGCTCAACTGGTGGTTAGCATGTAGAAGATTGCACATCGATCCATTCTTATTTCCTAGTACAAAGATCAAGTCCAAGTGGATCAAGGACCTCCACATAAAACCAGATACACTGAAACTAATAGAAAATTAAGTCGGGAAGAGCCTTGAGCACATGAGCACAGGGGAAAATTTCCTGAACAGAACACCAATAGCTTATGCTCTAAGATCAAGACTTGACAAATTGGACCTCATCAAATTGCAAAGCTTCTGTTAATCAAAGGACACTGTCAATAGGACAAAATGGTAACCAACAGATTGGGAAAAGATCTTTACCAATTCTGTATCTGATAGAGGGCTAATATCCAATATATACAAAGAACTCAAGAAGTTAGACTGCAGAGAACCAAATAATCCTATTAAAAATGGGGTACAGAGATAAACAAAGAATTCTCAACTGAGGAATTTTGAATGGCTTAGAAACACCTAAAGAAATGTTCAACATCCTTAATCATCAGGGAAATGCAGATCAAAATAACCCAGAGATTCCACTTCACACCAGTAATAATGGCTAAGATCAAAAACTCAGATGACAGTAGATGCTGGTGAGGTTGTGCAGAAAGAGGAACACTCCTTCAATGCTGGTGGGATTGCAAGCTGGTACAACCACTCTGGAAATCAGTTTGGGGATTCCTCGGGAAATTGGACATAGTACTACCTGAGGACCCAGCTATAGCACTACTGGGCATATACCCAGAATATACTCTAGCATGTAATAAGGACACTTGCTCCACTATGTTCATAGCAGCCTTATTTTTTAGTAGCCAGAAACTGGAAACAACCCAGATGTCCCTCAACAGAGGAATGGATACCAAAAAACGTGGTACATTTACACGATGGAATACTATTCAGTGATTAAAATCAATGAATTTATGAAATTCTTAGGGAAATGGATGGATCTGGAGAAGATCATCCTGAGTGAGGTAATCCAATCACAAAAGAACACATATGGCATGCACTCAATGATAAGTGGATATTAGCCCAGAAGATAGGAATAAACGAAGTACAATCCACAAACCACAAGAAACTCAAGAAGAAGGAAGACCAATGTGTGAATACTTCAATCCTTCTTAGAAGGGGGAACAAAATACCCATGGAAGGAGTTGCAGAGACAAAGTATGGAGCAAAGACTGAAGGAAGGACAATTCAGAGACTGCCACATCTTGGAATCATTCCCATGTTCAATCACCAAACCAGGACAATATTGTGGATACCAGCAAGTGCCTGTAGTACAGAGGCCTTGGGCAGGAGCCTGATATAGTTGTCTCCTAAGAGGCTCTGCTAGTGCCTAACTAATACAAAAGTAGAGACTCACAGACATCCATTGGACTGAACACAGGGTCCCCAATGAAGGAGCTAGAGAATGGACCCAAGAAGCTGAACAACAATATGAACTAACCAGTACCCCCAGAGCTCTCAGGGACTAAACCACCAACCAAAGAGTACACATGGTAGGACTTGTGGTTCCAGCTGCATATGTAGCAGAGGATGGCCTTGTTAGACATCAATGGAAGGAGAGGCCCTTGGTCCTGTGAAGGTTCTATGCCCCAGTGTAGGGGAATGCCAGGGCCAGGAAGCAGGAGAGGGTTGGTTGGTGAGCAGGGGTAGGGCGGAGGGAACAGGGTTTTCTTTTCATAGGAGAAACCGGGAAATGAGATATCATTTGAAATATAAATAAAGGAAATATCTGATAAAATAAAGGAAAAAATTAAAAACATTAAAAAATAGATCACTCACACATCCCAATCTCCTTTAAAATTTTACACCCACCATAGAGCTTCCCATTGTTAAAAGTGTGTTTTATGAATGGATAATTAACTTGTGTATATTTTATATACATTATTTGTATGTAGAGATATATAAATATTATAGTTTATGTCATATTTAAGTGAAGTCTTGAGCTTTGAAAACTGTCTCTCCCTGCATTAGCCTGAAGTACTTCAAATAAATTTCCAGGAAAAAAATTCACAGATACAATCCTGTACTCTAACTACAAAGCCAGAATATATTTGAATGATCTCTGAAGAGAAATTGACTTTAGGGATATGCTCTGTTGAAGAGATCTTTTACAACAGATGAATTTGGTTCTAAAGTTATCATTTTTATTTAGTCAGAAAAGAAAATATAGAAGATACATTATTTTGAAAACCTACATATGTATTTGATAAGAAAGAATATAGACTAGAAATACTATGCTAGCTGTTAATACTTAACAGATTCATTAAGAACAAGTAGAGTTAATCTTACCTTGCTCTTTCTACTAAATAGTAATTTATTTAATTGTTCCCAATTATTACTAGTAATCAATTTCCTATCTGTCCTTTTGTAGTCTTACTTCCATCGCCCCAGTTCAATACTTCTTGCCTGGACTACTTTGGAGCCCTTTCCATTATTTCTGGTCAGGAAATTCCTGTTAAGGGTCCGCTTGAATTTCTTCAATATTTCCCAATTACTTGCTAACATGAAGATAACATTTTTTATCTTGTCATACAAAGTCATTAATGATCTGATTCTCATCCATTTTTACCATGTTTTCTCCTAAGATTCTCATTCCTCTCTTCATCCTTGCTTTGCCTGAATATCTCTGTACTACAGCAATATTAAACTTAGTGATAAAACCTATAGCTCTTATATCCAGAAAGAATGATAGACACAGTAATGATCATGATGAATGCCCATGCTGTGATTCCTAAGCCTTTTGAATATAATCCCATGCATTGAAAATGTGGTTCTTAAGATATGGTTAGGGTTCTGCAAACATGACTCATTGGTTAACTGTGCATACTTTTCTAGAGGACCTAAGAGGACCTAAGTTCAGCTCCATATACTCATGTCTGCTAGCTCACAAACACCAATAACTCCATCTCCTGAAGGATAAGATACTTTTGGTCTCTGTAGACACCTGTGCTCATATGTACATATCCATACAGAGACACACCAACATCCTCATAATTAAAGATAAAAAATTTAAAGATATTAATAAATTAAAGATTTCTTGTGTGAGAATAGTCATGATAAATCTGGTGAATCCATTAGAATCACAGGAATCTAACAGAGAAGATAAGGATATAGAAGCAAGGGACACAGAGAGGTTAGAAGACGGGATTTAACAATACATGCAATGTAACTGGTTCTCCATTGCTGGACATGACTGAGGAATAGATCTTTTCCGTAGAACATCATGAAGGAATATAACCATGTTGAAAACTGGATTTTAAGAACTTTAAACTCTACAAATGGAAGAGAGTAACTGCATGTTGCTTTAAACCGTTACATTTGCTAGAATTTGCACAGAAATAGGAAGTTACATCTGTGAATTTTGTATCTGTTATTCTTTATAAGATCTTCTATAGCAGAGATGATGTATTGCTCATCTTTTTAATCCCTAG
Source organism: Mastomys coucha (assembly GCF_008632895.1). Taxonomy (NCBI): domain Eukaryota; kingdom Metazoa; phylum Chordata; class Mammalia; order Rodentia; family Muridae; genus Mastomys; species Mastomys coucha. Next base: position 89,274,128 of record NC_045030.1, read on the forward strand.
ATTGTTTAGTCCAATTGCTTATTTACAGTTGTTTTCTACAAAGATGTTTGCTGAACATGAAAAGGAAGCAGAAGTGACTCATGTATAGGAAACAGTAATGCCTATAGCATCACCAGTTCAAAGTTAGGGTACATAGAAAAGTTTGTATAATGTGAAAAGTGTCTTTACAAAAATAAGTTTTCCCATATGCTTCCAAGAAATAAAATCACCATAGTTATGGGGAAATTATATAACCAAATTTCAGAATTTGATTCATGATTGTGGTAGAGTGAGATTAAAGTAATTAAACAAGAAAACAAATATATATATATATATATGTATATATATATATATATACATATATATATATATATATATAATTTTACGTGTTTCTTTTTTATACTCCCCAGAAGTGTTTGCATGAGGAATCAAACAGGCAAATTTGTATAAACAGATACAAAAACTCTTTAATCTCATAATATATCCAGAGATAGCTGATGTCACCCATTGTTATCAGCACTTAATAGTGAAGTCTTCAGTAAATGCTTACTTAGACTTGTATGCAAAACCAAGTGATTTTTTTCTTTTCATCTGAAAATTTTCTCCATAAATGAAACCTTAAATGGTGTAAAAATAAACGTATTCCTATACCTTACGTATGTGTTCAATATTTTTAAACTGAGGCTTTTTAAAGTTCATATATATAAATATATATTACAACTTCTTCCTCACCTACCCACTCTTGAGGTAGTCCAGGGTGGACTCAAGATCATAAGATAGGCAATAAGGCAACAATGGCCTCTACCTCAAAGCAATACTCCTGACTCAGTGTCTAGTGTGTTGACATTATAAGTGTGTGCCACTACATCTGACTGTGGAGGACACAAAGGCCTTGTAAACACAGATAAGCCAGGAAATGTAAATACTCAGCTTCAATCTTGAATGGAATAAGGTATGTAGCTGTTCTTCCTGAAATGTCAGTAACGATATAATTTAACATCTTGGTGATCTTTTGCTGCCTGAAGAGTCAGGTTTTGTCTGTATCATCAGAATTTACCTTACCCTTTCCCCTTAAAACCTTTAGGCCATAAAAATCATCCTTATGAGTGATGTCACTTGTGCTTTACAACTACCTAGGTAACTTCTTTGTTGTCTTAGGTCCAGGACAACCCTTACTCTTATAGGCATTATGTTTCACTTCAGTCAAGCTCCCTAGACCCTAAATTCTGGGCACTATCTCTGAGCCAACAGTAGCCATTCTTGCAAAATAAGCCAATTGTACTTTGTAAATAAAGCTCAATGTAAACATCTCTTAAATTGTGTAAACGGGACTGGGTTAATTGTTATCTGAATATATTTTATCCAAAATGGTTCTGTGCATAAATACTGCTAAAGAAAAATTATGTGGCCCATACCCTAGAAGTCTTGGTGCAAGCAACACCAGTTACAATAAAATTGGGCTGCGTTTCCTTCTTACCTCACCCTGATCTTTTTTCCCTGCCTGCTGTAAAACCTGCAGGTGAATCACCAGACTTGACTAGAAGTTTTAATTTAAAATATTTTTATCCAAGAGTTTCTCTTTGGTTTTCCTCTTTGAGATAACATACTTTAGGAAAGTAATGTTGCCTTGTGAGTAGTTCCTTACATTTGACTTTGCTATTCTCAAGTGGTCTCATGTTTTACTGAAGACACAGTCTAGTGTACAGCAGAAAAATATAATCCAGGAATTTCAGCACTGTCCATAAATGTTCTTCATCTTTCGAAATCTACCAATGGTTCTTATTTTATGAACAAGGAAATAAAGATCTCATATTCATCAAATTGTCATACTTGAACCATTACAACGAAAAGTTATTGTTTTTGATTCAGAAACAGGAGAAATGGCAAATTCCAAGGCATTTCAGGCTGCACAGGAGAAAAGCATTTGTAATAGGTAAGAATCAGATTAATTTTTGAGTAATAATTCATGGAAAAAGTTTTCCCACATGTATTTCCTTTTTGCATTTTTTGTGATTATTGCTGCATTTTCAATGCCAAAAAACCACAAGATGGCATTGAAGAGTCCAATTACTTTACAGAATGTTTAGTAGAAAAACTGAAATAATCCTAGTAGCATTTTTCTCTAATATGAAATACATTCCAAGAGAAAATAAGGAGTCCATTAGCATATGGAAAAGTTTTCCTGACATATATAAATCTTATTTTCCATTACTATTTATACACATTATATTTACAACACACAAGAAGCATGAAGTAATTACAGTGCGCATTTGAGAGAAAAGTAAATCAATGTAACAAACCTGAGTAGAAAATACTGTAGTGTAGTTACTAAAATATAGAAAACAACCAGTGTGAGAGACATTTAGAGACGAGACTCAGTGAACCTTTTTAAAAAATATCTTTGGGTATAGCCCTAAAGATATTAAAACTTAGTAATGTTAGCTATTATCTTTCTCTTCAGGCAACACTTCCACTGCATAGGTATCATAAAAGATCATAAGTATAACACAGAAAATTTGTCTTAAGTAACTTTCTAAAAAGAATTAAAACATAATTTATTATTTTGAAATGGCATAGTCACTTTTACATAGAGATACATGAAAATCCACAAGGAAAATTTTTGACACAGGGTCCCACTGTGTAACTTGCATAAGCTAGACCAGCTTGTCCTTGAACTCACAGTGATCCACCTGCTTTTGCCTCCCCAGCCTTGAGAATAAAGGTCTGTATGTCAAATGTGCCTGTAAGACAAAGGAATTGGAGAAGACCTTGGGCACAAGCTCCACAGTCAGTCCCACAACACCCAGAGGAAGCTCCACTCCCAGGTGCTCTAACAAGCCTAGGATCAGAGGTGAAGAGGACACAACATCTTATCCCAACACCTGGAGTAACTTGGACTAGCAAGACCAAGGAAAACTGGAATTCCACGAGCCCAGTGGCTCTGGTTGTTTCCAGTCTGTCTGGGTTGTCCGGTGCCCTGAGCATATCTTGGGCGCAAGCTCCTCAGCCAGTCCCACAACACCCAAAGGAAGCTGCACTCCCAGGCTCTCTAACAAGCCCAGGATCATAGGATTACAGAGACAGCTTGAATCTGAGCAGTTCTGACACAACCAGGATCACAGGAAGGACAAGATCCAGTCAAATTTAGCAAGGGCAGGTAGCACTAGAGTTAACCAGATGGCAAGGGTGTGGGGAAGCATAAGAAAATAAACAACACAAACCAAGGTTACATGGCATCATCAGAACCCAATTCTCCCACCAGAGCAAGTCCTAGACACACTATCACACGGGAAAAGAAAGATTCAGATCTAAAATCACTTCTCATGATGATGATACAGGACTTTAAGAAAGACATAAATGGCACCTTCAAGGAAATACAGGAGAACACAGGTAAACAGCTAGAAACCCTTAAAGAGAAAACACAAAAATCCCTTAAAGAACTACAGGAAAACACAATCAAACAGGTGAAGGAAATGAACAAAACCATCCAGAATCTAAAAATGGAAATAATAACAGTAAAGATTTCGGAAAGAGAGACAAGCCTAGAGATAGAAAACCTAGGAAAGAAATCAGGAGTCATAGATGCAAGCATCACCAACAGAATACAAGACATAGAAGAGAGAATCTCAGGGGCAGAAGACACCATAGAAAACAATGACACAACAGTCAAGGAAAATGCAAAAAGCTCCTAATCTAAAACATCCAGAAAATCCAGGACACAATGAGAAGAACAAATCTAAGGATAATAGGTATAGAAGAGAGTGAAGACTCCCAAAGTAATGGGCCAGTAAATATCTTCAACAAAATTATAAAAGAAAATTTCCCTAACCTAAAGAAACATGAACATACAAGAAGCCTACAGAACTCCAAATAGAGTGGATCAGAAAAGAAATTCCTCCTGACACATAATAATCAAAACACCAAATGCACTAAACAAAGAAAGAATTTTAAAAGAAGTAAAGGAAAATAATCAAATAACATATAAAGGCAGGCCTATCAGAATTACACCAGACTTCTCACCAGAGACTATGAAAGCTAGAAGATCCTGGACAGATGTCATACAGATCCTAAGAGAACACAAATGCCAGCCCAGGCTACTATAGCCAGCAAAAGTCTCAATTACCATAGATGGAGAAAACAATATATTCTATAACAAAACCAAATTTACACAATATCTTTCCACAAATCCAGCTCTACAAAGGATAATAGATGGAAAACA
>NC_045030.1:89278619-89292562 GCF_008632895.1 Mastomys coucha
GTATTTATATACCCAAAAGAAATGTAGACAATTAAATTGGTAGGGGGCTTGTAAGAGAACAACAAAGAGTAAGACTGAATGCTTGGCTTGAATTTGTAAATTTTTTTAATATTTATTTATTATTATAAATAAGTACACTGTAGCTGTCTTCATATGCACCAGAAGAGGGCGTCTCATTACGGGTGGTTGTGAACCACCATGTGGTTGCTGGGATTTGAACTCATGACCTTTGGAAGAACAGTCGGTGCTCTTACCCACTGAGCCATCTCCCCAGCCCCTGTTTGTAACTTTTGTATCAAGTTTGAAGAAGAGGACTTTATAAGATACTCTTTTTCTGAGATAAATGCTTTTCCAAATTATCACAGCCAATGAACCAGATTCTAACCCTCACCTAATGTCTCTGCCACCCTCCAAGCAGAACCATTGTTCATTGAAACAGTTGGTGAATGACTTTATGGATAGACCATCTTAATACACACACCATTTCTTAAATGAATGTAACCTGTTCTCTGTGGGCTGAGAATGAAGTCACTCACTCAAGTCAAATAGCTTTGACCATAGCAGGAAGTTTGTTTACAAAACTCGTGGCTACAATTCATTTCTTGGTGCAGCAGAACTGTCAACTCTCAGCTTAGCTATGATGGAAGTAAAATCCTTTCGTGATGTGAGGGTCATTGAAGTACAGCCTTATTACAATGAAATCCAATGTCTCAAAATTGTTCTTATTTTGGGCTTGTACCACACTAAGAGCCAGATTTTATTCTCTACTAAATACAAAACAAACAAAAAGACTTTATATATTCATGTTCATTTAAGAAAATACTAGTAGTGGTGTATTATTTTTAAGTATACAGCTAATATGTTTGGAGTTATTTAAAATTTATATTGAGAAAAATGTATTTTCACTATTGCTGTAGATGAGCATCTACATAAGACTGTTAAGTTGACTGTTGTTTTATATCAAACAACTTTTATAATTCTCATTTTTATTTTTATAATATTTTATAAATTTTAAAGAATATGACAAAAGAAGATATTGTAGGTATTGAAGGGAAACAAGAATTTGATTTAATTCTATTTACTTAAAATATGTTTTAAATTGTTAACAAATTCAGAGAAATTGAAATCATGTAATTTTTCTCATCGTAATGCAATAAAACTTGAAAAAAAGACAAAGGAATTTGGTGAAGCAACAATGTGCTTTTTAAATGCAAACCACCACCCACGTTTTCTTTGAACTGAACCTTTTGTTTTAAGCTCATACATTCTGGTTCCTGGTGGTAACACAAGCTGTAAAGCAGAAGGTCAAAAGCCACCAGTAATGAACTCAAGTACTGGTGTTTATTCCAAACCCTATCTATCTCAATGTTTGTTGTTGTTGTTTGTTTGTTCGTATATTTTTATCATTTTGTAAACATATCGAATATGTTGCAGAACACAAGAGGCGTTTGTGTAGCACTGAGCCCATGCTGAAAGTGCTTGTTAAGTTAACAAAACAATGACTCATCATTTGTCTTGATTTAGTTATGGATTGAAATTGCTGCTTTATGAATAAGAAACAGAATTTGATAGATTCACAGATTTGTTCCAGTAAATGAGACTTAATAGGATCTGGATTGAAAGCTCAGTGCCTTTGTTTCCAATGCTCTAAATATTCTGATATTCACAAATCAACCTGAATCATTTATGGAAAAATAAGTGAATACAAGTGTTTTTAGTGGACATTATAGATGAAAACTGGAATGCCAGTATCTGTTTTCTATACAAATAACTTGTCAATATGTTATATAGACAACATGAGGACTAAATATAGAGTTTTCTAATATGATTCCCGTTGTGTGAACTAAGGGGATTTAATTCAGATTAGTATTATCCTGTTTCAGATTTATTATACATTACACATACTTCAATTTGGATAAAAGACATTTTGACTATAATTTTTTTTCAGTTTTACAATTCACATCAATATTGACAGTTTTTTACATTTGTTTTACCTAAATAGGAAAATAATCATTCTATGTTCTAAATCATACAAACATTTAAAACTAAATGGCATTTTTATATAATAATTTTTGTAACAGACATGTTTACAAATGTTCATGAATTTGAGAAGTTTGTGAGGACATAGGAGGAGTTGAAAAGAGATTAGAGAGGGGGAAGTAATGTAAAGGAAGGATCCCTATATGAAGTATTCAAAATAATAAATAAATATAGGGAATACACTTCCTCAACTGCTTTCTGATTCCTTTTCCTCTCTACCTCCAGCCTCCCCTAAATTTTTTTTAGTGATTTATTTTTACTCTCTCAGTTAACTCCAAAATTTAAATGGATTTGTAATTTTGAAGATTTCTCCTCTCTTGGTTTCTGGGAATTTTCCTTACTCCCCTTCAATCTTTCTTTTCAATTACTTTCTATGACAGGCTGCACTTTGTCTTATAGCCTCTTTGAGGTCAGTTGATCTTTTTCATTTCCCTTTTGTCTTCTCTTGGCTGCATGCATTTTCTAGATGGTTTTATTCCACCATACTGCACTCAATATGAGGATAAACAAAATCTTCACCTATTGCCTTGACTTTTGTAGTCTCATGGAAAGTTCTCTCTTATAAAATGTATGGCAGCTTGTAACTGAGAACATGCCCTTGATCTGGCAGTCCATTTGCTAATGTAATAAAGTATTTTAAGATAATCATTATGGATTATCAAAAGTAGATACTAAAACTACTTATGTGAGAAAATCAGAGAAAGGCCATGTAAGGGTTTAATGAAATCCACAAACCAAGCCTCCAGAATCTAGGAAACTCAATGAAAGATTCTCCCATGGAGTATTCATGCTGTTAAAATTATGGCCTTTGACTTCAGAAGTCTCGTTTACCAAGCTGTGAAACAATTGATTTCTATTGTTTTAAGTAACCCTCTTTGTTATAATTTGTCATAGCAACCACAGGACCTTTGGGTCAATAATTTACAGTTCAATGTTCCCAGTATGCTGCTCATACTGCTGCAACTAAACTAATTCATTATCTTTGTCTGAATAAACAGTTCTTCTTCCTTTGCTATTGGCAACATCATCAATATATCCTCTCAAATTAATTCATAATCCATGTCAAAAATCTACCTGATATTATTAATTCTCCTTCAGAATCATATTTACTTATTCCCTTTGATTCCTTTCAGGCTTTCAATGAATCTCACTATGATTTTCATTGAGTTCTAATGAGTCACTCATATATCCTATCAGCCTTGTTAACAGGGAGGATTAGGTGTCTAAAACTATATTGTCCTCTGATGTGGCTTCCTTTCTGTGTAAACATAGATTTCCTGTTGTCCTTATACAGATGTGTGCAACCTCATTATGTAGACAAAAAGTAGCTTCATCTTATTCATATAAAGAAAAGAGGATAGTAAATAGGTCTTCATTCTATTCACTAAATTTATTACAGAGTAGATTTAAAATAATTAAACACTAAGGTAAAACTTTTCCCTGTAAGATAAATTCCAAAATTCCTTGTGGAACATGATATACCTTCACATTATATCCCATTGTATTTTTTTTATCTTCTTATTGTTCCCTTTAAATAAGTGGTCATTTCTAGTTTCTCTGCTTCAGAGACCTCTAGTATGATTGAGAATCACAATCCTCCCATTACAGAATGATTTCCTTTACCTCTTTCTTTCTAACATCCTACATCTAACCGATCATCAAGCTCAATGGATTGTGAGTTCAAAAATTTCTGTCTTCTGTCTTCCACCTTCTGTATTCTCATGGCTGTTACTTTGATTCAGAAAGTCATTTTAGTGTCTATTTTTCGTTTCCCCTTCTAGAAAATGATGGATTTCTTTTTCAAGCTAATACAAGGAAAAAATCTGTTTTAAAAAGCATTTTGTAGAGTGAGGTTATAACTTAAATATGCCATAGTTTTAAGTATCATTAGTGTCTGCTTGCTGTTTTCTTCCTTCATAGTCTCCTTATCTTCCTTCTTCCTCTGACATTCCTTTCCTAATCCTTCTTATTCTACATGCCTCCCTTTTCTCCACAGGAATCTTATGACCCATTCAGCAAAACTATACAATCTATTTGTTCCTATTTCTCCTATTTCTCTCTACTTTCCACATGGCTACTCTTTCTCTAGTCTCCAATCTAATTCAGTAATATATTGTTCAATATGTGCTTGAATTAGTAAATTATACATTGGGATAAACAAAATGATGTCTATGGAATTATACTTCCATCCTTATCCCTAAAGCCTGTGGCTACAATGTTATAGGCCCTAAAGGAGGAGACTTTGGTGCATATGATTACATTAAGGACTTAATTAGTTACTACAAGGATCACTCTGGATTGTCTCAGAATACCCATAATAATCCATAGTGCTTATAACAGAGAGAATGAGGCAAGAAAGTCAAAAGAGCTGTGACAGTGGAGGAACATTTAAAGTAATGTACAAACACAAAAGAACAAAGGCTAAGGAAAAGAAAAAATTGAATTGCTTCTATATTCTCTCTAATTTCAACTGATTTGAACAGATAGCTTCAATAACTATTACTAAAATCTTAAGCATCATAATTGTGCTATTCTGTTAAAGAAGCACTAAGGGTATCCTGATTAGTGGTACAATCTTAAACATTCACCTTGGCATTAAATATATAGGTCAATATATTCTATTTCTTTCTCTACTATATCCAAGTAGTGCCATTCTACTGTGTTTATTAACTTGAAAGAGTACATGCCTGAAATGTTAGTCAACTGGAAAGTGTTGCACATGTTGAATTTTATCTTATCCATGCAAACTGGCCACGAACAGGCATAACTCTCCCAATTGGCATTAATCTATAACAATTACATAAAAACTCATTTACAGAGAAAACTAAGCTGGCAGTAAAATTCAAAAGTATATGAGATATGATTATTACAATAAAACTGAATGGACTTCTAGTTAGGTACCAGGTATTTGTTAGCCTTAGTATAACTAAAGGCATTATCTCAGATGTATTGGCACTTATGCTATGTCTCATCTCATGCTTGATTTTTAAAAGTAAAAATGTGTAAGAGAATTTTTCAAATAAATAGATATTCCACATTTTTAGCTTTAAAAAACATGGGAAGGCTTAGAAATTTGGTTTTACAAGCTCTCTCCAAGAAAAATAAAGAGAATTTCCTCTTACTTTTTTACATATTTGACAAACTGAGAATAAACACATGGTAACATAGTAAAAGGCAGATGCTGAGGGGACTAGGTTGTCTCTTAATCATGTGGAATTGAGTTCATTGACTTACAGAAATTCTCAAGGGAACTGGTACACATAAATCATATTGGTATGAGTTAGAAGTGCCTCAAGTGGCCTTTTCTTTTCTATCTAGTAAAATTACACTTCTTTAGTAGTGTGATATATATTAACTAAAGAAATAAATATCCATAAATAAACACATGACTTACAACCTAAACTGTGTCTTTGGTTATTTAATCTACTGTTCACTTTTAGAAATTATCTGGGCCCAAACTCTGTAGTTTTGATAAACCTCTTGAGGCATGTCCTCTGCTTGCTGTCAAAAAGAATTTTTCTAAATCATTTCACACAAACAGGTGTCCTTTGGCAGGTCCTAGAATGAAGAGAAGATCAAATCCCTGCAGCAACCCTCTTACTGTGTAAAAGATTACTGCTCTAGGGAATTTTTATGTATCATTAATCTTCTCTAGACTGATATGAATGTTTTCATTTATGTAACATAGTCACTTCTTCCTCTCTATATGTGCTAATAACTATGAGTATTTTTCTACATTTAACTTCTCTGTGTCTGTCATCAAGAGTGATTCTCTTTACAAGATGGCAACTTCTGAGCAATATTAGAAAACCCAAAATCTTAGCACAACACCAGCATCACTTTAAGCAAGTATTAAATCTAGTAAAACTCTGTTACAGAAATATCCAAAGAGGCACTTCTCCTTCTTTCTAACAGATTGTAGACTATATTCCAAAACTTCAAAAACACTTAGGTTTGTAAAAGTTCCTTGTCTTCATATAAACCCCTAACATGCACTAGGGGTTGCTTATCCTGAGTTGCTACCTTTTCCTTTAATACTCCACTAGTCTTAAATAATATATTATAAAAATCTCTTTTTAACAAATAAAAGCAAGCACTCTGTCTCTCTCTGAGTCTGTGTCTTTCTGTCTGTGTCTCTTTCTGTGTCACTCTTTCTGTGTCTCTCTGTGTGTCTCTTTCTCTGTCTGACTCTCTATCTCTGTTTGACTCCATCTGTCTCTCTCTGACTCTCTCTCTCTCTCTGACTCTGTCTCTCTGTCTGTGTGTTTGTCCCTGTATCTCTTTCTTTCTGTGTCTCCCTCTTTCTGTGTCTCTCCTTGCCTATGTCTCTCTCTGTCTGTGCCTCTCTGTCTATGTCTGTCTCTCTGTGTGTGTCTTTGTGTCTCTCTCTTTGTGTCTTTGTGTGTGTCTCTCTCTGTGTCTTTCTCTGTGTCTCTTTCTGTTTGTCTTTGTGTGTGTCTCTCTCTGCGTCTTTCTCTGTGTCTCTTTCTGTTTGTCTTTAACTCTCTCTCTCTCTCTCTCTCTCTCTCTCTCTCTCTCTCTCTCTCTCTCTCTCTCTCTCTCTCTCTCTCTCTCTCTCTCTCTCTCTCTCTCTCTTTCTCTTTGTTTCTTTCTGCCTTTTTCTCTCTGTCTCTGTCACTTTCTGCCTGTCTTTCCTCTCTGTCCTCTCTGTCCTCTCCTACTCTCTCTCTCTCTCACCCTCTCTCTCTGCAGGTTTGCAGTGTAGCCCCATTTGCCTGGAATTCACTATGCAGACCAGGCTGGTGCTAAGATTAAGTGTTTAGAGTCAAACTCATATGCACTTTTTGTTAAATACTTCAGTTTTATTTGACTATTATCTTTGTAAAACCGTGCTGGTCCTACTTCATTTTTATTGAATGCTAAAAACCACTTGTCACTTATGAACTCCATTTGTCACTTTCTACCTGATTCCCTTAATCATTCACTTATTAATGTATTTCCATGACTAGAGAGGTTAGAAGAAAATAAAAATGATACAAAGTTAAGTGGGCAGGAAATGAGAGGTGGATCTGGGAGAAGTTTGGAAAAGGGTGAATAAGATAAGAAAACATCATATAAAATTCTCAAAGAAGTAAGAAAACTAATAACAAAATACAACTTCATGGAAATATAAAACAAAAAGTTAAATCAATGAACCCTGTTTGATTTGTTGATTTTGTTTTATATATTAGCAAAGAACATGTTTGGGGGCTTTACATTTCTAAACAAAAATTATAGTATTTTTATAGTTAGAAAATACTAAGTATGCATGGGAATTGGAATATATTTCACTGACAGACCACTTGCCAAGCATAACCAAAGCTGGTTGAATTAGTTCAACAAAGGCACAGTAGCAGTATTTTTGACTGACAACCTACACTGAAATAAAAGAAGGAGGCAGAGAGATGGAAGATGTGGTGTGAAATTGAGGGCAAAGGATCCCAGGAAAGAATAGGAGAGAAGATGAGAGTGGAATAGAGAAGTGGGACTTAGAGTAGAAGAGAGAAGGAGAAGTAGTGAATGGAATAGAAAAATGTAAGGTAAGACAAACAGGAAGGTTAAGCTACACTGTGTAATTTGGTTGAGACATGAGGAATCTCAAAGCAAGCATGTGCTTTATATGATTCTGTACAAATATTCAACAATTGACAGACACTCAGTTATTTACCTACTAAATTTGTTTTGACACATGTATATTCTCGATTGTCAATGTATTTACAACCTTAGACTATTACGTAAAGACCAAGTTCAATCCCCATTTATCATAGCATACACATAACAGAAATGATTACTTAAAATGAAACAGGAATTTGTATTTTGAATATTTCAATCCAGAAAGCTATAATAATAGAAGTGCCTTATTAGATTTAATTTGCTCCTTAAATAATTACAATGGGGTTGTAAGTCGAGGTGATAAAAATACTGCATCTCCATTTGTATAAGAGTTCCTAATGCTTTCCAATTTGATTTGCTAGTGAGAAACAAATACTTCCTTCTAAATTTTTATGGAATGGCCATATGTGTTAATCTGAAGTAAACACTACACACAACTAACATGCAATAAAACTGAACATTACACTGTGTATTTTAGTCATGTTTTGTATATTTTAAATATACATAATGCATGTATGATGATTAAATTATCTACATTTACTTGTGGCCATGGTGAATTAAATATAATATCCAGTAACATACACTTGAAACGCATTGAATTTTGAATCATCTTTATCAAACTTTTAAAAGATTTATAAAATCAAAACAAAATGATAAATAACAACAAGAGTCATGCTTAATACACAAGATCAATCTTCAAAAATTGATTCAGATTCTCAGGCCTCAGTGCTTCTGGTTTTGTCAGTTGGGATAGGTGTGAAAATTAAGCCCTTCATCTTTTAAGATGAACATGACAAGGGAATTCCTGTTCTTGATCTATGGAAATCAGTAATGATTCTATTCAGTAAGTTATATACCTGCTTCTCTCAAGAAACTGTGGTAACAAACATAGTGAAAATGACTGAAAGTGAGGAAAGTATATGAAAAAATATTGACTTTTAAGTTTGACACTTACTACAGAATACCAACATGAACAGATTCATATTAACTGAGTCTTAATATTGTAAAGAAGCCATCTCAATTTAAATCGTTGATAAGAATTAGCGAGATAAATGTTTCCTTTACCCTATTTGTTGTTTTATAGAATTATATAAAGACATATTTAATTTGAGAGGTAAGAAGTAGGTATGTGACAACTTCAATCATAAACTAAAGAGTGAAAATATGAAAATCTCAGTCCAACTTGGGACATTGTCTAAATAATAGTCTCTTAACTTAGATTTATGTTATTAAAATAAAGTTTACATTTGAAATAATGTAAATTTTTTCTAAGTTGAAAAGCAAGAGATATGAATTGTCTAGTTGTACAGCATTTCTTGATCTACTCCTAGTTTCTCAAACATAGGAAGTCCCACTTTGATTAAAAACAAAGAACTTCTTGCTGCTAAAGAAGAACTAATATAGTATAGACCTGTCACCAGTATTTTATGATGAGAAAAGATCACATTTGCATTTCAATAAATCATAATCTGACATATGCAGAAAGAACTTAAAAAAGCAGTTGTATGTAATGAGATATAATAACCAGAAAAATGAAGCTTTTAAGATTTAATCAACAATCATAATCTTACCTTACAGTTTGCTTGCATTTAAAAATACTCACAAAATAAAAGATAAAATAAAGTGCAAAACTACAAACATTATTTTTCTACAATTCCTACAATCACACCATACTCCCATGACATCTAAAAGTAACATCACCAAAATGTTGCAGGGTACCTAATAGGCTCAGTAAAGCAAACATGCACTGAATGAACACACATCCTTTCCCAGTTCCTCTTCAAACTTTTATCTGCAGAAAGGGTTCTTGAAAGCAGAACTATTGGCAACTTCCTCTACAGGTGGCAGTTTCCACTAGCCTATCTATACTATTCTAAATCACAGTGTCACAACACAGTAACCTTTTGAGCCTCACCTCAATCTTTGATTTGTCTCTGGAAACTGCACCAGGGACCACACTGTACCTGGGGCAACTAAACTCAGTTCCTCTATTCTTTCTTTATGCCTAAAACCTATACCTTCAAAATGTCTATAATCCCATGTGATGTGGAAAAAAATGGCAACGATAAAGCATATCAATAGCTCACTAGACAGAAATTGACATCAATATGCATTCACTTGAGCATTATATTATTCCCTAACTCCAATTTTGAATAGACAACTAGAAACTAAGCACGCATAATGACATGTAAATTGTCTGAGTTTGAAGACTAATTGAGTCACTTCTGCCTTGCGTTTCTGTTCTACTCTTTTTCCTTGCAAAAGTATTAGGGGAATTGCCATGTCCTTTTCTTAAATGACACCATTTTTACTGTAAATCCTTCTAAGTGAGTCAGCAAAACAGCCCTTAAAAGAATTCATTATAGACATAGTTGTTAAGGAAATATAGTATTAAGAAGTAAGCTGAAATAATACACAATAATGTTCCATTAAAGGCAATACTCTACAAGAGAGCATTAAAAATCACACTGTTTAATGGAGTCTGAATGAAACTTTTGGTGTAGAACTTATTCACATTTCTAATTCATTGCAACAGAGTAAGCCACTTTAATTTTCACACACTTACACTTTTATAATTGTCTATTAATACTATTCTCCTACATACCTAGGATATCTACATAGCATAGATTGCTCACACTTCTCAGACTCTCACAAATAACATGTGTACATGTCACAGTCCGCATAAAATGAAAAAAACGAGGCACTTCTTACCAGAACCTCTTTTGGTCACAACCTTCAGACTCTGAGTGAAAGTAGCATATAAGAGAATCAAGTGAGGAATCGGAGCTTTCATCTTCCAGTTCTTACAGGCTGTTCCTTAAGGGAAAGATAAAATGAAAACAATAATTTACAAGATTCATTATAAGAATTTAGTGTACATCTGTTTCTAGACAGACAGAGCCAGGCCATATATCCTTGGCTGACCTTGAATTTCCTATAGAACAGGTTGACATTGCACTCACAACACTCCCCCAGCTTCAGCCTCCTAAAAGGGTACACGTATGAACCTGTCTCTTGTGCACATTTTATTGTGTGTATTCAATGCAATGAATTACTTTATTCCTCCTTCTAGGTGGGAGTGAAGAATTCTCACTTAGGCCTTCCTTCTTGTTACACTTCTTATGGATTGCTTATATGGAAAGAATATCACAAACAGAATCTATACTACATTTTCAGTAAAATATCCATTTTAGGTTAAATCAAAGTCAGTAATGCTTTAGTGTTTCCATAGGCTTCTCAGAACGATTTCCAATGTTAAGTTCAACTGAAGTTTAGAATTTCTCTAAATGTAGAGATCTAACCTGTGTTTAGAAAAGGAAAGCAATCTCTTCATTTTGAGAACAATTTATTTTAATATATATTACTGAAATTAACATTTTAAAATATGCATTGCTGCAACATAATTTGGTTTTTGAAGTGTTTTTCTTTAAAATGAAATTTTATCATTTAT
Organism: Mastomys coucha; assembly: GCF_008632895.1. NCBI lineage: Eukaryota > Metazoa > Chordata > Mammalia > Rodentia > Muridae > Mastomys > Mastomys coucha. Next base: position 89,289,724 of record NC_045030.1, read on the forward strand.
ATGTCTCTCAAGATCTGAAATTTAACAACTCTTTAAAAAACCTGAAAAACATGCTTCAGAAAAAGTTGAAAGCATGTGACTATATTGATTGATAAAAGACTGTCAAAAAAAGTTACAAAAATATATGTCATCATCTACTATAAATGTCTCTTCAGGATACCAAGAAATATATTGACATACCATTTGGATATCTAAAAAGCAATATATTTCATTTTATATGACCTATATATACATTTTCTTCTCTAAAATATCTTTTATATTTTATACAAAAAACGGATAGATTGCATATACTTAAGATATGTAAGATATGGATCAAAGTTTGTAAAATATACTGTCAGTAAATTTGAATTCTATAGCAAAGTATTATTAAGTAGAATCCCGTTGGTGTATATCAGACACCTAGAATTAATTTATTTCCTGGGGCAAGTTTGTGCTCTTGGAACAACATCTACTCATTTTCCTAAGAAAATCATGGCAAACACCACTCTGGTTTTCTTTTGTATTATAAGATGAAAATAGAAGAGTTGAGCACTATGGGATTGAATTTGCAAAGTAGCAAGTCAGAACACAGTTCAGATATACTGTAGGCCTATGACAGCACAAGTTTCTTTGCAAGATATTTGATGACTGCCCATAGCCAGATGTCTATCACTATGAGTTTATTACACAGGAGAAAGCTGAACTGCAGTTTGACAGACACGTTTTTGCTCTCCCACAGCCTCAGATATATCTGAATATTTTTAAATGATTAGTTCATTCACATTAATAAAAGTCTTTTAAAATATATTCCACCTTATAAGTCAAAATCCATTCACTTGACGCATCATCATCATTACAGTCTCAAAGTCAGAAAATTATATAAAAAATAGCATACAGAATAAGCTATTTTAACTTTAGTACACATTTAAATGGTGATAACTTTTTTAAAAAGCAAGGACCTAGAATTATCACAAAGATATAAATGAAGCTCATCCGAAGAGCAAATTCATCAGGCACATCTAAATAAATGCCACATTGCATTGCAATGTTGACTCATGCATTCCTTGAATCCAAATCCTATTTCTCAGCCACTGCACTAACTAGAACTGTAGAAATATTTAAAGTTGGTATCTTCAGCCTTCAGGTTAGCAGCAAGAATCAGTTCCTTTCTCAGTGGGAGTTTAATCAGTGCTGCCCAAGAAACTCCAGGATCCAACTATAAGCTGCATGCCATTCCAGCTTAACTATCATGTTTCTTGACTCTTGTCCAAAATACTATTTCCTTACCCATTTCATTTCAATAAGACACAAAACTAGTTTGCAATTCTATTTCTGAAATTCAACTTTGGTTAGAACGCATCAATTTTGTAACATCAAGATCCTTAATTGAATCTCTTGAAACTGTGTATTAGGAAAAATAGATTTATATGCATTTCATGGTCTTAATACTATATTCAATCTATAATAATATTTAAAATGTCTTTTAGAAATTTTATTGTATCTTAAACTGAAAGATAGATTAAATATGTCCAACCATTGATAACCATGACTGCTGTGCTGTCAGCAAAATTAAGATTGTTACCTAGAAATAGCAATGACAATATATCTAATAGTTCCCTTTATCAGCAGGCAATAACTTCTAAGACCGTCACATTTGATCCTTAAAAGCACAGATGCACAAAGACCTATGAATACGAAGGTTTCCTATTATGCATACCCACATTTAATTTCAACTTATAAATTAGATGTAGTAAAGGTTAATGACAATCGTAAAATATGCTATAACAAGTTTTATAAGATCTCTATCTCAATACTTTGCTGAAAGTTACTCACACTTGTTGTGATGTTTAGATGATATATTGCCAAATGATAAGACAAATTAATTCAATGGTACAAACCTTTTGGCATGGAATTAGGCTACTACAGAAGCATTACTTGTCTTCAAATACTATGATTCCACCACAATCTATTCACTGACAGTGATGGTTATAAAATGACTAAAAGGTAAGGGGCACATACAACATGGACAAAATGCATCGAGGGAGTATGTACCTTCCAGGTGAGGAAGAATAAGACAGCATGAGATTTCATCAGCCACACAAAAGCATGAGATATGGAACTTGTGACTTGTTGATGTGTGAACTGTTAGAGTTTGTAATTTTAAAGCACAGATGACTGTAAGGTATTTTAACTATAAACACTCAAATCATAAAAATGGCATTACTACATGAACATTTACTGAAATTCTTATTTATTTCTTATTGTTACACTGAATCTCATATTTTGAGTCTTCTACTTTCTTTAGTTACAGTAATTAAAAATAAATAAATAAATAAATAAATAAATAAATAAATAAATAAAACCACTAGAAGTAATGAGAAAATGAAAGGGATGAACTTCATGCATATTTCCAAGTCTCAATCTGTCAATGAATGAAGACAAAGTAGGAACTAATTAAATTGTATGTGTGTGTGTGTGTGTGGGTGGGTGGGTGTTCCCACTATCTCCTGCCTAAGGAATGTTGCTGGGCACAGTGGGTTGTATCTTTTACATCAATTAATACTAAAGAAAATCCCTCATATACCTGTCCATAGACAAACTATATAGGCAATCCCTTAATTATAGCTTTTAGATGGTGTTAAGATATGTCAAATTAATAACAAAAGCTAACTAAGATACTCTACTGTTTGTCAATGTGACACACAAACACATGTCTATTAAATAATAACTTTTTTGGCCCCAAGATCTTATGTAAATATGATATAAAACATAGTCCAACTCTGAATGTCTTTAAAATGCCAATGCTTTAAAAGGTCAGTGACTTTAAAAGTTTAACATCTCCCAACAGTGGCATTCTATA
>NC_045030.1:89292644-89298710 GCF_008632895.1 Mastomys coucha
AAAAAAAAAAAAAAAAAAGTTGAGAAATGTAGCTCAGTGTCTGTCATTAGGGATTCACTCATGATCTTATGGGCTCCAACGGCCTTGAACAACCAAATTCTTCAGCTCTGCCATCCACACCACACACTACACATTTCACAGGTTGTGGTTGGCTCTACCCCATATCTGTTGCTGTTAACCTTAGCATCTCAAGTTCCTGTCATCTCCAAACTTATAAATGATTCTTGTATATTTACTACAGCTAAGGGAGGCTTTACCTACACCAATGGTATATCTTCAGTTCTTCAACATTGCCATAATGTTCTAAGCCTCATCTTCTTTTCATTACTCTTTTAATCCTGCAATACTCATGCCTTCAATACCAATTACATGTGAGCGATTTTGAAGTTGCCAAGCTTGGCTTCCAACTTAAAATGTGTACATAGCTTCCTTGGAACAAAGCTTTTGTATGGTTAATCTGAGAAAACACTTTCCTATCCACAGAAAATTTCACCTCAATGTTGCTGGTAACTTATTAATCAGAGCTCATTCTTCAATTCCAGAATGAGAAACTCACACGAATTCTTAGTCAAAGTATCACATAAATAGCCCTAGTCCAGTTTGTAAATAAGTCCTTACTCCCTTCTGAAAACTCACAAGCCAAGGTTCCACAGGCTACATTATCTTCCAAGATCTCATAACAGCTCATTAACCTCTGTGCAGTCAACAGATTTCCCACCACAAAGCTAAACAAGTCTTCTACAATTCTGTAATAAGTAGTCCAAAAGCATAAAAAGCTTCATGGACAGGTTTATCAAGGCAACATCAACATTCCTGATAAAATTTCCTTGCCTAGGTTTATTTCTGTTGATGTGATAAAAATATTCTCAGCAACTTAGGGGAGAGAAAACAATGGAGTTTGTTTGGTTTATATTTCGATATTAGTCACTGAGGAAAGTTGAGTCTGAACTCAAGGTAGGAACCATGAAGAAATGCTTGTTGGTTCTCTGGCTCACTGCAAGTTTCATACTTAGGCATCTTTATAAAACACATCCCAGATGTGTCTGTCTGAGCATAGTGTTATCCATCCTTTATCAATTAATAATGGAGACAATCCTTTACAGACATACCTCCAAGAAAACCTGACCTATCCAAATCCTCAATGGAGGTTTCTCCTCATAGGTGACCCTTTTATATGCTACATTGAAAACTCAGGTTAATCATGACAATGAGAGTTTTAGTCAGGGTTTCTAGTTGGGGAAAAACAGGTTTATTCAGCTTACACTTTCACATTGATATTCATCATCAAAGGAAGTCAGGACTGGAACTCAAGCAGGTCAGGAAGCAGGAGCTAAAGCAGAGGCCATGGAGGGATGTTCCTTATTGCCTTGTTTTCCCTGGATTTCTCAGCTTGCTTTCTTATAGAACCTAAGACTACCTGGCCAGGGATGGCTCCACCCACAATAGGCCCCCCTACCTTGATCATTAAGTGAGAAAATGCTTTACAAATGGATTTCCTGCAGGCATTTACTCATGGGAGGCTCTTTTCTCTATGATAACTCCAGCTTGTGTCAAGTTGACACACGCAACCAGCCAGTAAAATGATTAAACCAATTTTAAAATTCTTCATACTCTGGATGAGTATCTTAGTCACCTCTTCTCTGTTACGAATATCATTCATCTCTTGGGTTCCTGTACACCACAATTCAATCACATGCAAAATGAGTGCATTATAATAGATAAAATCACAAGTCAGCTTTGGGTTCTATACCATACCCTCTATTTGGTTAATGTCTACATTTGAAAACTACCTATTTGAAAAGCAAATATATCACAGTGGTCTAACACATAACAATGGATGAGAAACAAATCAATGAATAAAAATTGCTGTTGCTATTACAGATTATTAGGAGTAGTAGCATAGAAAGCCTATTATCCATTCACACACTCTTCCATTCTGTATACATCAGATAGATTTTTAAGGCCTAGGTAAAATGTCAAGGCTGAGGTGGAATGTTAATGTCTAGGTAACTGCTACCTATCTAGCTTTCTATTTCATGTTGTTACTAATATTATAAAGAAACTTTCTCTAGTGTTTTTTCTGATGTCACTAGGAAACTTTCTCAGGTCCAAGCAAATTACATATTCTGTTATGTTCTGTGTCCTTGGAAACCAGTCAGTTGTGATAGAAGACAACTGCTTTGTATAGTTACCCAAAATAAGATTGAGTCCAAACTAACCACCCAGCAGCACTTCCTGCACCTATGTAGAAGCTTTTATGGTATTTGCTTTTATAAGCTGCTTCTGGGATAGAGACCAACATGAGAGACACCTGCACCAATATAAGAAACTATTTGAAATAAGACATCCATTTTGAGTAGAGGTCAAGTAAAGTTTAAGTTCCCAACACCTCCCTCAGAAATGACATTCTACTTGGCAGAAAAAGACATGTACATGGGTAATTGACATCCCAGTTGGCAGGTTAAGATATGAATGTAAGACAAGTTTCATCCTGATAAGTTAAGATATGAATGTTAGAGAAGGCAAGTCCCCTGCCACAGTTTAATACTCCAACCAACGGGAGCAGGGAAATTGTTCAATGAAGATATGTTCCCAAGGAAGTCCCCTAACCCTGAATCATGATAAACACATAGTGAGCATAAACTACATAGAAGATAGTGTTCCAAGGACAGTAGAAGGCTGTCCAATAAAGAAGGCAATAAAGGACGCACATTCTTACCTAAATAATTAAGTCCTGTTGACATATGGTGTGTATGATGTGCTGGGGGAATAGAGGAAAAACCTATTAATTTCACTTCAAATTGGGTGTGATAAAGCAATACAAAAAAATGCTTTCAAAGTGTAAAAATTTCATACAGGATGTAAAGATGAGACAAACTTGAGGTGTTTAAGGTGACTAAATTTGGTAATAAGTTGTAGTAGCAACTATAAGAAACTTCTATAAAATGGATTTAGTGAAAGTTAATAATGATTATCAACTTAACAGAATCTATAGTAACCTAAAATATAAGCCCCTGGCCATGGCTATGTGACTATGCTAAGATAGAATAAATGAGATATGTAAATAATAGAAAATGTGAATGTTACCATTCTATGAGTTTAGTTCCTGAACTAAATATAATGGGAAAAAGAGATGTAGCATTCCTTGATCTCTGCTTCTTGACTAGTATAGTGTAGCCAGCTTCTTTCAACTCCTGTTGCCATGTTTCTCTGTCTTAATACACCCTCAAATTATGAGCCAAAACTCAACCTTTTTTCCTAAGATTGCTTTTGTAAGGTACTTAGTTCCTGCAATTATAAACTTAACTAATAAAAGTGGCAATTTTCACTGATGTATTATGCTTTGGACTATAATGAGAAGAGTTATAAATATCAGTCTGAAGTGTGAATAGCAAGTTATGCTAGGCAAGAACTTGGTTTTCTTTTCTATATTTTTCAAGATGATGTCTTAAAAAATAATCTGAATTATTTGAATTATTTTCTAAAACATAGGTTGAGGTTAAAGGAAAGATTTTTCAAGTAGCGACCAAAAAAGATAGATAGAATCAGCCTTAAGAGAGTGACAGTTGATAGAAAATAAATATAATGTGGTAAAGCAAATGAGGTATATTTTGATATCATGCATCAATATATTGGCAAAATTCTGGGAACCATTTTGCACAATAGCTATAGAGATTCTATAAAAGTACATTTGCACTATGATGAAATAAATATCCTAAGTAATCTCCTGATAAATTTTTTATGTATTTAATTGAACATATTATCCAAGTTTTGTAGGATGAAGGAAGACATCAACATTGTTATCACAGTCACTCTTAAGTATGGAAACTAGGGCAAAAGGAGTAAAGAATAAGAACAGGGGGAATTTGATACTTTCAATACAGGAGCATACCAATGTTTATGATACAGGTAAAAATAAATCAATGGAGAATGAGGATGAATCTAGAAGTGTAAGAGACAATCAAGGCAGTAAAAATTAATGACAATATTAAGAGAACACATATAATTTGAGAATTGAAAAAGCATAAGGGGCTTCAGAGTTACAAGTGTCCTTGCCATTATGCCTAGTTATTTTATTTGACTCATTATGGTATGATTAAAAAAATGTTAGGTGAAATTAAGTTTTAGTTGTCTGTGCACTAGGAGGAAAAATATGAACTGTATATCTAAAAGTAGAGAAATTGAAGCTTGTCTGTAATTTACTGTGGAGAAGATCAAGACATCCATGTAAAGTGAGGCAGATTCTGAACAAAGCCAGAGGAAGCTGATGAAATTAGAAAACAATTGGAAAGATATCCATGTCAGAGACCTAGAATAAATCTTTTTACATGCAGAAAAGTGCAAGAGATTAATATAATGCTATTTTACCAATAAAATGGAGAGAAGTTGCAATTTTTTTTTGTTTTTAATCTATATTGAGAAAAGGCATTTAAGAATGAGGAAGAACTGGATTAAGATCTAATTTTAGCTTTACATTAGAATGAGCAAACTATCTCATAGTTGAAGTTTTCTCTTCTAGAGGGCACTGGTATAAGTACTACCAATGCGTATTTTACCCTTTCCTTGTTTTATCATCATATTGAGGTGCAAGCACCTACTTCAGTGTATAGTAAGGATTAAACAAAATGATTGTCTTTAAAATGACTGTTTAATAGTGGCACTTAACTGTAGACATTTTTAAATGTTACCTCTTCCTGAGCTTCCTTCTAGTGTAATAATTAGCTATGCTAAAAGTGATCCAGCATATTTGATTTAATCCTTAACATTTTGACATTACTATACTCAAGATTAAAGTAACCACTTTTTCAGTCTCGTAAGAAAATTAAGTATCCATTTGTGCATGACACAGATAAAGTATTTTCCAAGGACTCAATTTACATAAAATAGTGCATGTTAAAGTTGTGAGCTTGATTTCCTATGGAGAGGAAAAATAGACTCTCTTCCAGACTCTCCAATTGCAAAGTACTGAAAGGCAAAATATTTAAAATTACTAATGCAAAAATGCCATTTCTAACAAGAAACATTGCCAAGTATTTTGAGAAATATTAAATACATATGCATATTTATGTACAAATAAAATGATAACAATAAAGCATTTTGTTCCTAAGTAAGGAGCTTTTAGCAATTGATAATTTGTAGAAGAGGGAGTGTCAATATTCTTTAAGATTGTAGTCACTGGAAAGACAACCATACTTCAGCAGAAGGCCACACATCTAAGAATATATAGGTGGCATAAATCGGATTTCAGTTATGGGGAAAGGGGGATACAGTTTAGTGAGTGTGGGGGAATTGCATATGAGAGAATTTGAAGAAGAGATTGAATGTGATAGAATGATACTTATGAAATTCTCAAAGAACTATATTTGTTAGGAAGCAAAAGGGAAAGTGGGATAGTTCCGTTGATAATGGTAGTTGCCAGAAAGCCTGATATCCCTAGTGGTGTATCCCTGGGAGGAGAAAACCAGCTCTCACATGATGTTCCAGGAACTGTATGCATGCACTGTGTCACAAGCATGCATACATGGACAGATAAAATAATAAATAAAATGTTTTTTAAAACATTTTTAAAGCCTTAAGAAAGTACATTCCTGCAATAGCTACATGAATCTAGGAGAGGATTCAAGGTACCAGATGAGAGAAAATGCTAAACCATCTTTTCAGCCCCTATATTTTTAATTTTTAACAGTATTACACTTGTATGTAGTGCACAGTGATCATATTCTCACATTCACTTTTCATTACTTTCTGTCATCTGCTTTACAAACCCACACACTCCTTTCTCTTTCTTAAATAAGGACCCTCCTACACCCTGTCTGTCCATCATTTCCTTTATTTCTTTCAGGCTCACAGTAGCCTTTTGTTGTTTTGTTGTTTTTTTTATTTATTTATTTTTGGTTTTTAATTGTTTTGATGAGGAGCTGGAGCTGGAACCTAGGGCTTTGTGTGTGATACCCAAGAACTCTACAAGCTGACATACATCTGCAGCCCCTGCTTCCCAACTGTCAAAGATTACATGCATTGATGTGTGTGTGTGTGTGTGTGTGTGTGTGTGTGTGTGTGTGTGAC
>NC_045030.1:89299316-89307692 GCF_008632895.1 Mastomys coucha
AATCACAAAAGAACACACATGGTATGCACTCTCTGATAAATGGTTATTAGCCCAGAAGTTTGGAATACTCAAAGTACAATCCATAAACCACAAGAAACTCAAGAATAAGGAAGACCAAAATGTGAATACTTCATTCCTTCTTAAAAGGGGGAACAAAATGCCCATGTAAGGAGTTGCAGAGACTAACTATGAAGCAGAGACTGAAGGAAGGACAATCCAGCCTGATATAGCAGTCTCCAAAGAGGCTCTGATAGTACCCAACTAATACAGAAGTAGAGGCTCACAGCCATCCATTAACTGAGTACAGGGTCCCCAAATGAAGGAGTTAGAGAAAGGACCCAAGGAGCTGAAGGGTCTGCAACCCCTTAGTACGAACAATAATATGAACTAACTAGTACCCTCAGAGCTCCCAGGGACTCTTGGTTGGTCCCAGGGACCAACCAAGGAGTACACATTGTGGGACTGATTGCTCCAGCAACATATTATACCAGAGGATGGCCAAGTTGGTAATGAATGAGAGGAGAGGCCCTTGGCCCTGTGAAGGTTCTGGGCCCCAGTGTAGGGTTATGCCAGGGCCAGGAAGTGGGAGAGGATGGGGTGGCAAGCAGGAGGCGAGAGGGAACAGGGGTTTGTTCTTGTTGGTTTTTTGTGTTTTTGTTGTTGTTGTTGTTGTTGTTTGGAGGGGAAAATGGGAAATATGACATGTAAATAAAGAAAATATCTAATAAAAGAAAAAAGATGATTTATTTAATCTTAATTGGACATATCAAAACACTCATTTTAAATTGAAATCATCTTGATAAATCATATTGTATAGGGAAAATGTTTTTGTACTCTGTGCAAAGGTTACCCTTGTGTTATTGAAATGATGACTTCTCTACCCGCATATCTCATTTGAATACAGATAAGCATTTTAATACTTATACCAAGAATCTCCTGTCTCAAGTTTGTGTAAAAAGTTCTTACCATTTATTCTCTGCCTTGTCAATAAATCCTGACTCCTCAGTGGCTGGACAGAATAAAGAATGAGGAGAGAGGAAGATTCAGAGAAGTGAAGTAAATGAAGGATTTGGACCCATGAGGAAGGGGTCCAGAGAGGTGTGTGTATGTGTGTGTGTGTGTGTGTGTGAGAGAGAGAGAGAGAGAGAGAGAGAGAGAGAGAGAGAGAAAGGGAGACAAGGGGGAGGGGGAGGAGAGAGGGGGGAGGGGGGAGAGAGCGATAATGAAAACACACTTAAAACCCCAAGAGCCAGATCAATATTAATAAGTATAATGGGATAGGGCTAGGAGGTAGCTATATTACATAGAAAGCAAAGGTAGATCATTTCATTACTCAGCCTTTGAGGTACAGTTTTAAATAAGTATTGTTTTTTTCTCTGTGATTATTGAGGTCTAACATAAAATAAAGAAGTACAGCTGCCAGTTTAATTCACTTTTATGTTTATATTAAGAATAATTCATTTATAATATAATAGAAAGTATTTCCTCCCTATAATATTTCCAGCTGAGTTCCACTTCACTGGGTCACTAATAAAACAGTACAGTAGCAGTAGAAACATAATTAAAATAGTTTCTGAACAGTCAAACACACACAACCCTACCTCCTGGGATATCGGGGGGGCTTTTTGTTGTTTGTTTTTGAGTATTGAGTATGTTGTTATAAGGAAACAGAAGAAGTACCCACTGGTAAATAAAAGGAATTGTATGTACACTGTAGAAGAGATATGACAGTAAGTGAATCCATGTCATTCTACTTTTTTTTCATTTTCTAAGATTTTTTATCAGATATTTTATTTATTTACATTTCAAATGTTATCCCCTTTCCTGAGTTCCCCTCTGTAAACCCTATATTCCATCCCTCCTCCTCCTGCTTCTATGAAGGTGCTCCCCTACCCAACCAACCACTCCCCTCTCACCACTCTGTCATTCCCCTATACTGGGGTATGGAGTCTTCACACCTCTCCTACATTGATGCCATTAAGGTCATCCTCTGTTACATATGCAGCTCAAACCATGGATCCCTCCATGTGTACACCTTGATTAGTAGTTTAGTCAGTGGGAGCTCTGGGTTGTCTGGTTGGTTGATATTATTGTTCTTCTTATGGGGTTGCAAATCCCTTCATGTCCTTTAGTCCTTTCCCTAACTCCTCCATTGGGATCTGCATGCTCCATCCAACAGTTGGCTGTCAGCAACTACATCTGTATTTGTCAGGTGCTGGCAGAGCCTTTTAGGAGACAGCCATATCAGGCTCCTGTCAGCAAGCACTTCCCAGCATCCACAATAATTTCTGGGTTTGATGTCTGTATATAGGATGGATCCCCAGGTGGGACAGTCTCTGGATGGCCTTTCCTACATTCTCTGCTCCACACTTTGTCCCCATATTTCATTTAGACAGGAGCAATTCTGGATTAAAAAATTGGAGATGAGTTGGTGGCACTCTCCCTTAACAAGGAGCCTTGTCTAACCTCTAGATATGGCCTCTACAGGTTCTCCTTTCTTAGGCATTTCAGCTAATCTCATCCCTGTTCGGTCCTGGGGGCCTCTTCCTGGTTCTTAGGACTTTCTTTTGGCTACTCCCAGCTCCCCATCCCCATTGCTACAGACCTGTTCAAGTTCCTGATTCTTTTTATGTCATCCCTGCCTCTTGCAATACCTGATACTGCCCCCCTTTTCCCAGCCCCCTCTTCTCTTCTTACCAAGTCCCTCCCACCTTATACCTCCTGTGAGTATTTTGTTCCCCCTTCTAAGAAGGACTGAAGCATCCATAATTTGGTCTTCCTTCTTCTTGAGATTCATATGGTCTGTGAGTTGTATCATGGGTATTCCAAGCTTTTATCGTAATATCCACTTATCAGTGAATACATACCATGTGTGACTGGGTTACCTCACTCAGGAAGATATTTTCTAGTTCCATCCATTTGCCTACTACTCAGTTATTAAAAACAATGACTTCATGAAATTCACAGGCATATCATTCTACTTTAAGGAAATCTCTGAGTCTCAAGAATAAGCAATAGAGATTATTGGATATCATACTAATAGAAAATTGAAGCTTCATCTGATACATATGTACACCTTTGTTTCTGAACGAGCTATTTTTCAATTCTATAAGGATGACCAGATTTTACAGGAAAATCTGTAGCAATACAAGTAACTCTTGTTCAGAGAAATAAGTAGTTATGGATGATGACATGTAGTAGATTATTGCATTGTGCACAATACTAGTGAAGGCAATCCTCATCAATATTACTTTATTGCAGATAAACTTGTAGGTTTCTAGCAACTTCTCTTCAGTTGTAGTATTATTTCCAGTCTCTACAGGATTTAATCATGGAAAAGTTAGTTGACATGCTTCATTTATACCTTTCAAGATCCATTACTTAATTTTTAATTATACTTTTTCAATACATTCTTTTTTCAGTATCATACAGTTAAAATCAGAAACTTTGATTGTCTGGGTTGGCCAGTGCCCTGAGAAGACCTTGGGTGCAAGCTTCACAGCCAGTCCCACAGCACTCAGAGGAAGCTCCACTCCCAGGCACTCTAATATGCCCAGGATCAGAGGTGAAGAATGCAAAGATTTCTAAGTGGAAAACTTCTTACTGTGCAGGCATTAGGATCCACATTTGGATCCTCAATCTCTACATAAAAGCAGAGCACGGGTTTGTGCATACCCATAAGCCCAATGTTCAAAGACAAAGACAAGAAGATCTCTGGGGTTTCCTAGGCACCCAGTCTAGACAATTAGCAAGCCTCACATTCAGTGGGAGAGTCTCTCTAAAATATCAATGAATAAAATAAAATAAAGAGTAAGCTATTGATGACCTCAAGTCTACACGTGCATGCAAATAGACAAGTGCATGCAAGCATATATGCCTCTGCACCTAAATGCACATATGCAAAACTCAAACACACAAAACAGGTAACTGAGAGAAATTTCATAGAGACGTAGAAACTTCATGTCAACACCAACAACTACCATAACAAGTAAATATTTTCCTGTGATGCTAGAACTTTCTCCCAATGATGAAATGGAAGAGTAACTGTGATGCTCCTTCATAGGAAAAGGCTATACCAATAGAGTTTGGAATATATAAGATCATCTTCTGAAAAACTGAAAAGTCATTCAATATATTACACTACATCTGGGAAAAAGTTGATGCTTGTCTACAGAAACACTTCAGAATAAATACGCAAGTAACCCCAATTCAGTCTGACTATAGATGGGAAGGCCAAGGAAGTAGTAATATTAATCATTGCAGCACTTCAATTTCTTTATCTGCAAAATGGGCAGGTAAAGATGTTCTCAGTCAAATGACTCCTGTGAAAAGCAAATATAATTATATGCAATCATCATAAAATATATGTTCCTTGATTGAGTCAACATTATCTTTATTGAAATAAGGCACAAAACACTTACAGGACTAATTGATAGCTGTAGCTTTATCCAAATTAACTATGCATAATAATTCAAAGTTCAAGTTGCTGGGAACTATTGGAGAAATTGAAATAATTCATACACTGCCAAAAATTTCTAAGAAATTCAATACAACTAATACTTATTTGACAGAAGAAAATGCAGTAAGTGGATGAAACTGACTAGCTAAGATGATAAGTGCACTGTGCATAAGAATAGGGAACATAAATAAAAACAGCCCTCAATTTTTATCTGCAACTTTTCTAATTCATCTTTCTCTTGCATTTGGTGTTCAGTATACCCTCCACTGTAATTCGGCTGCAAACACTCAAGTCCAACATCTTGTTAGGCTTTGAGATCAACCGATTGGCGAGACTTATGACAAAGCCAGGATAGAAAAGCCAATGAATTCCAACATCACTCTTGTGGGCAGTAAACACAAATCTAGCAGATTTAATTTTCCCTCCTTTGTGAGTTCTTCCTGTCAATATGTTTAAAAGATAGTTGAATAAACCTGATGACTTTTTATCATCTTTCTGTGTGTTAGAATTTTGAAACATTGAGGAAACACCACAAACCTGGATAAGATGAGTTGATGCTTATTCAAGCTCTTTGAGTATTGTTGAATGGGGAAAAATACTTGGTTCTTTATCTGTACCCATACTAGTTTTTGATATCAGAATACTAGGCAGAGGTACCAAAGCAATGTTTCTTAGTTCTCATTCCACATTGGGATTATGTAGAGAGCTTTTAAAGAAACCAATACTCTTAATGGTACCAAAGGCACTTATCTATGTATTATTATTAAAATTAAAGTCCTCAGTAAGCATTGCTCTCAATGGTCACTATAGAGGATTTTTCATCTATAGTGACATTAACACTTTGTTTATAATTCTTTGTGCTTAAGAACAGACTTTCCTATTATGGGATGCATAGATGCATCTTCTGCCTCTACCCTCAAATCATAGTTAGCAGTGTTTTTATACAGTTGCCACAAGCAAACATATCCTGAAATGATGCCAATAGATCTGTGGCATGTCTTGTCTCCCAAGATCACAATTCTAATCAATATACAGAATAAAAGATTTGTTAAATAGAAAATCTGTCCTGAGATCATGGAAAACAGCAATTGGTGACCTATGGAAAAAGTAACCTGGAATTACTGTGTGAGAGTGTAAGAACTGAAGCTGTCACATAATGCAATTTATGCATTTGTCCTATGTGTCAATGTGTCAATAGAATTTTCTTATGAATGAAAAGGAATGATTTAAAATGGACAATTCTCTATTTCTTTCAAAGTCATCATCAAAGTTAAGAATGGATGTAATTTTACTAGACAGCACAATAGCCTTCAGAAATGTTCACATTGTCACTCCCACAATACCTAAATATTTTACCTTATGGGGAAAAAGTCACTGTGTAGATGTGACTCAGTTAAGGAGAGTGAGAAGTGGGAGTATAATATAACTCCAAACGTCCTTATAGAAGGGTGACTAGAGCACCAAAGTCAAGACAAAGATCATATGGTGATGAAAGTAGATATTAGAGTAATAAAGATATTGGCTAAGGATTGCCAACAACAAGTTGTAGGAACTGGAAAATTTATGCAACAGTTATTTCTCTGAAGGTCCAAAAGAACAAGTCCTGTCAATGTTCTAATGTTAGCCCCCAATTCCATTTTCTATTTCTTACTTTCTGAGTTGTAAATGGTAATCTGTAAATGGATAAGATTATATAATTTAGAACAAAAAACATGTGGTAAGTTTTATGATAGTGAAAGGAACCTAGTACATCTCAGAAGTTGAAAAATTAATGGAATATTTTTGTTCAAAAAAGATATAAGCCCTCTATCAGATGTAGGATTGGTAAAGATATTTTCCCAATCTGTTGGTTGCCTTTTTGTCCTATTGGCAGTGTCCTTTGTCTTACAGAATCTTTGTAATTTTATGAGGTCCCATTTGTTGATTCTTGATCTTACAGCATAAGCCATTGGTGTTCTGTTCAGGAATTTTTTTCCCCTGTGCTCTTATGTTCGAGGCTCTTCTCCACTTTCTCCTCTATAAGATTCAGTGTGAAAGCAGATAACATTTGAAATGCAAATAAAGAAAATATCCAATAGAAACTGAAATAAATAAGTAATGTAGGAAAAAGAAAGAGAGAAAAAATATATTTGTGGTATCTTATAACACTTCCTAGGGAAAGTGGACAGGGAGGGGGAGAGGGGAACCTGATCTGGTATTGGGTGAGTGAAAAGGTCTGAAGCCCTGAGGACTTCAGAAAGAATGGAAACAGGCAACCCCAGGAAATAGGAGGCTGGGCGGACCCTCCAGAATGCACCAGATACCTGGGAGGTAAGAGACTCTCAGGAATCAAAGGGAGGAAGTCTAGATAAAATGCCCAACAGTAAGGAGTGGGAACTTGTAGAGGCCATCTCCAGCAGGAAGACAGGTATTCAAGTGAAGGATGGAGTTGCTATCCCACTGCCACATCTCTGACCCATAATTGTTCCTGTCTGAAAGAATTGCAGGGATGGAAAAGAAGAGGAACCTGAGGAAAAGAAGGCCCAGCGACAGGCCCAAAGTGGGATCCAGCTCAAGGGGAGGTCCCAACGCCTGCCACTATTACTGAGGCTATGGAGTGCTCACAAAAAGGGACCTATCATGACTGCCCTCTGAAAGACCCAACAAGCAGCTGAAAGTGTCAGAGGCAGATATTTGCACCCAACCAATGGACAGAAGCAGCTGACCCCTGCTGAATTAAGGAAGGATGAAAGAAGCTGAGTAGAAGGGTGATTCTGTAGGAGGACCAACAGTCTCAATTAATCTGGACTCCCGACATCTCAAACACTGAACCACTAAACAGACAGCATACACCAGGTGATATGAAGCCCCCACCACACATAAAGTAAGAGGACTTCCGAGTCTGTGCTCATTCAGAGATGATGCATCTAACCCTCAAGAGACTGGAGGCCTCAGGCAGTTTAGAGGTCAGATGTGGTGGGGAATGGAGGCATCCATGTGGAGTCATGGGGTTGGGGAGGAGGTGTGGGATGTGGAGCAGTGTGAAGGTAGATCAGCAGGGAGGAATGGAATATGGAGTGTAAAAAATAAATTTAAAAATAAAAGAAAAATAAATGGAATATTTTTGTATGTTGAAAAACTATTTGTAGTAACTTATGACATTATAAATGTTAGTAAAATTTAACTTCACTGATTACTTGTGAAGTACTAGATAGATATATATGTGTTTTATATACAAATATACTTAATTTTTACTTATAAATTAGGTTCTTTCTACTATTATCTGTTTAAAGTATCTCATTCAAAATAATGTAATTGGAAAACTAAGTTCCATCTTACAATAACAAAATATCAGACAATTACATATGAAAGAGTTACTTCTGAGGTTTTGATTATATATATATATATATATTTACACAAATGACATAAATGTCCCTTAGTTACTAAAAGGTCGGCAGATGACATTAAATTTTCTCTTGAAAACATGTGCTTTCAAAGTTTGTACATGAACTAAAGTTCTTTCCATGTGGTATTTATGAGGTTCTCAGCTAGGTACTGACTACAGTCACTCAGCTCAAAGACTCACTATCTGAGGCTTCTGCTTCTTTATCGCACTAGCTACACTATCTCATCAAAGAGAATATAAATTACTTTATACCTATTTGATCTGGTTGCTTAACTTCCTAACTTGTAGAATACAGCTTTTCTTGCTTGAGTTGTTTCTAAGTATTGACTTCTATGATTGACTGTTCTTCTTCTTCTTTTTTTTTTTTTGAGGAGGAACATCTTTATACAATCACATCTTTCATTCTTGGTTGACTCAACTATTCTTATTAGCATTTAATTCTTGATTGACTTTGTTTTTTGTTTTATTTTAAATTTTAGATATTTTCTTTATTTACATGCGAATTTCTCCTTTCCCAGTTTCCCCTCCAAAA
>NC_045030.1:89307703-89309746 GCF_008632895.1 Mastomys coucha
ATGTGCAGTCCTTGGCTGGTGGTTGAGACCCTGGGAGCTCCGAGGGTACTAGTTAGTTCATGTTGTTGACTGTTCTTCTTACTATCATATCTGGAAATACTATTGCCTCCAGTGCTTTCGTAGATAGCAGATGAGTTAGCATTTGATCACAACTACTTCCCAAAGCATATATTGATGTTTTGTGCATCTTGATGCTCCTTAATTCTGTGATGAAAATAAAAATCCATTGGCCAAAATACATATTGGCAACATTTGGAAAAAGGGAATCTTCAAATGAAGAATTGTCTCTATCAGATTGGCCTTAAGTCACGTGTGTCTATGGGGCATTTTCTTGAGTAGGTGACTGGGTACAGGTGAACCCAGTCCTTCAGGCAAGTGACCAAGGGCTGTATAAGAAAAATGGCTGAATATGAGCCTGAGAGCAAGATAGTAAGCAGGATCCCTCTGTGGCTGCTGCTTCAGTTTGCTGTTTTTACTTCCTGCCTTGGCTTATCTTGATGATGGACTGAAGTTTAAAAGCTGAAGTAATCAGAAGCATACAGGAAATAATATAGGCATATTTTTTAAATGTAAGCTTTTGTTCTTATGATAAAATAAAGAATTACAAATACATTTCAGTTGATGACACAAACTGAAAATTAGGATGTGGTATAGGCATATTGTTTTCGGTTTATCCAAGAGTTGCCTTAGTTTGACACTTAAATCATGTGAAAGTATGGGAAAAATCCACAAAGAAGAAAGAAAATGTACAAAGGTCATGAGAGCAAAAATTGTTGAGACTAGTTTATGAATGGGATTGTTGACCAAAGTAAGAAGCTTATATTCTATTTGTATTAAAATAACACTTAATTTAATGCATGGAGTCCTGGTTAGTTGAATTGTTTCACTCAAAAAAAGATATGTTGAAGTTCTTTCCTTAAAAACCAGTACACATGGCTTAATTCAGAAACAGATTATTTTCCAGTGAAATTTTACTAATGTCATAACAGATTATGGTTGTTCTTAACTACAATTACTAGTTCCCTTAAAAAGTTAACCAGACAGATTCCAATAGGAAGAGAAGTCAAATAACAAGAGAGGTAGAGATCAGTAAGACAACTACAAACCAAGAAAGCTAAATAATGCTGATGACCACTGCAGAAATCATGAAGGATAAGTTCTTAGAGCTGGGGGGCAGGGGGGAGAGAATACCCTATGCCAATACCTTGATTCTTTATTCTAATCTCTACAAATATGATTGAAAAAATTCTAAATTTTAGACCACTAAGTTTGTGTTCATACATCATGGAAACTCTAAAAAAATAAGTTCAAGCAAAATACTTATTGTGCAATATTAAACGTTTGCTTGATTACTATGTAGAGAATGGATTCTAACAGAACAGATATGGGCAAATAAACTGAGTTATGTACATGTCTAATACAGGATCACAAGCAAGAATTGATACTGGTTCAGTCCAGATTTCAACAGGATAATGATCCAAAATCATTAGACTTTATTTGGCAATAACAATAGCATTTCTTTGATAAAATAATAGGCACAAGTGATGAGTAGAGACGTCAAATGCCACCCCAGGTATGGCTGAAGAACATAGATGTTCTGTGCTACCATTAACTTAGATAAAAATATTTGAGGAAATAATAAGTCTAGAAACTTTCTAGAAATAAATTTTGTGTTTTGAATAAGATAGGATTATTTTACAATGCCCAGGTTAATTATATATACAATGTAAACTTTTTGTAAATTTGTAAAACCCAAATTCAAATTGTTCTAAATTGAGAAAGTTTTAAACAATTACATAATTCTGCAATGAAATGGTGTGTTTTCATATAACTTAAAATCAAAATATGTATTCCAAAAATAATGTAGAAAATTATCTTTGAATTGAGCATATATATATTTATATGAAAATTAATCTTGTACTTAGAAAATGGTCTTATCCCTCATGTACTTCATTGTGTATATACAAGTATTTAAAATTAAAAAATGTTTTAAAATGGTAAATACTTCTAGATAAAAGGTCATCAAACTCTACTAATAAGACA
>NC_045030.1:89310288-89331257 GCF_008632895.1 Mastomys coucha
TTGTATAAGCCCTTCCTTCCCTGAGTAGTTTTTGTTGTATATTTTGTCACAGTAAAGGAGAGAACTTCTAACTGAGAGGCCAACCAGAGGGGGGGAAAATCAATAAAGCAAAGTAAGAAGTAAGAATCAGAAAGAAGCCTGGCAGTGGTGGCGCACACCTTTAATTTCAGCACTTGGGAGGCAGAGGCAGGAGGATTTCTGAATTCAAGGCCAGCCTGGTCTACAGAGTAAGTTCCAGGACAGCCAGGGCTACACAGGGAGACCCTGTCTCAAAAAAAGAAAACAAAACAAAAAATCAGAAAGAAAAAAAAGGAAAAGAAATGTGTTTGACATAAAAGTGATCAGCTAGGAGAAACTACAAATAAAATGATCAAATAAAATGAGAAGGAAGAAGTGACTACTGGTCATTAGTGACTTTAACATAAATATTTTAAAATGAATGAATACATGATAATGTTTATCTATGAATATGGTGAAAATGAGCCCCCAATCATACTAAGTACAAACAATCTTTTTGTGAATGTGTGAAATTTATTTTAAAATGTATTCTTCTGTCATATACTACATCCCAATAAAATTTCTTCTTCCCCCACTCCTCTATGCTGCCTCATTTGTCCTCTCCCACAGATGTATCCTGCCTCCATTTCTGCTTTAGAAAAGCTTGGGTCCCCAAGACATGACAGCCAGACAGGACAACACAAGTGGCAATAACACAAGAGAAAGGTACTCCTATCAGTGCAGAACAAGGCAACCCAATAGGAGGAAAAGAATGTCAAGAGCAGGCCAAAGAGTCAGAGATACAAAGTCAGAGATACAAAGAGTCAGAGTCTACACTCCATGTTGCAGAATTTAGGTCCAGCAACAATGCTGGTGAGGGATCATATCCAAAGATCACAAAGGTATTTGTGATCCAATTGGAATATAGACATGTTCTGAATCACAGTATGACCTAGATGTAATACAAGCATACCCTTAGTTCATAGTTTTAATTCCAAACAATAAAGGTAAAGTTAGTTTGTAGAAGGAAGCAACTATGTTTGAAAGTTATCTAATTGAGGGACAAAGTGACGAATCAGAGAAACATTTGACAGAATGAGTCAGAGATAAGATATACCCAACTCTCATGGGAACAACAGAGAAAAAGAGAGGCTGCTTAAGAGCTAGAGAAAGGACCCAAGGAGCTGAAAGTGGTTTGCAGCCCCATAGGAGGAGGAACAATATGAACTAACTAGTACCCTCAGACCTCCCAGGGTCTAAACCACCAACCAAAGACTACACATGATGGGACTCATGGTTCCAACTGCATATGTACCAGATGATGGCCTAGTCAATCAATGGGAGGAGAGGCCCTTGGTCCTGTGAAGGCTCTATGCCCCAGTGTAGGGGAATGCCAGGGCCAGGAAGCAGGAGAGGGCCGGTTGGTGAGCAGGGGGAGGGTGGAGTGAATAGGGTTTTTGTTTTTTGTTTTGTTTTGTTTTTTGTTTTGTTTTGTTTTGTTTTTTGTTTTGTTTTGGAGGGGAAACCAGGAAAGGGGATAATATTTGAAATGTAAATAAGGAAAATATCTAGTAAAAAAGAAAAGCAGTGCAGGGAGAGAAATATGTGGTGGTATGGTATGTGTGCAGTTTTACCAGGACAGTTTTACAGAGACAGGTGTCAAGCAAGCTGGACACATAGAATGTGAAGGAGTCCAAAATTTAGAAGATATTTTCATAGTTACTATGAGGCCAAGTAGAGTAATTCAGTGAGAAACTGAGAGAAGCTGAATTGAATCAGTCATCTTGGAAGACTAAATTGTATGGAGACTAGAAGCTTCTAAGTCTTTGGATAGTTAAAACAGAGAAAAGA
Source organism: Mastomys coucha (assembly GCF_008632895.1). Classification (NCBI taxonomy): domain Eukaryota; kingdom Metazoa; phylum Chordata; class Mammalia; order Rodentia; family Muridae; genus Mastomys; species Mastomys coucha. Next base: position 89,312,137 of record NC_045030.1, read on the forward strand.
AAAAAAAACATGCTTCAGACTCAGCACAAGCCATATGCGTGCACAACTTGTGTACATTTCCTATCTCACCACTTCATCTGAGGAAATAAAGCAACATTTTAGAGCTCCCACTGATAGGAGTCCCACAAAACTAACAAGCTAACATCCATAACATACACACAAAAGACCAGGTAAAGACACATGCAGTTCACATCCTTGTATTTCAGTCTCTGTGAGCCTATGTGAGCTCTGCTTAGTTGATTCAGTGGGCCATGTTTTCCTGGTGTCCTCCAATACATAATATTCTGTGACATCCATAAGTCTGTCAAATGGTGAATCAGTTTCCTAACCATGTGACAAAAGGTTATATTTGTAGATTCATGAAAATGCTCTGAGACAGCTGGAAAACATAAATGTTGGAATTGGTTTTGGATCATAGTTCATATCTACTATAAATGGAAGGAAGACAAGTTAAATGTTAAATTTAGTGATAAGCATTTGAACATGTTTTATTCCTTTCAGTGAGTTTTAAAGTATCAAGTGGAAGTAAAGTAACTAAGTGAGTTGTCACATCTGAGTATGAAAGATGTCGAAAGTTGAAATTTTAAAGTTATAAAAGAAAAGGCAAAATATTATGTAAAAATGAGATAAAGTCTATGTTCCAAAAAAATTATATTCTGAGATACCAAATCATGCTCACTGATTTTATGTAGGGGCTTTTTGTTTCATTTTGGCATTTTTTTTGTTTTACTATTTCTTTGTTTGTCTTGACATTGAAAGTATGTTGTCCTCTTGATGCTTTGTGTTTTAACCAGGGTAAGATATCCAGCATTACAGTCTTGGGGTATAAAAGGATTCCTTGGCTTCAGGCAGATCTATTTCTTCCCTATAAATCCAATGCAAACTTTTGGATTAACACTACTATTTAACAGGATTTTTCAATTTGTACTTGGGAAATAAGTACAATTTTCAACTCCAGTAGACACTATTACTTCAGTCATATCAGTGGAAAACCTAATTTTGGGAAACCTATTGTTTCTAAGGAAATTACATCAAAAATAGTTTCCCATGATTACCATAATGCAGAGAACCATGTCTTCAGCTATTTATTAGACAAATTGTGTACCTGAAATGGATATAACATGATAAAATGCTCCATCTTGTCATCCAGATAGCAAAGGTTCACTGTAGCTTTTGAGGGTGTTTATTTTCTTTTTCTTTCTCTATTTTTTCCTTCTTTGAGGTAATTTTTATTAATAAAGTACAACATCCATCTTCTATCTACCAATACATATGTCTTTAGATAGTATTTAGAGTAGAAGTTCCTTTCAAAATATAGTTGTTTCTACCAATAAAAACATTGTCTTCCAATCTAGTTATTTTTTCTTGTACAGTAATTCTTTATGAAAACTAAAGTACATGGTCAGTAATTACTTATTTGAAATTATAATTTAGTTACAATATTTCTTCCTTCCTTTTCCTCCCTCCAAACACTAACATACACTCCTCCCTTCTCTTATTCAAATCCATGGCCTCTATTTTTCACTAATTGTGAGTACACACACACACACACACACACACACACACACACACACATATATATATATATATATATATATATATCCTGTTCAGTCTGTACAATGTTATATTTTGTATACATTACATATATAAATGTGTATTGGTATTGGACAGCCTATTGATGTGGTCCATGGGGAAAGGCATCTCTTGTACTCTTAATTTTACTCCTGAACATTTTCCCATCCAATTTGCCATGCTCATTGGAGTTGTCCTTGTTCAGCTCATGTTTGTTCAGCAATTGTTCAGTAGTTTATATATATAATAGTATTAACAAATATCCAATATTTTACATGATTACTTTATAATAGAATATGTCTAACTGCTTTGAGAATATTATTATTAGAAAATAAATCTTACTTTCAGAACATCATGTCGAAGTGTGGATGTTTAAAGGTGTTATTGGAAGGCAGTATCCAAGATCATGCTATTATTCAGGATCTGACTTTGCTCCTAAAATTTCTCCATTAAAGAGGATATAGTTTTGTGAATAATTCCAAATCATCTTTACTATGTTGTATGTGCTTTGACCCATTCTTGGTTGTTGTTCTCATGCATGTCACATACAAAAATTAATTCATGATGATTGACACTCCCTCTGAAACGTGTTTGTACATAATATATTCTAGCAGCTACAATCATGCCTGAGTTTGCTGTCCACCTTGACTTTGTAAAGACATCACTTATTATAAATATGCTAGGTTGGTAATTATCCTGCCAAAAGCAAAGGATCCTAATTAAATAACTTTCATAAAAACAGTCATAATAAAAAGCTAAATTGTGAGAGCTTAGGAATGTGGTCATTTGTAGGTTGGGAAAGACAGGGGTGTAAACTTTTACTGGCCTTTGTAAAAGACATAGTGGTAATAATGAAAAGCCTGCTGCTCTCTGTGTTTGAAGTTCAGAGCTTCAATCCCAGATATGTTACTTTGGGGAAATAAGGTCATGTCCTGCAACTGATAGTCTCCAGAAGTGTGGTAAATATAATAACACTGCCTATCTTAAAGCACCATGTAGTATAAAATATTACATTTATTTATTCTGTGTTCATCGTGTATTCCATATGTGGTGTACTAACAGAGGGAATCTATGGCAAACAATATTTTTCATATTCATTGTTTCTATGAATATCAGTACTGACACTTTATAAAAACCCATGAATAATACATTCTCATTTGACTTCTGATTATAAATGGAGAAAGTGACATAAAATAATTTACAAATCAGTAATTTTCAAAAATATATAGACATACAGATTTCCTTAATAAAAGATTCAAATGCATCTTGGGGACAACAGGGTTTTTAGTCTTCCAAAATCAATAGTATTGTTTTATCTCAGCCTGTGTTCTATAATCTTAGAAGTGAAGAGAGAGACCAGATCCCCTGCTCTACATGGAAATAACAAGAGACCATGCCTCAATAAATAAAGTTGAAATCATTTTAAAGAAAATTTACATTAATGTTTGGCCTCAATATTCATATTCATAGGCATACATACCCACACAGACACGTACCCCTTAATACATGCAAACATACATCTCCACATATGAATGTATACTATATACACCGACAAAACAAAAAAAAAAAATTGTCTGTATACTGAGGAAAGGACATTGGTTACCAATATCTGGGAAAGAATTGTAAAAGAATTTTATATGGGTAGTCTATATAAAATTGAAAATAGATAGGATTAATATAATTTATTGTTGCAGAGCACAATAAACTGAATTTAATTAAGATATTCATTAAATATTTCAAAGTAGACATGGAGATTAGAATACTACCAATAAAAATAATACTAATAAATGTGTTAGTTAATACATGTTAAGCCATATTTGATCATTACACATTATACATAAAGATACAACATTTTCCACTCTATCTGATACTGAGATCACTTATAGTTTAAAACATTAAAATAGTTCTTCTGTCTACATAAATGTTGCTAACTAGAGTTTTCATATTGAATGACTGTATTGATAAACTGTAAGGCAATAATCATTCTGCTTAAAGAATATTGCCACTTTCTCTTTATGCATATCCATACATGTAAAATTTGTTTTTTGAATTTTAATTTTTTATATACATTAGAAGGATATAATTTTGAATGGAAAGAAAAAAAACTACCCTTTGGTTACATTCAACAATAAGATTTTATAGAAAGAAATAACACATTTTTCAAAAAGGTTCATTTGAAACTGTTATTTAAGTTAAATCAATCAGCATAGAGAGGGAGGCCAATGAACATGAGGGTCTTTATATTATACAGGCCTCTTTTAAAACTCTATACTTAATTTTGTGGCTGTAATTGTGTGTCATTTTTTGCTTACAGATTAAGATCCAAAATTGTGTAAGCTTTAGATGCAAAAAAAAAAAAAAAAACCAAAAAACAAAAAACAAAAAATACATCCTCCCCAGCTCACCATATGCACATAAGTGACTCACTATCATCCTTTTTCTCAAGTTGACTAAACATTTTCACTCTTCCAGAGATCTGAAAACATTGAGATTACAAGGAGATAGTTTTCTGCAACATTGCGTGAAGACAGCATGGTAATGTGAGTAGCAAAACCTTTATTGCTACATTCAGGTTCACATCACCCTTAAGAGTTGCTTAATTCTATAGGTCTAAATATCTTTATGTTGAATGACCTGGGTAGGATCATTACTACTTGTACATAAAGCATTTAAAATGATATAATCCAGAAATATTCATCAGTGTTAAGTTTTTGGATTAATTTTTGCATTGTAATAAATTAATGTGATTAAAGTAAAACTTTGTTTTTTTTATTGGATATTTTATTTATTTACATTTCAAATGTTATCTCCTTTACCAGATTCCCCTCCAGAAACCCCCTACCCTATCTTTACTCCCCTTGTTTCTATGAGGGTTCTCACCCACCTGCCCACCCACTCCCACCTCCCTGCCCTGGCGTTCCCTTACACTGGGAGATGGAACCTTCCCAGGACCAAGGGTCTCTCCTTCCATTGATGTCCCACAAGGCCCTCTGCTACATATGCGGCTGGAGCCTTGGGACCCTCCATGTGTTCTCTTTGCTTGGTGATTTAGTTTCAGGGAGCTCTGAAGTGGGGTATGGTTGATTGATATTGTTCTTCCTATGGGTTGCAAACCCCTTCCGGTCCTTCAGCCCTTTCTCTAACTCCTCCAATGAAGACCTTATGCTCAGTCCAATGGTTGGCTGTGAGAATTGTTGGCAATTGTTGGCAATACCTCTGTATTTTCCAGGCTCTAAAAGAGCCTCTCAGGAGACATCTATATCAGGCTCCTGTCACCAAACACTTCTTGGCATCCGCAATAGTGTCCTATACTCAAGAGTAAAAACTGGCAAGTGGATCATCAAATTACATCTTTTATTTATTTACTTTATCAGTTTTAAACCTGAGAGAACATCACACAATTCTTTATGAAGTGAGTTGACCAGTCTAGGTGTATAATTATAGAGATAGGTATATAATTTCACATGGAATCTGTGTGCCAAATACTCAGTAAAAGTTATTTTAGCTTTCTCAAATATGAATCAGCATATCTGTTCCTTATATGTGTATATGTGACTGCTATATTCATTGTGAATATGGGCTACTCATTAGGATCATCTTATATCTTACAAGACAAATGCTGCTTCTTCTAACTAAGAGACTATCTTTTTGTGTATTTTTACATTTCATAAGGCCAGCAATTTGATTTTAGGAACCCCACTCACATATAAATATACAACTTTTATAACAAAAAATAGTTGTACATACACTGCCATTTATATAAATCTGATTCAATATGGTAAAATCCTTATCATAAATTTTAATTATAGCAAAATAGCAATACTAACACTAAAATTTCAAAGAATGAACAAATGAAATAATGACCACTTTTTTCTATATCTTTTCTTATAAACTCTCTGAATTTAATGTTGAATTGGTATATCTTTTCTTATAAACTCTTTGAATTTAATGTTGAATGGGAGAGACTAGTACTTTCATCCCGAGATTTTTGCAATTCTTCATACTTTTTATGATTAGGAAGTGCTGACAGGAGCACACAGTACCAATTTTCTGTGTCATTATAGTGCTTGGAAAGAACCAGTTCTAAAATAACTACTATCCAAGCAGCAGATGCATTTAGGGATCAACATATTGACTTTTATATAATACAAAGTAAAGATCAAAGTGCATAAAATCAATGAAGTCAAGATGATGAAAACCAAAATTTTATATAACTAGACATGTAGTAAGAATTCCAAATAAACTGTGTTTCATTTTACCAACATGCAACTACATAAAATGTTTAATACAATGGGTACTAGAGAAATCAAAGTTATCTTTGTATCATAGTATATCTTTATAAATATGATAGGTAAAAACACTAAAAAGGATTTATTATACCCAATTAAGATAGCCTATATAAAACAAACATAAACACACATACACATATATTTATATCATGCAGATTGATAGTATTCATTTAATCAAAAATTGCACTGAATCTTAATCCCAAGACTTCTGGAATATTAAAGTTCAGTTCATAATTAGTGATTTATATTAATATTTCTGTACTAAAGTTTAGTTTCTGAATGCTAACGAATTTTTAACATTAGTGCATAAAATCTATATTTATAATTAAAATTCAAGTCACGGATGCCCAAGAAATATATGCTTAGTAAGATTTAACAGAGTAGGAAATTAACAGATATATTTGTATTCACACATTGTGTGCATATTTCATATATGTATATATTTAGATATATATATCTTCCATTATTTTAAATTTCTTTCATTATTTTATGCCCTAATCAATACCACATGCAAATACAAAATTATTCAATTATTTATGTATTTTTCTATGCAGACTATATATAAAAGCCAATTTAGACTACATAATAAAGTATAATTTGTTGTAAAGATCTTATAAGTGCTGCATCCTTAATTAAATAATATCAATGACTTAGGCATAAAATACAGAATATGTAACTTTGAGCTATATGTATTTTGTGATTGTGTGTGTGTGTGTGTGTGTGCTAATACAGAGAGTAGAGGAGGGCTTTAAGCATCTTTCATGACCACTTTCTAGCCTATAATTTTTCCTTAGACAGGATTTCTCCATGTAGCCTGGATGTCATGGACCTTGCTATATAGACCAGCATGTCCTCAGAAGCATATAGATACTCTGGTATTTGCCTCCCATGTGCTATGATTATAAGCATGTACCACTATGCCTGGTCCTACAGCCTACATTCTTCTGTCAGGTTCCTTCACTGAACAAGAAGCTTGTCAAACTGGTTGTCCAGAAGGTTCCAAAGCTCCACCTGTCTCTAAGCTCAAATGTCATAATTCTTGATATGTATTGTCATTTACTTTTTTATGTGTGTTCCAAGAATTTGAATTAACAATTTCTCTAAGTTGACAGTATCAATTTTTAGTTGGGTTGGTGAAAATTTTCCTAGAAACAGTGAGTATTTAGAATAAGCAGACATACAAGTCCAGATTCTTGAACTTGTCTTATTTCCAAGTTGCAGTTTATAACATTCCCTGCTTTTGTAGAGGACCTGGAGTTCAATTCCCAGCAACCACATTTCACCTCACAACTGTCTGTAACTCCAGTTCCAGGTGATTTCGTGCCCTTATACAGAAATACATACAGGAAAAACATCAACCAATGTTCAACATCATTACCCATCAAGGGAAATGCAAATCAAAATTATTTTAAGATTCTATTATTCACCTGTCAGTATAGCTAAGAATAATAACACAAGCAGCAGATCATGCTAGCTAGGATATACATTAACGGGAATACTCATCCACTGTTGGTAGGAGTACAAACTTGTCTAGCTACTATAGAAAGCAATTATAGAAGTTCCTCAGAAAATGCAGCCAATCTACCTCAAGATCCAGCTCTACCATTCTTGGGCGTATAACCAAAATATGCTTTATCCTACAAAAAATAAATGACACTTGCTCAACTATGTTCATAACAGCTTTATTCACAATAGCCAGGAACTGGAAACAACCTAGATTTCCCTTGACTAAAAAGAGTGGAAAAAGAAAATGGGATATATTTACACAATGTAAAATTACTCAGCTCTTAAAAACAATAACATGTAATTTGTAGGGAAATGGATGAAACAAAAGTAAGATAACCCAGACCCAGAAAGACATACATGATATGTACTCCCTTATAAGTGGATACTAGCTGTTAAGTAAATGATAATCAAGTTACAATCTACAGACCCAGAGAAGTTAATCAAGTAGGGTTTTAGGGGGCATGTATGGATCTCCCTGGGAAGGGAAAATAGGATAAATGATGTGGGTGGATTGAAGGAAGGTAGAAAAGAGAACAGGAGCAACAATCTAAGTAAGGGTGGATGGAGCAAGAGAATACTATGAGAGATGACTAGAATTGTCATTTGGGGTCAATGTGGAAATCTAGTGCAATAGAAACTTACTAGAATATTAAGGGTGATCTTTGTGAGGACTCCTATTAATGGAGGGTGTGGAGTATGAACTGGACATCTTCTATAACCAGGAAAGGCCTCCATTTCTGCGATGGTGATACAAACATAGCCAGAAGCCCTTCGATCTATACATTCTGTCCTGCCTACAATTTGTGCTGTGACAATGTTTGCTCAGAGTTTGTGGTTGTGGCCAACCAATGACTGATCTAACTTGAGGCCCAAACCACATGACCAACACTGCCTGGATAGCTAGAACCCTGAAGCTGGATGACCCAGATACCTAGGATAGAACCAAACATGATTAGCCATAATAATAATAATAATAATAATAATAATAATAATAATAATAATAATATCAATTACATGAATCTTAGTGATATTCTGCTATACTCATAAATTGGTGCCTAGGCCAATCATTTCAGAGAGGTTTTCATCCAGCACCTGATAAGAGCAGATACAGAAATCCAAAGCCAAACATTAGGCTTTGGAGAACCCCATGAAACAAGGGAAGGAAAAATTTGAAGATGAAGAGAGGTTGAGGACACCAGAAGAACATGGCCCGCAGAATCAACTAAGCAGAGCTCATAAGGACTCACAAATACTGAACCAGAAATCATGAAGCCTGCATGGATCTGAGCTAGGTTCTCTGCATTTAAGTCATGGCTGTTTAACTTGGGGTATTTATGGAACTACTAACAGTGAGACTTGGGTGGGGGCTGCCTCTGATTCTTTCCTGCCCTTGGGACCCTTTTCCTCCTATTGGGTTGACTCATCCAGCCTTGATATGAGAGTTTGTGCCTAGTCTTATTTGCTGTGTTTTGCTGATATCCCAATGATGCCTGAGCTTTTCTCAAGGGAAGCAGAGCAGTGGTTTTGGGGAAGAGGGAAGGTTGGGCAGGATAGATACTGGGAGGAATGGGGGGAGACAAGGCTGTAGTCAGGATACGTTGTATAAAAGGGTAAATAAAAATAAAATAATATATAAATCACCAAAAAGAAAATGTCATGATCAATAGATATACTACTGAGACAAGTTGTCAGTATAGTTAGGTATTTGAAATTTTAAATGTCTTCTGAAATAGTATTTTAAAAAGTTTGTGCATCAAGAGGTTAACTAATTATTGAGTATTTTGTGAAACTCCTCTGATGCTCACATTTCAAACCAAGAAGCATGTGATAACTGTTAAGCAATAAAGTGGGCTCCTTGAATATGAGAGATGCTGAAGTGTTCTAGATGCCCCTGGCCCAACTCAGGCCAGATTATTCCAGGGTAAAGAGAAATCTAAATGCAGCATTCCTCAGAAGTCTTGTAATGTGGGTTTCTATTTGTTAGGAAAGCCAGTACATAGCTTCTCTCCCCACAATGGTCAACTACCTGCAGCAAAGTGCATCAAGTCTTCAATTAACCTGAACAGCCACAGTGAGCTTAGAAAATCTCACCCTTTGACTATCATGGAAAACCTATTTGCTTTCCCATTGAGCTGGGCTCTCTGAGGCAACTTAGAATTTTATTGCTTTTTTTTTTTTTTCTATCGAGAGTGGTCTAATTTAGTGGGTTTATTTTACTCAAATTATTAAAAAAATAGATTCTGTGGTGTGTGTGGGGGGGGGCATGTGTGTGTATGCCTTCACTGGCCCGTGCCAGTGTATGTGGATTCCTAGAGCTTGACTTCATTGACTTCAAGACACCATTCTCAATAGTTTCTCCACATTATTTTTTGAGAGAGGGTATCTCACTGAAAGTGGGGCTAACAGAATTGTTTTAGACTGGGGATCTGCCTGTCTATCTTACTGTCAGTGCAATTATAGGCAGGTATTTGTGTGGGCTCTAGAGATGTGATCTTAGGTCCTCTTGTTTATATAACAGACAGTTAACTCATCAATCATATTGTCAGACCCACAATTATTTCTCTTTAAAAGTGATTTCCTTTTTGTGATTTTATAATATAATCACATCACTCCTCTCTTCCATTTTCTCCCTGCAAACTCTTCAATATACTCTTTGTTATTCTTTTTTTTTAAAAAAATTCATGGATTCTTTTGCCATTATTTGTTGCTACATACGTATATATATATATATATATTCCTTAGGACATAAATACAACCTGCTCAATCTGTATAATGTTACTTGTATATACATTTACAGAGCTAACCATTTGGTGTCAGATAACCAACAGGTATGTTGTTACTTGCTTTTCATTCAAATACAACAACAAAAAAGACCGCCGCACATATAATTTTTATCTTAACTTGAAAGAGCTTAGGACACAGTCTGAAATGTCTCTCTTTGAATGGCTATTTTGAGTGAGGAGTTGACACCTTTATGCATCAACAAGTTAATTTATTATAAAAACATATTTGTCTTTTTTGTATGAAGCCACATATCTTTCTGAAAACAAATTTGACATATATTATAACCTTTAATCTATAGCTCAGGTGACACAGTAGTTTCTCAAAACATTGCAAAATGTCCTAAACTTCTATATGTTATCTTTCCTGCAGAGGACCATACAGGAAGAACAACAAATGCCTTGAGAATTCACAGAATGCAGCCCACAGGTTAGCACAACCATGATGAGTGTGCCTCATTTAAGGCACTGTCCTGAGGATTACATGTCTGGAGGACTTCACGCTGTTATGGAGTTCTGCTCTGCTTGCTGCTCTCATTTCCCTCTTAATCTAAGAATTATAGGAAAGCTCCAAGAGGACTTCCACCCCATCACTGAGCAGTATCTCTGGCACTCACAGTAATAGTACTTGATCTCTTTCGGGCACTGCTGCTCGAGCAGAATCTGATTCAATGATCACTCTAGGAAAGAACTTAGAGACATCTCAGCAGTGACCACTCACCTTAGAAAGCATTTGGAAAAATGAAGTTGTTTATAAAGCTAGGTTAAGATGTTTTTACTACTGATTCTGATGTAGAATGTCTTAGGGAACAATTTGAAGTTCAGGGTACACTTTTATTCATTAAGCTAGGACCTTTATGGTCAGGGAACAAGAACAATGGCAGCACTGGCAGACATGACATTGAGACTGGACTGGTGATGATTCATTTCTTATACCCATTTTTTTTTTTGCCCTCAGCTTCTTGATATTATTAATAAGAATTGATGATGAGTAGAAATGTATCCTGAGGACTTGAACTAGATATGACTGATTTTTAAATAAAAGTTTAGATACTTACATATAACCAAGGGACTGAAGTCGGGGGGTGGTGGGGAATCCTTGTGATTGAATCAGGGAAAGGCTGGAAGAAGTTGTGGAGAAGGATGACCCCATAGGAAGGCAAGCAGTCTCAACTAACCTGGATCCCCAAGATCTCTCAGATACTGTGCCACCAAGATCTCAGATATTGACCCACCAACCAAGCAGCATACACCAGCTGGTACGAGGCCCCCTAACACATATACAGCAGAGGACTGCCTGGTCTTGGTTCAGTAAGAGAATGCACCTAATCTTCAAGAGACTTGAGGCCCCAGGGAGTGAGGAGGCCTGGTGGGGTGAGGTGGGATGGGGTGGAGATGATGGGGAGGGTGGGAACATCTTCTTGAATATGGTGGTGTGTATGTGAGGAGGAATGGAATGAGAGACACTTGGAGGGCAGAACAGGAAGGGGATAATGACTGGACTGTAGAAAAGATTAAAGATAACTTTTAAAAAGATTAGATTTGTGATCCTTTTAAGATCCTTATAAGATTACTTTTAAAAATAAATAATAAAATAACCAATCCTTTCTTTGTAACTGCAGATTGCTGCCTGCCAGTAAGAAGAATTGACTAAGAAAACTATCTTGCTTGCTTATACTTTGTTAATCTATAACAAGTTGCTTAGTTACAATAGTACGTGGGTTCTTGGGAATAATTTGTTTTCTTTACCTGTAATATGTAACGTTATTTCTTGTATTGGTATTAGGGGAACTTGTGTTTTTTTCATTCATTTACTAGAATAACACTAAAATGTAATTTTAGATTGCTTGAAATATTTTGCTGGCATATATAACTTATGGAAGAAAAAATAAAGAGTGAGGTTGGAACACTGTTCTGTCTACTTCCCAAGTATGTGTGCGTGTATGTATGTTGGTCCATTGTTCCTTCTACCCATCAACTATGTGTATGTATGTGTATATGTAAAGTTTGTATAAAAGTATATTGGAACATTGTTCCTTCCATCCATCAACAATCTACACACACACACACACACACACACACACACACACACACATACACACACACACACACATACACACACACACACACACACACACACACATATATGGATATTGTCTGGGTGCATGTTGGAGCTTGCTCTGTCCATCAATTGTGTGTATGTATACATGTGTATATATGCTATCAATGGGTGAAATGCTTGGAATATGCTTAGTGAAACTTTGCTCTAACCATTCAGTATGGGAATGTTAATATGCCTGGCTGTAGTTCTGTATGCACATATGGATGCATGGATGTATACATACATGTCTGTATGCATGTGTGTATGTATGTATTTGTATGTATGAAGTTATTTTAGTCTGTCTTTTGTTTTATCCATTTAGTGTGCATGTTTATGTAAGAATTTTCAGTCCTCCCTTTTCTTTCTCACAAGCCCCAAGGAGATTAAAGAGTCCAAAATTTTTCACTGGCAACAGAATTTCCAGCCCCAGTAAATTAAGCTTTGTTCTCTCAGAGAAAAGTCTGCTGAGTAATTTCTATTATCACTGGCTGCTATAGGCAACAGACTCCATCAATATCTGGACCAACCCACATCAGTGGCTTTATACAATGAGTTCCATTATCTGTCTGCTTTGGTTTACCCACCCCACCTATGCCAAAGCTTGTTATTGGCACCTCCCCTCCCATTTAAAGACATTGTTTATCTCATTTGTTTGAAACCTTCAAAGTCAGTCAAGCTCTGATCTAAAATATTCCTTCCTATTATTATTAATAACCAAATCTTAAAACATAGTAATCATCTTCTTTCTTGCTTGCTATAGTAAGAAGTTACTGCTAGACTAGATGTAGTCATAGTCTAGAATCTAATCTACCAACAAAATATGTGGTCCTCTTAAGTTGACAGGATTTCAGTATGCCTCTGAGTGAAATAAAGCAGGAATGGACTTTATTGCATAAGGATGTTGAAAAAAATAAATAACTAAAAACAAATATACAAAATAGTTTTTAAATTAAATTTATATTTTTACTTATTCAATTTACATCCAACTAACTGCCCCCATCCTGCCACCCCCTCCTACAAGCCTTCCCCCATTGGTCTCCCCTTTTCCTCTGAGAAGGTGGGGTACTCCTGGCTATCCCACCACCCTGGCACTTCAAGTTTCTGTGAAGTTAGGTACTTCCTTTCCTACTGAGGACACACAAGGCAGCCCAGCAAGGGTTAGAGTCCTATGACTGGAGTTACAGATGATTGTGATTGACTATGTGGGTAATGGGAATCAAACCAGGGTCTCCAGAAAAATAGTCAGTGCTATAAACCACTGAGCCATCTCTTTAGCTATATATGGAATAGTTCTGAGAAGTACCTGTTAAAAATTGACAAATTAAGTGCTAGTGACATTTAGTATTTTCTTTTAAGACATAGCAAGTTTTCCCAAAGTTGTTTCATGCTACCAATTTCTCTAGAAACAACAGATTGGCTCAGAAACAAAAACTCTATGTCCCTTGTTTTTTGCTAATTAGTTCATCCACTTTGCTTTAGAAAATTATTTCTTTTATACAAATGTCATCTTTTAGTATAACATTAATGAAAAAACTGTATGACTGTGTATTTGAGAATACCCTCATCTATTATTAAACTCTCATACCATAAAGACAATATAATCCAGTATTCTATTTATAAAAATTAACATACCAGAAGCCCTATACAGAATTTTTCAGAAAGACCAATTAACCTTACCATCAAAAGACAATGACAAATGGTGGTTTAAATGTACACTAATTTATGTAATATTTTATAAGTGATATGCTCATGATTGATATACCAGTAATTTTTATATAATTACATATCTGAGTTTTATTAATATGGGGAAACTTATACTACAATCAGATTTGACTTTAAAAATTAAGGGACAAGATAGTAGGTTTGTAGAAGGGAAAACTGGAAATGGGAATAACATTTGAAATGTAAAATAAAATATCCAATTGATAAAAATTAATTTACAGAGAATTTTAGTACACTAGAAATGCTTTGATGGACATGATCTAAGTTTGGGTATATTAATATAGTATATTTATTAAAAAATAGATCTTTCTATATTTTTAAGCAACTATACCAAAACACTCTAAGTGGCTGTTATATTTTTCAAAATCTGATACCTGTAAAAAATAAATTATCTTGTTGTTATCAAGTTTCTATGCCCCCAAGTGAGAAGAAATTAGCAATTTATTTTCCATTTATTTATAGAAGTCAAGATGTGATTTACTGGCAGTCTTGATTCTATATTTAATAAAAAGGGAAATATGACTGACTAACTTGATATTTTTCATTAAGTTAACTAGTTTCTTTATGTCCTAGATATTTTCTCATTAATTTTAGAAATCCCTAACCTATAGTAGACAATATGATGAAATACTCATTCTAATATAATTTTCTAGAAAAGCGGCAATTGGTGAGGAAAGTTAAAACTGGCCAAACAGGCATATTGAAAATAAGACTAAGAAGACATTTAAATCACAAACACATATATTGATGTGTTTGTTTGTGTGTATGTGTGTATGCCTCTGTGTGTATGTGCATGCCTGTGTGTATGTATTATGTTAACTTGTGGTGTTTTATGGTTTACATGACAATGACCCTCCTTAAGCTCATATATTTAAATGTTTATTCTCCAGTTGGTGTTAGGAGGTATAGCCCTATTAGAGAAGTGTCACTTGGGGTGGCCTTAGTGGTTTCAAATGCCTTCACCATTCCTAGTTCTCTCTGTGTGTCTCTGTGTGTGTGTGCCTGTCTCTGTCTCCCTTTACCCTTCCCTCTTCCACTAGCCCTCCCTCCCTGCCCTGCTGTCTCTCTGCCAAGAGCTTGTGATGTGATGTAAGTTCTCAGCTGATATTTTAGCACCATGACTACCTACTTGTTGCCATGCTCCTCATTATGATGGTCATGGACTCAAACCCTCAGGAACCATGAGCTCCCAAATTAAATCCTTTATTTTACTATTTGCTTTCCTCATGGTATTTTGTCACAGAAATAGAAAAGTAAGAGTGCAGTGGATAGAATACTATAATACAGTTTTCCCAACTTTGTGTTTATATGTATTTTTGGTGTGGTTCTCTGTATGTCATGAAATTTATATTCCCCTTTAACTCCTTTCCATATTTCAGTTGTCTCATTTAAAAATGTCATCATTAAATATATTCAATATTTACAATTTCTTGCAATTATAATTTCAGCAGTGACTATTTTCTCTTTTAGGTTGATAAGATTTTAATTTATACCATTTTTATGATGTCTTCCATGATTCAGAAAGTTATCTTCCATTTATAGGTCAGCAACTGAAGGAACAAGGTCCTTTGATTGAGCCCCAGAACAACAGCAACAAAATTAGCAATTTTAAAGGAAATGTTTTTCTCTGAATTTTGCTATATTTTAAATTTTAAAAATATTTCTCTTACTGTGTGTGTACCTAAATCCCATGTGCATGCCTGCTGCTCACTGAAATCAGAAGAAGATTGTCTGGAACTGAAGTTCCAGATGGTTGTGATCTGACATGCCTATGTTTAGAACTGAACTTAGTTCCTCAGCAAGAGTAGTGAATGAGCTTATCTAGTAAGTCATTTTTCCAATCCCTGATTGTCTACTTTTTAATTTTTAAAAATTATGTCATGCAAAAAGATGCTTTGGCTGATGTATATCTGTGCAATATGTACAAAGCTGATGCCTGTAGAGACAAGAAGAAAGGGTTAGATGGCCTGGGACTTAGAGATTCAAACAGTTGTGAGCTGCCCTGTGAGTGTTAGAAATGAAACTCAGGTTCTCGAAGAGTGCAACCAGTGGTATAATCTATTGAGCTATCTCCCTAACCTCTTGTTATCTTTTAACTCTGTGAACTTAAATTGAAATGTACTTGGAATTCATTATGAACATAGGTGCTAATTATAATAATTGCTACTTATTGACACAGTATTTTGGACACTATGGTAAGGTAATTAAATACACTTCCTTTTTCTAAAGGAAGGATCAGAATAGAAAAGGGAAATATGTTTGGGTCATATCTAAGCTATAACTGTTATTAGACCATATTGTAAAGGAAGAAATAGAAGCTAAGAGATGTGATTTACAGTTTTATCAAGCATAAAAGCCAGGATTTAATTTAATTTTAATTACTAGTGACTCATAATTCTTAGATATGACCCAAACATTATTTCTATCCACACAATAACTATTTTTTAATTATGAAGTTTTCTTATCTTTTTTAATGTATTAATACACACACACACACACACACACATATATATATATATATATATATGAAGTGGCATATTTATTTGCTTTTAATTATCCTTATACCTACAGATAGTGGTAGTTCTCTTCTATCCTCAGCATGAGTAGAACATCACAGAAATCCACAATTGGTCAAAATTCAGAAAATAATTAAACTTAGGGATCCCAGCCCCAGTGAATCCATCTACACCACAATTTCTAGACCTGAGGATCAGGGAATATTATGGAGAAAGGATGAAAATATTGTAAAAGCTAGAGAACCAAGAGACCCACTGTGAGATAATATCTTTTATATGTGAAGGAAACTGCACTCATAAAATGTAAACATTATAGTTTCTTAATGAGAATATAAAAAAATGACACCACCAATTTGACATTACAATATGGAGAAGGAAATTTCCAAAGTCCATACCACTTGTTGAAGAGCTATAGGACAATTAATGTCTTCTGGAGAAGGAGAATATTTCTCCACAGATGAACCTCTGAGAGATTATTCAACCCAAGCAGTCAGCCTTACAAAACCCCTCTAATTTGTAAGCCAATTAAAAATGCAATTGTTAGAAAAGGTGTTTGAACAGAGGTTCTACAGTTTCAGGCATGGATTTCCTACCTATCAGTTATTGGCCAGGGAAATCCTGATGTACCCAAACCGTCTAAGCTATTGGCATTGCTTTGATTGCACACCATAACTAGTTGGTAAGACCCTACTGCTGAAGACACCACACACTTTGGTTTCAAAATGATAATCAGAAAACTCCTTGATATCTAGCTTCCAATGGGGTAAAAAGTGTTATGCAGGTGGCTGGAATAGAGAAGACATCAATGGTCTTATTCAGTACTGACTCATGAATGCTATAATATCAATTTCCATTGATGATGGCACGACTGTTTATGTAGGTAGCCAACTGATTTCTTAAGTGGAACTGAGGTCCTTATCCTAGAAAGGAATTAAAACCTGATACTGTCAACATGGCCAAAACTTCTGGCTCATGAAGTCATAGGCCCTAGGGAAGAATCATGATGATTTCTTTTTCTAAATGGTCATGTTTTCAAACTGCTTTCTCAATATTTATGTTTGTGTACACAGACGTGAACTGTTCTTAAATTTGGTCAGTACAGAGAATCACAATAGCCCAAAGTGATGACAATAAGCAACTGTAGTAGGACAACTATATAACATCTCCTCAAAGGTTATAGGGACATTGATAAGAAGAGGGTGAAAAGAATATAAAAGATGGAGAATGTGAAACATTAAATTTTGCTCTCTGGATGTGCTATGACTATTGTACTACTAAATCCACATTAAGCTGTAGTTATCTTTATAACATTAACTAAGTTAAAACTCCAGCATGGAGAACAGAAGAATCTCCAAAGCTCCACCCCCAAGTAATGAACAACTGGGGAACTAATGGCTGCTGGGGGACTAAGACTCATCTTTAGGGTTATAAGTACTAGAAGGTTACCCATGCCCTACTGGAAGAACCCTGCAATCATATTCATATTGAGAGAAATAATTGGACCTCATTGGCTAAAAATAAATTAAAACAATTTTAAAAAGGACATGGTCAAGTTATCCTGGGGTAATTAGAGGGGAAGTGGAAAATAGAAATGATTCCGTATACATTGTATAAATGTATAAAATTGTCAAAAATCAAAAATAAATATTTTTTAAAAAGTCAACATGAGTTAGAGCTAGATAATTGCCTAAAGAGTTTATATATTAGTTTCTAATTATTAATCATTTCTGATATAAATAATTGGTTAAAATAATATCTTGTAGATATAGTATTTTAGCTCTGCTTCCCAGTAAATATTGAATATTATACTTATATTACTTATATAAACCCATATGAAGCGGGCATAAAAGAACAGAAGTTTAAAGCACAAATACAAAAATGTTTCCCTTTGACTAATTTTGACATCTCTCAAGCCTTATCAGAACAGTTTGCTTTTTGTTTTTTGTTTTTTATTTTCAGTAGAACCAGAACTATCAACCTGCAGAAAATAAGACTACGGGGTTTATGCCTAAATGCCACATCTCTGTGTTACCTTCTCCTCCCAGGGTTTAGAGATCATCAGAGAAGAGAGGACAAAATAAACATAAAAAGAGGTAGGGGAACACTATACTGAAACTATGTTTTTCAGACACAACAGGCAGTTGCACAGATGAACTCACAGAGGTTGTGACTGCATACACAGGAACTAAGCAAGGTCAAACCACATGAAATCCCAGCATGAAATGGGAGATCGCTACAGATACTCATTCCTAGAGATACAAATTCCTAGAATTTGGCAATTGATAAGTCCTAGGAGGACAGATTTTTTTTTAAGGGTATGGTCCTTAAGAGGTTGAATATGTACCAGTGGTTCGGCTGAAATTCCAGAAGGTACAGGAAATTTAAAAATTGAAATTAAAAGATTTAATATCTGACTACCAAAAAATAGCAGAGAAGGAAAGTGGTGAGTTTGCAGAGGTGAAAATGGATTGTAGAGGCATTAAGGAAGGAATGGAGGATAAATATGATGAAAATACATTGATAAAATTCTCAACTCTTAAAAATTAAACATATAAATAAAATAAAATCATTATTTGCTCAAGAAAAGTCAGGAGCTTGTCTTTATGATATAAATAAATAATTAAATTTCCTTCAA
>NC_045030.1:89332146-89336861 GCF_008632895.1 Mastomys coucha
TTACTATGTAAAATTATCCTTCAAAGGGATTTTTCCTGGAGTCTGCAAAGTGACTACAATCATTCTAGAGGACATATCTTAGTTGGATCAGGCCCTGGTTCCCATCTATGCACTACCACCAATGTAATTAACAGAAAAACATGGTTGACCAAGAAAATACAAACCTTTTCCTTTGTTTATTTCCTGAGTAATGAGTTGAGCTCCTAGTAATGTCCAATGATGAATAATGAGGTTCTTTTTTGTAGTATGTTTATGAACTTGTGAGATTCTAAATATTTGATGTGCCCCAATTCATTGTAGTTATTCTTATTAAAGTGAAAATTGTGCCAACTTATGCTCTGTCCCCATTTTTAATTGAAGACTCACAGCACTGGAGCTAGTGTTCTTTCCCTGCAGGAGATAATGAGATGCTGATGAATCCCAGTGAAGCTCTAAAAAAAAATAAAAAAACAACTACAAAAAATTCACCTCATTGACTAAGTTCTGTATACTATTTTTATAGAAAGTAAAAAAACATATTTTAAATAAGTCTTCTTTATTTTATAGAAAGAGGTCATAGCAAAAGAAAACTTTGGAGAGTTTAAGATGAAAGGATAGATATTAAAGGATGTTTTTGATTAGTTCCCACAAAACAGGTGAGTATCATGAGCTTTTTAATTGACAAAAAGAATGTGAATTTTATAAATCGTAACACATCACAAGAAAAAATATCAGATCAGAATTTTCATTGTTCTCATTTTAATATCTGGGATGCAATCCTCAATTCAAATAATCCATTATTTGTGAGAAACTCTACCTCCAAATTATGATCTTCTATTCCATCATTGTATTTTTACTTGTAAATGTACCTTGAACACTGGCACTTTGACAACAGCAGTGTAGCCCTTGGACTTGGAGAACTGAATCCAATTACATCATTCAAAAATACTTGTATGCATGATGTCTTATCCATCACCAATTTTACACATCATGGATAGACTCATCCTCCTCTCAACTACATGAAATCTACTAGAATCATACCACATTATTTTCAGATAAAATAATTTACTTTTTGTGAAATTTTATGCTACTCTTATTTGATAATCTAGGTGATTTTCTTATTCCATATCACATCAACTAAGTCCAGACTAAGACATTTTCTCTCATTTTTATGTCTTTTGGCTTTTCTCATAGTCAACCAACTATAGACTTCTGCATTAACACTCTTAGCATGCGTTTTATAAAAGCCCAAACATCTCACTTATTACTTCATTTTGAGCTAGCTCAGAATATATCTTTCTGCTGTGACACCTGCAAAAAACCTGAGTAATTTCAACTTCAATTTGTCTCCCTCACTATAATAAGACTCACCAATTATATCCTTCTATTTGTAATATGTTAGTTATACTGTAAGGTATAAGATGCATGCATTTCATATGTAGCAATGGTTGCTTAGCTTTTCAATACACTTTCATGATTCAGTGAGCCTTCCCACCAAAAGTATGTAGCTTATTTTTCTATAACATAAAATGTATATATGGCTGTTTTTCTGGGGGAAGTTACAGTCTAACAAGAAATAAAACTAAAGTCTTCTTTTAATACAATAAGAATAAATCCATGGCAAGCCTCTACCGTCATTCAAATAGAAATGTAAAGTTAAAAATGTTGCTATAGTTTTCAAACAAAATGTTTTTAAATAATATACAAGAAGAAAAATGATTGGTCAAGTCTTAAGAATCTAAAGTGAGAGATTAAGACATTGGTTTTGAAATGGCAGTTAAGTACAAAGTGGCTCTGTAAAAGTTTGAGATATTTGGAAACTCAGACTGTAGATAGAAATCATTAATGAGATACCTGACAAAGTATGAAGTGAGCTGACCACCTGACAATCTATTTTCATTAAGTTACAAAGAAAGATTATTGCTGCTACATGGAAGACAGCTAAAACCATGATATATCTCCCACTTAAACACTTAATGGCAGAGCAGTTGCAAAAACTTAGCTTTAGCATGGGTGAACAGATATAGTACTGTCTCCTGATAAGAGACCCACCCACCAGCAAAAATGAAAACTAAGTGCTCATCAGGACCAAGCATGACAAAGGAGAGAGAGAGAGAGAGAGAGAGAGAGAGAGAGAGAGAGAGAGAGAGAGAGAGAGAGAGAGAGAGAGAAAGAGACAGAGACAGAGACAGAGAGAGACAGAGAGAGACAGAGAGAGACAGAGAGAGAGAGAGAGAAGGAAAGAGAGTACACCACAAAAAAGAGAGGTATGTATAGTCATACTCAAGTACAGTTACAGAAGATAGGTTTAAAGTTATGAGAGAAACACTTGGTTGAAAAGAAGCAGAGGAAAATTGCAGAATAATTAAATTATGTCATTTTTGGGAAAATGAATAGAAGAGGAGGCCTTCATGTTAAGTAAGATTACTCAGACTCAAAAACACAACTGTTGTACAATTTCTTTCATATGCAGAATACAGATTTAATTTTTTTAAAGATGAAAGTTCAATAGGGCCTATTTGGAAATAGGCAGAAAAAAAGAGAGGAAGGGTAGCTAGAAAGGTTAATGGGGGTGAATATGATCAAAGTTCATGATATAAGTGAATAAAAATGACATAATAAAACCATTTATTTCATAAAACTACTACATAATGTTAAAGAATGCCAGAAAGAATGTTCAATGGGAAACAGGGAATTCTATGTCTTGAGAAGGTCTTCTGATGTGTTCCAGAAAAGATGAAAGGGCTAGAAGTAGCTACAAGGGATTCAAGTTCATAGTTTGATACACTAAGAATCCTTTTGTAAGAGTATAGAAGTTGAGATCTTAATTTTAGATATTTGCAATCATATTTATAACAAAACAAAGGTCAATTGGGGTAACCTTCAGAATTTTTAAATACATGGCTGGGTGAAAATTGACATAGATGATGCTTATGTCTTTGTAGTATTTGATTTCTTGAAAAGTACTATATTTTAAGAGCATGAACAGGAGTATATTCTTGTTAAATACTGAAATATTTTAAGAAAAATATATTTATAAGAGCATAAGTGAACTATTCATTTGTAAACAATTCATATCAGGAAGAAACAAGTTGAAATATCAAAAGAAATGGCCCCAAGGGAAAGAGAATATTGAAGTACCTGAAAGAACAAACTGCATATATCTAACCAAAGAGGCATTTAATGAGGAAAAAGAATTTTTTTAAAGTAGAGTTTAAGATATGGCAAGAACCAAAGTAAAAAGAAGTAGAAATCAAAGAACAAGTGAGAGGAGCATATAAAATAAGTGCTAACATGACAAGCAGAGAAACAGGTCATAGAAGAACAAAGCACTACCCAGAGAAACGTTACAATGCCAGAGAAAAAAGCAACCCATTTGACAAGATCTAAAAAGACAGCTGAATCTGATGCTGAAGGGGAAATGGCTGAAAATAACTTTAAGAAACTGTAATTAGTAACAGTTAACATAAAAGGTCTTTAGGTCTCTCTTCTCCTTTCTCTACCTTACTCTCTCCCTCCTTTCTTTGCAACAGTGACTTCAAAGACAGGAAATAATCAGAAAGACAGGGAAGAAAGATTCCAATGAAGAGCATCTCAAAATGATTTAGCTACATAAATGCCTTCAAGGCTCAAGACTTGATGACACTGTAGAATTGGTTAAGGTTTGAGGAATAATGAATAGGATAGAGAGAAGGACAGACATAACTTCCTAGTTGTATGTTTGTTAATGAAGCCAAAGAAGCATTTTGAAACCAATGAAAATTGGTACAACCAGTGGCTACAAATCAAAAAGAATTTAGCTGTCATGTAAACAGAAATACATGTGAAATCGAGATGAAATAGAAAACTATTAGAAGGAGAATGTTTGAAGAATGTAATTGAAGTCACAAAATACAAGAAAGGGTGCTGGTTCAGAACATAATGAGGTCTGTTTTACTAGCCACTTTTTTTCTGACAGTGAAGAACCAGTCTGCCTCTATCTTAAGTTTAAAAGCTTACTTATATTAAAAACAAATTAGGTTTGTTCCCGTTTATAAGTAAGCCTCTGCTTTTCAAGTATTAGACTATGGCCCAGTTGTAACTTAAACTACAAATGGCTTTGAATTGGTTCTTAGAGAAAGGGCAATCATTTCTTTGTTTCAGAGAGTTGTTTCTTGCACTCTTGTCTTTGTTTCAGAAGGGTATATGGCCACCCATGGCAACCTTATTATGACTGTCATGACTACCTGTAGTTATGATTATCTAGCTATGACTGCCTTCAAACATGTCTTTATTTCAGGAGGTCATTAGGAATAATTTATTATGTTCTACTCCTGTAATCCCACCTAATTTGCCAACCAAATGCTCAATTTGGAAACACCCAACCCCTGAGCTATAAAAGCCTTAACTTGCTCACACTCAATGCTGACATCTCAAACCCTGACTCAGGAAGAGGCAGGTCATGTACACAAATAAAAAGTTTGCATTATTTAATTCCTTGCTTTAATCATGAGCGTCATGATTTTGATCAGTGGTCTTTCTCCTCTGATCTTTGGGATTAACAATAGTAGTATCATACTTGTGTTTTCAAAGTCTTTAATAGAGTTCCAAAATATCTGGAATATGGTAACACAGGACTAGCACATCTATAATCAATAACTGATATATAAATAAACTCAACAAGCAAGAAACTAAGAACAGTTACCCACATATTTTCACATTTCTATAAAATCTCTCTCTCTCTCTCTCTCTCTCTC
>NC_045030.1:89337129-89340562 GCF_008632895.1 Mastomys coucha
TTTCTGAAAAAAAAAAAGAAAGAAGGTATAGAGTTGGATGAGTGAGCAGGATCTAAAAGAGGAGAAACTTTGATCAGAACATACTGTATAAAATTTATTTCTAATAAAATAGAAGTTACCTTCATTTTACCCTGAAAGTAATTATTAAGCTTCAGGGAGTATCTCATAATTATATTTTGATTTTGGTAAATAAGGATATGCTGACCCTATTCAGATATTTTGATAGAATTTCTTCCATATTTTTAAATATGTTTAAATACTGTGTTTCATGATAAAAGTTTTTCTCCTAGAATATGTTTATTCCCTCTAGTATTTTGTAGATGATTTTTAACTCTGGTCTTAATTTTAATTACAATTGTAGAAATGCATTAGTCTGGCATGAGCAACATGCTCTCCCCTCTGACTCTATTGATGTTTCTTGTTATTGCACACCTTGTATATTGGACCTCAATTGCCATCTAGTAGAATCTTCTACTGTAAAAATATTGAATGGAGCCAAGAGCTCAGTCTGGAAATATTTCCTATTATATATCTACACTTTACCCCTTAGTAATTTTACTGACATTCATAGCCACAATTTTTTATGCTGATGACTCTCAAATTTTTATGTGCAAAATGAGGTGAATTTTTAAATTCCAACCTGATATAACCAAGTATCTTTGTTATAAATAGCATTTGCATGCAATTGACAATAAACTTCACATCTGGAAAAAGAAATGAAATGAATAGTAGCTAAATATTAGGAGAAAGACTAATATCACATGGTTCAGAAAAGAAAAAATAAGAACTCCTGGCACAAGTAGTAGTATCTATAAAAAGCTCAGCTATTAGAAAGTATACTGCTTTGGAGAACAGATAGTTAATTCTGTTTGGGGAAGTGTATATACAAAGAAGATAAGGTATTCTATTGTTGGAGAAAAAAACCTACTCACTGCGTACATAATTTCATTCACTTGGGAAGACATTCATGGCTTAAGAGAAGCAATAGTATTTAAACTGTAAGGAAGCCTCTATGGAGGCCAAAAGCATAGAGTGAGACTCGATCTTTTCTACTATGCTAGCCACAAAATGATGAGCCAGTTACTGGATATATTTCCTAGATTGTGCTACATTAGGTTTCAGTGATTATTCTCAGAAGTAGTACCTTCCTTACATGGACAACTAGTAAGTGAATTGATATATTTACTGTTCTGATAATATCTAGGACATAATAATTGTTGAATATATTAGCATTTAGTATCAATAAGAATGTGTCAAGTTAAATAAGGTTCCTGCTGTGATGGGATTTCAAACTTTAAGAAAAGCCGATATCAAAATGTAAAATATAATAATTGAATTTGCATTTCTTGTAAGGGAGAAACAAATTGATAACATACAGAATGTCAATGGTGCATTGCTTACTTTAGACAGAGGTTGAGAAAAGGAAAGTATCTCCACAGATAAGGAATTTGACAAGGATTTTAAAGGATTCAACAGAAACACCCATGGAAAGACATAGGAAAGTATGTTTCAGGTAAACTACAAGTGCTAAGACCCAGAGAAGAGTGATCTCTAGACATCTGCAAAGGTCAAATAATGAAGAACCTTTAGTACCATTTAAGGCCTTTGCAGTTTTGCAAACTAAATGGTGTGTCACCATGGAATTTTAAATTTGGGATAACAGGACAGGCCACACATTATGAAAAGATCAATTGGAGAACAAGCAACAGAACTGGAAAGCACTAAGTAGAATGCTAATTATAAGGATAGCAATCCTGGAACAAATAGGAATAATTGCCTAAGAATGACACAATGAACATGGACAATCACCAACAAGTATGTTATCATCTGCTGCCTCCTGACATGAGACAATAATTTTAAAAGTCTTTCTACTATGAATATCTATATCATATTTTAACCGTACATACTATTTTACATATTTTCATTTAGTAGTTTTTATTTTTCTATTTCATTAGAAAATTTCTTGTGAAGTAACTTATAATTATTCCATTTTATTGAACTGTTAAATTTTAGTTAAAATACAATTATCTGGTCCTACTTTCCCTTTCCTTCTTCCAACCCCTCTCATGCTCTCCCAAACTATAGAACTCATGGCTTCATTAACACTATATTGAGCCTTCTGAATATTTTGTAGTTTCTGTAGTAATTCCATACTGTTGGACATTTAGATACTGTTCAGTATTTTGTTCTTGTTAAAAATTCTTGATCCTGGGCTGATGAGATGGCTCAGAGGTTAATAGCACAGACTGCTCTTTTGGAGGTCATGAGTTCAAATCCCAGCAACCACATGGTGTCTCTCAACCATCTGAAGTAAGTAACAAATAAAAAACCTATGGGCCAGAAAGAGCAGGGCCTGGAGCAATCAGGGCCGAAGTGAGCAAGGCTTGGAGCAAGTGTGGAGCAAGAGGGAGATGAGAAGGAGGAAAGAAAAATCTTGATTCCTAAATCTCTTAAAATGACCCATAATTTTATCACTTTCTAACTTTATTTCATCTCAGTCATAAAGAACATTTTTCTGTCCCTTAAAAACATTGAATATATTACCTGACTTCTGACCTTTGAATCCATTTTTTCCTTCAATCTAATATATACAGATATCACTCCACCTGTTTTATGATTTGGGTGGAATGTATATTTCACTAGTAGATCTTGTTTAGTTACACTGGGGGAAAAATCACTCTAGCTTCTTTTCAGGCACCCCTATTTTTTTCCATAGCACTAAACATTACTGATCTACTTACTATTTATATAAAAGCTACAAAGACGGACAGGATGCCTTGTCCTCTTACCACACTATTAAAAGGATGGCTAATTAATAGCAGGTTTTACTCAATTTCTGAAGTAAGTTAAATAATGGCAATGTGAATCAAATATTTAAGATAAAGGTGGGTTGGCCAAATTTTATGTGCTAATATTGTAGCTTTATTCATATATTCACAATGATGTTTTAAACATTGTAACAATGAAATTAGAAATTTGCCATGGTTACATATTTAGAAAAAATTAATAAAATGCTGATATATGTGAGAGTTGATTTTTCTCACTATCTAATACTATTATAATTTTTCCTTCTGATTTAACAATTGTATAAATTACTAATAATATTCTTCTTTCCTTCTATTTCTTTTTTCACTTCTCATAATTTCTCTCCATTTTCATATTATTTTTTAAATTTCATACAGTTGCTTCTGAATGCAAATAATACAAATAATGAAACATGAAATGCCTTACAATGGCTATCACCCATGCCTATATCAATCGTATGTGGTTAGCAAAATGGTTGAACTCAGGAGACATTGAACATATTTTTTAAGTAATTAATTTACATGTACCAGTAGTTCATCTCTGTTTGAAATAGTGTATATTTCGGTATGCACTCTCTGATAAATGGTTATTAGTGCAGAAGTCTGGAATACAGGAAGAACAACCCACA
>NC_045030.1:89341479-89349823 GCF_008632895.1 Mastomys coucha
GGGAAACTGGGAATGGAGAAATTCGCATGTAAATAAAGAAAATATCTAAAATAAAAAAAAAAGAAATAGTGTGTATTTAATGTGTCTAAAAAAGAATAAAGCAATATTCATTGAGAACTAAATCAATAAAAGGGAAGATTTCATGGGGCCCTAGCTTTTTACCCTTGAACTATTTATTAACTAATAACTATTGACTCTTGGAGAAAAGAATGTACTGCCTTTCAATGTGAACCCATTGATGAACTCTCAGTCACCAACAGATAGCTACAAACCCATGATACAAAGATAGCCACTCCTATTCATCTTAGGTCACTTTCTTAGGACATCACTAAAAAAAAAAAAAAAAAAAAAAAATCCCAGAAAGTTCCAAATGTGAGACAGATAATAATTGTGGAGAAGAGTAACAGTTGACAGGCATGGTAAGGAAGTAAGGGATGAGAGTGGTAGATACGTATTTTATACACATGTGAAATTCACTTAAAAACAAATTTAAATTGTAAAGTAACATATTTTATATACAAATAGCTATAGCTATATTATTATAATATATGAGTTAACGCTTGAGTTTAAATATTGGCATATAAAACCTTCCTTCAACTATTCAACTCAAATTATGGATGATAACTCCTTTAATTTTGTTTTTTAATACTTATAAAAGCAGGAACATTAGAAATATGGAAGGCCGGGCGGTGATGTCACACGACTTTAATAGCAGCACTTGGGAGGCAGACAGATGGATTTCTGAGATCGAGGCCAGCCTGGTCTACAGAGTGAGTTCCAGGACAGCCAGAGCTATACAGAGAAACCCTGTCTTGAAAAACCAAAATAAGAAAGAAATATGGAAGGATAAATAATTCTTTCAAGTGTCCTCCATTTCTTTAAAATACCCAATTCCCCTTTGTTAGATATTTCATTACAATACATTTTCATAACATCTAAATATCCTAAGAGGATTGACATAGTCACAATATTTTCTAAGCCAGAATTAATAAAATACTATATTGCATACTTACCACAGGTTATTATCTATATATAACTCAGTTATAGAGTAAATACTTGAAATATTGTTCAGATAAATGAGATAAAGTGTAACTAGCACTCTTTATATACGCCATTCTATAGAGCTTGTTTGATATCAGATTTTCTCAGAAGAGTGGGTTTTACTCCTAGGATTCTGTATAAATTATACAAGCGTTCCTAAAAGCAAAGGTCATTAAACCCAATAAGAATGTTAAAGACCCTCTACTAGAGAAGGCACTATTTGGCTTTGTAAGTTTGGGAAATTAGCAAGCCACTTTAATTTTTGTGTGTGCCTCTGTTCTATGCAGTTTAAATAAATAAATTATGTAAATTATCCAATCAGTGGAGGATAAAAAGCTATTGAAGTCAAGTACTCTTATGAACGTCATCAATGAGCCATCATTTTAATAAATAGGACACTATGCATTCTAGCAACCATCATTTGTCTCCAGTTTGAGACATGATTTTAACAAGCACACAAATGTTTGTCCATCTTCTCATAAAATATCATGTTTGCTTAAACTCCTAAATAGGCATATTTGTTAAAAATTACACATTATTAATATGTATATAATCACAGAAAGAAAGACACTGCTTATTCATAAGAAATGTATAAATCATGGATGAATAAATTAATTTTAGAAAACTTGTTTCTAATAATTTCTGACTATGTACATTTTATTGATATGGCTGATTAGTTAGGCACTTCTGGTTTTAGGCTATGTTAACCAAAGAAATATTCTTTAAAATCTAAAATATATACTTTTTATAAATGTGTGTGAATGTTGTGTTGATTTGCCAGAAAATATAGTATGTAGTTATTGTATGTCAAGATTTAGGTAGTTAGTTGAAAAATATACATTTTGTAAATCATTGAGACTGATTGGAAAACATATGTGATATCTACACTTTATAATAGGGAACTATAAAATACCAATTCTGAGGAACTTAAAATCACTGTTGTGAAGAGTGGATAAAGAAGTAAAATCTTCATGGGTCATATAGAGGTAACTAGAGAAGCACAATTTGTAAAAATTTGATGGAATACATTTTAACTAAGGGATGCAGCAATGGAGACTGTGAACAGAAATTTGTAAGTTGAAATACTCTTATTTAATTAGCAATGGGAAGTAATATATAGTATTCATTTCTTACATTAGTGCATACATTTAATGCAACATTTGCATTAATAGATAAGCTTCTTCACCATAATATTTTTAGATCAAAGTAAAATTTTACAGAATGCCCTTCATTCACTTGTTGATACTTTCCAAATGCCTACTGCATGGAAATGACTGATCAAACCTGAAAATGAAGTGTTCCTAGAGAGAGTAGAAATTACATGTAGTAGGAAAAGACAATGAAAATGAAAAATATGTGCATTTTTAATATTTGTTTCTGGAAATGTTATTTCATAAAGTTGTCCACCCCCTGTGGGTCTTGCAATCTTTCTGCTCCCTCTTCCAAAAAGATCTTGA
This sequence comes from Mastomys coucha, assembly GCF_008632895.1. Classification (NCBI taxonomy): domain Eukaryota; kingdom Metazoa; phylum Chordata; class Mammalia; order Rodentia; family Muridae; genus Mastomys; species Mastomys coucha. The sequence continues at coordinate 89,343,978 of NC_045030.1, forward strand.
ACTATGTGCAAAGGGTAAGGACATTCCACTTAAGACTGAGCACTCCAAACTATCTCATTTCCTGCATGTTTTTCCCTTGTAGGCCTCTGTTTTACTTTCAAACTATTGAAGATAAAGCTTCTCTGATGAGGGTTCAGAAATGCCCTGATTTACATGTCATTAAGTAACATTGCGTTGTCATTTTCATTTTGCAGAAAAATAGCAGTAGACTTCCCCCTATGGCCCATTATCTGTCGAGTCAACAATACTTGCCCTCATTAACAATAGCAGGTCTGGGCCTTAAAGCTAATTAAAAAGTGGCTTGTTACCTCCCTAACAGTTGTGCCACCATTTCACCAGAGGAGCTATCTTTAGGATTGTCACTATTATAGCTCTTAGAGTCCTTAGCTTGCTGGGACTGATGATTGCTTTTTCTCTTCTAGGAGCATGTATACTACCTTCAAGCATTTTGAATGCTAGAATTAAGCATCTAGTTGAGCATCAACTTGATTTCTCCATGTTTGATGACATAAGCATCTGTGTCTTCAGCAACTTTTACTGTCATATTGTGGGAAGAAAAGATGAGCATTGACAGGAGCATGAACTTTGGAGTCCATGAGACTCTTTTGACCAAGAATTCAAAAAGATATAACTCATTCTGGGTACTAGAGATTTTATTTGGTAGCATTCAATGTTTATTTGGAGCACTATCTATACCATTATATGGTGACTTCATTTAAATTCCTTTTTTATAAATATATATTCTAGGAAGCTTCTATAATAATACATTTTCATATGGATTCTCTAAATACATGTAAAATTAGTGATCCTTCTCAGCAATCTTTTCTCTATCCTGCTTTCCCGCCCTCAACTTCCTTTCATGCCCTAAATTACTTTTCCATTTATCCCTATATAACACTGTTCTATATGCCCTTACATAATTTTCCGGACACTGTAGGACAGAAATACATAAAAACTCACTAAGACCCTGACAGCTGCATAAGACCTGCACAGGCTCAAGCCAGACCAAATGTCAGAACAGAGGAGGGTAAACTGGTACTGAGTCCTACACCTTGCCACGAAAGCTGTTCACAAATGAGCAAGTACTGTATGCTGAGAAAGGAAAAATCAATGTTCTTCAATGTTCTTCACTATGCATATCAACCATTCTCCATGGCAGGCCTCATGCTCAGCATCAGTTGACCACTGCATAGCAACTCTGTGCTTTGCAGTGGCTTTTTCTTTCTATTACGAGAGGGCAAACCATGTAGTTGAGTGCATAGGGGAGAGAGTAGAATCTAAGAGAAATTTGAAGAGGAAATAATTTGATAAAAATATACTATATGAAATACTCAAATAATAAACAAAAACATTAGATTTTATTTGTATGTGTGTGGGTATCTGAGTATGTATGTATGAGAGTGTGTGTTTGCTTATATGAGGTTAATATATGAGAAAAATTTGTAACAATTGGATGAGGGAAGTGGCAGGAATAATGGAGGAGTGTGAAGATGAGGCTAACATTAAATTCTCTATCTTGCCTGCAGCAAAGTCTGAAAAGATATACCCACATAACAATATGTATCTGAATGTGTACAATTTACTGCATATCAATTATACCTCCCCAAACCATTACAAAATCAATACAATATAATTATTAAAAAATTAAAAGATACATTAAACAGGTAAGTCACTTATGATTTCTGAGAAAGGCTGCACAGTGTAAGGAAGATGGGTCATGACAGGAGTGCCACTGGAGGGCTGGAGAGCTCAAGGTTTTAAACCACAGGCCAAGTCACATTCAAAGAATAGCATATGGGTACAGGCCTGAATAAAAAGGGAATGATGGGCTTATATAAAATCAAATTGTCTTGTGCAAAGAAACAAACTGCACCTTGTGCTCTGGCTAGTGCTGTATGAGTGATATGGAATTAGTGGGAGATGCCATAAGAAAAAAAAATGGAAGCCAGATCCTACAAATTCAAATAAGACCCTATAAAGATGCTCAGCTTTACTCTAAGTGCATTTGCGATCAAGTGCAGGGTTTCATGATGAGGAATTACAGAATTTTACTGATGTTTGCCTTTTGTATTTATTATACGTCAGAAAGGGAGAAGAGCAGAACATGCCAGGTAGCTACTACTACTATTTCAGGGCTGAAATGGTAGTGTCTTAGTACGAGGTGATTTCAACAGAGACAGGAAGAAGCAGTCACCATCTGTCTTCATCAGGGTTTCTATTCCTGCACAAACATCATGACCAAGAAGCAAGTTGGGGAGGAAAGGGTTTATTCAGCTTACTTCCATCTTGCTGTTGATCACCAGAGGAAGTCAGGACTGGAACTCAGGCAGGTCAGGAAGCAGGAGCTGATGCAGAGGCCATGGAGAGATGTTTCTTACTGGCTTGCTTCTCCTGGCTTGCTCAGCCTGCTCTTTTATAGAACCCAAGACTTCCAGCCCAGGGATGGCACCACCCACAAGGAGCCCTACCCCCTTGATCACTAATTGAGAAAATGCTCCACAGCTGGGTCTCATGGAGGCACTTCCCCAACTGAAGCTCCCTTCTCTGTGATAACTCCAGCCTGTGTCAAGTTGACACACAAAACCAGCCAGTACACCATCTGAGTTTATTACGAAGGTCAAAATAACACAAGGTTAGGGCTTATTGTCATAGAGTATGCTAGAATAAAAGACATGGAGAATAAATCTGAAGTATTTATTCCAAATCGATGGAAGTGTGGTATCATAGCTACTGATAGAGGAAAAGATATGAGTGGAACAATTTCTGCATGTAATATCAGCCCTCCAGTATTCTTAAGCATAATGTGTATATTAGTGTGTTACCCCTGAATGTGTTAAATAAGAATTTAGTGGTGCAAGTTAGGAAGACAAGAAAAGAGTTGGAAAAACCATTAATTAGCCAATCTACATCGAACTCTCTTCAATACCACAGTACTTAGTAGAATTACCCAGGACACAAGTAGAGGAGACTAAGGCATGAGTTTGGTTTCTTCACTTACTCAAATAGAACTCTTAGAAGATATATAAAACTGTGGGAGATGATTGACAAGGAAGAGCTGAACTTGAAGGAGACCTAAGACAAGCAAAGAATTTATCAGGTAATGTGTGATAAGTAGTAGCTCACAGGTTAAACTATAAACAAAGAAAACGAAAACTATAAACTTGTTTCTTTGCAATGTGGAGGCCACTGGACTTCTTTACCAGGAGAGGTGAGTTGAAACAGTGGCTCTAAAACCCAGAGAAAATTATATTTAGAAAGTGGGCTTATTAACATACACATTTGATCCCAGCACTTTGGAGGAAGAGAAAAGGGAACTTTGTGAGTTCAAAGGCAGCCTTGTCTCCATGGTGAGTTCCAGGACAGCCAGAACTACATAATGAGACTTTATCTCAATAAGAGAAGAAGGATGAAGAGGAAATGGAAGGGGGAAGAGGAGGGAAAGAAGACAAGAGAAAATAAATACAAGCAGCTCTTTAGTATTAGTAAAATAATGAGTTAAAATAAATGGGAAAAGGAGCTAAAGGATGATCTGAGAAATATTTTTCAGTTCTGCAACATAGTTTAGTAAATAAAATGTTGTTCTTTTATTACCCAGATCCATGTCATGAGAAAAGAAAAAGCCAGTAATGGCAGTATGCATTTGAAATTACACCAGCGTGGAGGCATCAATAGAAAGATACCCAGAACTGGCAGGACATTTAGCTCACCCAATTCAGAAAGCCCCACATCTCAGTGGAACACTGCACCTCAAAAATAGTGCATAAAATCAATGTTCACTTTTGTCCCTCACATGAATTTATACTTTCCTTCACAGACATCTGTACTTGCTCATATACAACAACGCACATACAGATGGAATCAATCAATAAAATGAAATTATTTATGATTACAAGGATGAGAATTTGATTGTTATATTTATTAGTAGGAGCATTGTCAAGAAATAGATATAGTTAAGATTCTAATAATGCTAAGAAACCATTTCTTGGCCAGGTGGTGGTGGTACATGCCTTTAATTCCAGCACTTGGGAGGCAGAGGCAGGTGGATTTCTGAATTTGAGGCCAGCCTGGTGTACACAGTGAGTTCTAGGATAGCCAGAGCTATACAGAGAAACTGTGTCTTGAAACAAAACAAAAACAAATAAACAAACAAAAGAAACCATCTATCTCTTGTTGTTATTCTAAACATACATATGTTTAGTCTTATACAAATGTATTAAATGAAATGGATATAATAAATTGCTTCCAGTCTTGTAGAAATATGAATTGTTCTTAATGATATTATGTTATATTTGTAATATAATTGTCCTCAGAGAGGCTTCACCTAGCAACTAATGAAAACAGATACAGAAACCCACAGCTAAACATTAGGCAGAGCTTTGAAAATTCCGCCCAAAAGGAGGATGAAGTATTGTAGGAGACAGAGGAGTCAAAATCACCAGGAGAACACTTCCCACAGAGTCAAATAGTACAGGCTTGTAGAGACTCCCAAGGACTGAAACAGCTATCAAGGAGCCTGCATGTGCCGCACCTAGGACCTCTGCAATATATTTTGTAGTTGTTTAGCTTGGTGTGCTTGTGGCACACCTAAGAGTGGGATTGAGGACTATCTGTGCCTCAATTGCCTACTTTTGGGATTCCTTTCCTCCTAGTAGGTTGTCTCATCTACCCTTAATATGAGGGTTTGAGCTTTTTGGTTTGTATCTTTAGTATTATTAAAATAATGAGTTAAAATAAATGGGAAAAGAAAAAGCCTGCTCTTTTCTTGAAGGAGATGAAGGGGTAGTGGATCTGGGGGAAACAGGAAATTAGGATGGGAAACTGAAGACAGGCTGTACAATATGAGAAAAGAATAAAAATGTTTTTAAAGGTTATAGATTAGGGTGGCTGAGAATGAGAAACCCATCTCTCAGAAAACTTTTGATTATTCCATGTTGACAATGACCACTCATTGCATAGTCTTCAGTAGAATACTACATACATGATTCTGAGGATGTCCAGAAAAGATATATTTCAATCAAAGGGGGTTGGAAAGCACTTCCCCTCCTTGAAGATGTTGAATAAACTTTGTCTTCAGTCATGTAAAAATATGAAATATTAATGACTTGTTTTGGAGGTAAGAGAAGTGAGAAATAGATATAGAGGAGTTATATACTTAAAGAGATACAAAAGAAAAGAGCTAGGATTCAGTCCAGCATAATTTCCCTCCAGATTGTATTTGTTTAAGAATCTATTGTGGAACTACACCAGCCAAGTGACTTGAGTTCTTTCCAGTCTGTCTGGGCTGGTGTCCAGAGCAGACCTTGGGCGCAAGCTCTGCAGCCAGTTCCACAACACCCAGAGGAAGCTTCACTCCCAAGTGCTCTAACAAGCCCAGGGTCACAGGATCCCAGAACCACAGGATCACAGAGACAGCTTGACTCTGAGGAGTTCTGATACAACCAGGGTAACAGGAAGGACAGGCTCCAGTCAAATTTAGCAAGGGCAGGTAGCACTAGAGTTAACCAGATGGCGGGGAACAAGCATAAGAAAATAAACACAAACCAAGGTCACTTGCCATCATCAGAACCCAATTCTCCCACCATAGCAAGTCCTGGACACACCATTACACCGGAAAAGCAAGATTCAGATATAAAATCACTTCTCATGATGATGATACACGACCTTAAGAAAGACATAAATAGCACCTTCAAAGAAATACAGGAGAACACAGGTAAAGAGCTAAAAGCTCTTAAAGAGGAAACACAAAAATCCCTTAAAGAACTACGGGAAAACACAAAAAGGTGAAGGAAATGAGCAAAACCATCCAGAATCTAAAAATAGAAATAGAAACAATAAAGAAATCAGAA
>NC_045030.1:89349999-89358116 GCF_008632895.1 Mastomys coucha
AAACAACTTTTATAATACTTATTTTTATTGTTATTATATTTTATAAATTTTAAGGAATATGACAAAAAGGTATTGTAGGTATTGAAGGGGTGTCTATGGGAGGAGTGGTACAAAAGGTAAACAAGAATGTGATTTAATTCTATTTACTTAAAATATGTTGTTAAATGTTAACAAATTCAGATAAACAAAACAAAGAATCTATTGTCCACACTCCAATTTGCAATAGCCTCAAAGGAAATAAAGTGTCTACTTACAAGCGTAACCAAGGAAAAGAAGGACCCGTATAGTACAAACTATAAAGTCTTAAAGAAAAAGATAGAAAAAGGTACCACAATGTTGAAAGTCTCCCTTCTCATACTCATGGATTGGTAGAATTAACATCATGAAATTGGTCATTTTATGAAAAGCTATTTTCAGATTCAATAAAAATCCTCATCTCATGCGTCACAAAAATAGGAAATAAAAGTATCACAAAAGTAAATATGAAAAAATAAAAGAACTATTACAGTAAAAATAATCCTGAACAAAAGTACTAATGCTGGACTGGTTACCATTCCATATATTAGGATATATTAGAGTAACAGTAGCCTAGTAACAAAAATAATATGGTACTCCCACAAAACCAGACATATATACCAAAGAGAACAGAATTCAAGACCAAAACATGATAAGAAAGATATCAAAAGCATACTCTGAAGAAAAGAAAGTACCTTCAACAAATGGAATGGGGAAAATTACATATGATACATAGAAGAATAAAATTAGACTTATATGTATTATCTTACACAAAAATGAACATTAAGTTGATCAAAGACCTAAGCCTAAATCTGAGAAACTAAAAGACAAAGAAGAAAAGATAAGATAACATCGTACAAGATATTGGTGAAGGAAAGAACTTTTTAAATAAGCCTATTTGCCTGACAATTAAAGGCAAAAGTTGGCAAGTGGGAATTCACAAAACTAAAATATTTTTATACAGATAAAGCAATAATAACCTGGATAAAAATAAAACCAACAAATTGGGAGAAAAATTTTAACAACTTTACAACTGGTAGAGAATTAATATTCAGAATCTATAAGAATTCCAAATATTTAAATGTCAAAAGAACAAATGACCCCTTTCAAGAAACTGGTCGTATAGACCTGAACAAAACATTTTCAAAACAAAAAGAGAACAGACCCTACAAAGAACACAAATGCCAGCACAGACTACTATACCCAGCAAAACTCTCAATTACCATAGATGGAGAAAACAAGATATTCCATGACAAAACCAAATTTACACAATATCTTTCCAGAAATCCCGCCCTACAGAGAATGCTAGAAGGAACCAACACAATGAAAGAAACTACACCTGCCCCAGAAAAACCCAAGAAATTAATCATCTCAAAACAAACCTAAAATAAGACAACCACACAGGCATAATACTATCTCTAATAATAAAAGTAACAGGAACCAAAAATCACCAGTCTTTAATATCTCATAACATCAAAGGACTCCATTGTCCAATAAAAATACATATGCTAATAGAGTAGATATTTAAACAGGACCCAGCATTTTGAACCATACAGGAAATACCTCAGTGACAGACAGACCCTACCTCTGATTAAAAGGCTGGAAAAATTTTCCAAGTAAATGCTAAAAATAAACAAGCTGGAGTAGCCATTCTAATATCCAATAAAAGAGACTTTAACCAAAAGTTATCAAAAAAGATGGGGATGGACACTCCATACTAATCAAAGGAAAAATTCACCAAGATGAACTCTCAATTCTGAACATCTATATCTGAACATCTGCCCCAAATATAAGGACACCCACATTTGTAAAAGAAACTACTAAAGTGCAAAACATACATTGAAACGCACACAATAATACTGGGAGATTTCAACACCTCACTCCTACCAATGGACAAATCATTGAAAGAGAAACTAAACAGAGATACAGTGAAATTAACTGAAGTTATGAACCGAATGCACTTAACAGGTATCTACAGAACCCTAAAAAGAAAGAACAGATATTCTTCTCAGCACCTCATGGTACCTCCTCCAAACCTGACCATATACTCAGACGCAAAACTAGCCTCAACAGATGACAAAAAGAATAAAACATTCCCATGCATTCTATCAGATCACTATGGAAAAAGACTGGTTTTCAATGACAACAAAACCAACAGAAAGCCCACATATTCATACAAACTTAACATCTCTACTCAGTGATAACTTGTTCAGGAGAGGAAATACAGAAAGAAATTGAAGACTTCCTGGAATTTAATGAAAATGAAGACAAAGCATACTCAAATTAATAGGACACAAGAAATAGTTCTAAGAGGAAAATTCATAGCACTAAATGCCTTCAAAAAACTGGAGAGATCTTACAGCAGCAACTTAATAGGACATCTGAAAGCTCTAGAACAAAAGAAAGCAAGCAGTCCCATAACCCCTAAGGAAATAGGAGCAGTTATTAAAAGTCTCCCTACCAAAGAATACACAGGGCCAGGCGTTTTTAGTGAAAAATTCTATCAGACCTTCAAAGAAGACCTAATACTAATAGTTCTCAAACTATTCCACAAAATAGAATCAGAAGCACCAGGCAGTGGTGACATACAACTTTAATCCCAGCACTTGGGAGGCAGAGACAGGAGGATTTCTGAGATTGAGGCCAGCCTGGTCTATAGAGTGAGTTCTAGGACAGCCGGGGCTTCACAAAGAAACCCTGTCTCAAAAAACAAACAAAACAAAATACATAGAATCAGAAGGAAGACTATCTATACTATTTAATTCTTTCTATGAAGCCACAGTTAAACTGATACCTAAAAAAATACAAAGACCCAACAAAGAGAACTTCAGACCAATTTTACATATGAATATTGATACAAAAAATACTCAATAAAATTCTTGCAAACTGAATCCAAGAACACATCAAAATGATCATTCACCATGATCAAGTAGGCCTCATCCCAGGGATGCAGGCATGATTCAATATATGGAAATCCATCCATGTAATCCATTATATAAATAAACTCAAAGGAAAAAATCACATGAACATCTCATTAGATGCTGAAAAGGCCTTTGACAAAATTCAACACCACAGCCAGGCAGTGGTGGCACATGCCTTTAATCCTGGCACTTGGGAGGCAGAGGCAGGTAGATTTATGAGTTTGAAGATAGCCTGGTCTACAGAGTGAGTTCCAGGACAGCCAGGGCTATACAGAGAAACCCTGTCTTGAAAACAAACAAACAAACAAACAAAAAAAAAAACAAAATTCAACACCACTTCATGCTAAAAAGTCTTAGAGAGATCAGAAATTCAGTGATTATACCTAAACATAATAAAAGCAATACACAATAAATGAACAACCAATATCAAATTGAATGGAGAGAAACTTGAAGAAATTCCACTAAAATGTTGTCCACTCTCCTTGTACCTATTCAATATAGTACTCTAAGTTCTAGGTAGACCAATTAGACAACAAATGGATGGAAATGGGATTTGTCCAAGGGATACAAATGGAAAGAAAGAAGTCAAGGTATCGCTATTTGCAGATGGTATGATAGCATACATAAGTGACCCCAAAAATTATACCAGAAAACTTCTACAGCTGGTAAACAACTTCATCAATGTGTCTGGATATAAAATTAACTCAAACAAGTCAGTAGACTTTCTCTACTCAAAGATTAAATGTGCTGAGAAAGAAATTAGGGAAACAACACCCTTCACAATAGTCACAAATAATATAAAATATGTTGATGTAACTCAAACAAAGCAAGTAAAATATCTATATGATAAGAACTTCAAGCTCTTGAAGAAATAATTCAAAGAAGACTCCAGAAGATGGAAAGATTTCACATGCTCAAAGATCAGAAGGATTAATGTAATAAAAATGGCTATCTCACAAAAACCAATCTACAGATTCAATACAATGCCCATCAAAATTCCAACTCCATTCTTCACAGAGATAGCACAATTCTTAGCTTCATTTGGAATAACAAAAAAAATCCAGGATAGTGAAAACAATTCTCAACAAGAAAAGAACTTTTGGGGAAATCACAATCCCTTACCTCAAGCTTTACTAAAGAATAGTAGTGATTAAAAAAAACTGTATGGTATTAGTACAGAGACATACAGTTCCATAAATGGAATAGAACTGAAGACCCAGAAATAAACCCATTTATCTATGGTCACTTGATCTTTGACAAAATATCAAAACCATACCTTGGAAAAGAGAAAACATCTTCAACAAATGGTACTGGTCTAACTGGCAGTCTGCATATAGAAGAGTACAAATTGATCCATTTTTATCACCTTGTACAAAGCTCAAGTCCAAGTGCATCAAGGACCTCAATATAAAACCGCATACGTTGAATTTAATAGAAGAGAAAGTAGAAAATAGGCTAGAACACATTAGCAAGGGGAAATTTTCCTGAACAGAACACCAATGGCTCAGGCTCTAAGATCAACAATTGAAAAATGTGATCTCATGAAACTGAAAAGCTTCTGTAAGCAAAAGGCACTGTCAATAGAACAAAATAATAACCCACAGATTGGGAAAAGATCTTTAATAACCCTGCATCCAATAGAAGGATAATGTTCAAAATATACAAAGAACTCAAGAAGTTAGACTCTAGAAAATCAAATAACCCATTAAAAAACAGGGTACAGAGCTAACCAGAGAATTATCAACTGAGGATTCTCGATGGGTTAGAAGCAGCTAAACAAATGTTCAAGGTCCTTAGACATCATGGAATTGCAAATCAAAATGACCCTGAGATTTCACCTTACACCAATCAGAATGGCTAAGAACAAAACCTTAGGTGACAGTACATGCTTACAAGGATATGAAGAGGAATAATCCTCCATTGCTGGTGAGATTGCAAGCTGCTACAACCACTTTGGAAATCAATCTGGCGCTTCCTTAGATAAGTAGACATAGTTCTACCTGAGTACCCAACTATACCATTACTAGGCATATACCCAAAAGATGCTCCACCATACCACAAGGATACATACTCCACTATGTTTGGAGTAGTTTTATTCATAATAGCCCAGTGATTGAAACAACCTAGATGTCTGTCAATGGAAGAATGGATACAGAAAATATGGTACATTTACACAATAAAATACTACTCAGCTATTAAAAATGTTGACTTCAGGAATTTTGCAGGCACATGGATGGAACTAGAAAATATTATCCTGAGTGAGGTAATCTAGACTCAAATGGATATACATAGCATATACTCGCTGATAAGCAGATATTAGCCCAAAAACTCAGGATACCCACAATACAACTCACAGACCAGATGAAGCTTAACAAGAGGGAAGACCCAACTGCAGATGCTTCAATCCCACTTACAAGGGGGAACAAAATAATCAGGAGCCAGAGGGAGGGAGGGACCTGAGTGGGAGCATGGAAAGGGAAGCAAAATTAGGTATGTTGTTAGACAGGAGAGAGCTCTAACACTATTGCTGATGCCAAGATGTGCTTGCAGACAGGTGCCTGGCATGGCTGTCCTCTGAGAGGCTCTGCCAGCACCTGACTAAGATTGATGCAGACACTCACACCCAACCATCAGACTGAGCCCAGAAACCCCAATGTAAGAGTTTAGGGGAAGAACTGAAAGAGCTGAAAGGGATTGCAACCCCATAGGAAGAACATTATCAACTAACTAGACCACTCAGGGCTACCAGGGACTATGCCAACAACCAAAGCACACACATGGGCTGTTCAGTGGCTCCTTCTACATAGATAGCAGAGGACTGCCTTATTTGGCCTCAGTGGGTGGGGATGTTCTTTGTTCTGTGGAGGGGTGATGTCCTAGAGAAGAGGGATGTTAGAGGGGTGAGGTGAGAGGATGGGGAGTACCCTCTTAGAGGACAAGTGAATGGGGAGGGGTGGTGTTTTCATGGAGGCAATAGGGTGACACCATTTTTTTTTTCCGAGGCACAGTTTCTCTGTATCGCCCTAGCTGTTCTGGAACTCACTCTGTAGACCAGGCTGGCCTCCAACTCTGCTTCCCAAGTGCTGGGATTAAAGGCATGTGCCACCACTGCCTGGCGGGTGACACCACTTGAAATATAAATAAAAAATATTATTTTTTAAAAAATAATGAGAACAAACTCCTGCTGGTTCCCCCCTCCTCATGCTTGCTACCCCACCCTCTCCCACTTATTGGCCCTAGCATTCCCCTACACTGGGGCACAGAATCTTCACAGGACGAAGGACCTCTCCTCCCATTGATGATTGATTTTGCAATCCTCTACTATACACATGCTGCCAGAACAATCAGTCCTACCATGTATACTCCTTGTGGTGGTTGAGTCCCTGGGAGCTCTGAGGGTACTAGTTAGTTCATATTGTTGTTCATCCTAAGGGGCTGCAAACTCCTCAGCTCCATTGGTCCTTTCTCTAACTCCTTCATTGGGGACCGGGAAAAGAAAAATCATATGACATGTAAATAAAGAAAATATCTAATTAAAAATAATAATAATAAATTGCAAATAAGTCAACATTCCACATACCAAAATTAACCAGATCCAAAATCTATAAAACTGAATGGAAAAAAAATAATGAAATTGTGGATTTGTTTAGCCCAGTCCTAAAGGGTACCTCTACAAAACAACTCCTATATCTAAGGGTCAAGAAGCATTGTGGAAGAGGGGGCAAAAATATTATAAAAGCCAGAGGATCAAGAAGTTTACTGTGAGGCTTTGTCTCTTAGTATTGTGAGAAGATAAACCCATAAATCCTCACCAGCATGACTGCCCTGGAAAAGCCCATAAGGACCCAGTCCAACAAAAGAACTACAGGCGAACAAGGAATAAGGAAAGCAAGAGAGATTCTCTTCTCCAGGGGTAGAGCACACAGATTGGTTCTCCAATAGCAAATGGTCAGCCCTAAGAACATACATACAAACAACAATATACAGACTGAGCAGGATATATTCAGTACTAGATAAGTGTATATGTATGCATATATGCATGTAAACAAACTATTAATGAAAAAAAGTTTATGGATTAGAATGAGAATAATGAGGGGTATGTAGATGGTTTAGAGAGGGGAAATGATGTGATTATGTTATGATAACAAAAATAAAAATGGAAATGAATAAAATGAAGCAAATTCTGAATACGAATGCGGTACCAGAAAGGGGGTTTAAGCTATTTAGAGCATTTAACGATTCCAGGTACCTGAATTACTAAACCAGCCTAAAAACGCTTATTCACCTAAGTTATTCTCTGATTTGATATTGTTTTTAGATGTAGGACGGAAAAGTTTATGGAGAAAAAAAGGTGAGCTTGGCCTCAGTTTTATATATTGACAACTAATAAAATTCCACCTTATTTAGAAAATTCGTCAATTTAGAATATTCTTCCAATATTGTATATGAGGTTGCTACATAACAGTGCAAATTAAAATTATATATATATATATATATATAGGTAACAACTTCGCTAAAAATAAAATTTGGAATAATGTGTAAGGTAGAAATACTCTTTTTTCTTATTGTTTAATTTATTAAAAACCCTTGTAATGCATTTAGAATATTTTGTTTACTCAGAACAACTTGTTTTCAGACAGAGTAAGTGAGTCCTAGGCCTCTTGAGCTGTTTTTCCTCCAGTCCAAAAGTCTGGTTGTTGACAAAAAAACTTTTTCTAAGTAGGTCAACCTCTGCCTTAAACCTCTTAACTGGTCTTGCCTCTTTTCCCTTGCTTCAGACTCCAGCTCCTTATGACTATCTTCAGGGCTCTGGTTACCTCATCCCTGCCTGTAGTGTTGCTTTGAATCTTGCCCTGCTTTTCTGGGCTTAGCTTCTGAATAGGACCTTTATCATCTTCCTCTACTCTGTTCTCATGCTGCCCTGTGCCTCATTCAACAATTTCCTTTGACATCATTTCTTGAGAAATTCTATTTTCCTTGACATCTTTCTCAATTTTTTTTTTCTTTTATTGGGAGAGTTGTCTGGGGTTAGGCCGTTGGTGCATAGGAGAAAAAAACAGACGCGAAATATTCATGGTAAAACAAACCAGCCAAACTACCAAACAACAAACAACCACTCTATAGTATTTCCATTACCTCAGCGCTCTCTCTCTCTCTCTCTCTCTCTCTCTCTCTCTCTCT
>NC_045030.1:89358163-89365338 GCF_008632895.1 Mastomys coucha
TCTCTCTCTCTGCCAGTGACCCTTCATATCCTCATCAGAAAGGAATGCATCATAAATTTTTGGCTTTTTCACACCATTCAGTTTCATTGTATCATCTTATCTTTTAACTCATCACTCAGTGTTAGGTGCTCTTCAAAGAATGAAGAACATAAAGGCATAATAAAAATATCCTTGTTCATTGTTATTCTTCCCTTCCAGATTTCACCTTCAAACAGGGGGAGAACTTAAAAGGGCATGAAAAACATATTTTGCTAACATTGAAGGAAATGAAAAAATACTATCCAGCCATCAGTCATTGTCTTTTTAAGACAAACCTCTTGATTTTCAACATTCAGGGTGACTAACTCAGTTAAGTGATACCATTTCAAAATATAATGTAAAACAATTGTATGCTTCAATTAGATTGTTTTATTTTCAATGGATGAATAAGAAACTAAAAAGAAAGAGAGAGCAAGTGAGTGTGATATTCTTTTAAAAGAGTATGTCTGACATAGTAATTATCTACAATTAAAAGCTTTAGAGTTGGTGATCCTATTTTGAGGCCTCTTAATATGAGGATATCATTATTGCTTCACCCACCTAGTACTTTATCAGTAATATACCAATTAATCTTTCTAGTACTGAGCATTCTTACATCTTAGTTATTTCCTTCTTGTTGTCATTTTGCCAACCCTTAAATTGATCTCTGTGGCCCTACGATCAATTCCACTTAAACCAATGTGTAAATCCTGGCACCTTCATTAATTAGTGTCAAATTTACACTTCTGTAATTGAGACTAATTATTTGTTTAGTTTAAGTAAGTTATTAAGTACCCATTAAAGCCATCTCTCACAGTCATCTCATGACCATGGTTTCAAAGATCACATGTATGTTTAAGTAGCAGGCCTAGAACTGCACAGCAAGAAACATCTCAGGGACAACTACTACGTGCTCACTTACACATGTGGAGAATACAGTAGTCAGCTTGAATGAATAAAGAACACTGGTTGATAAGGTTAAGAAGAGGTGTAGATAAAAGGAGATTGGATTTAATCACTATAAATCACATATATGAGTAGAAGTTTGCATGTAATTAATATGTATTAATGAAATAACAAATGTTATGGGATGACTGAACATACCCTTAATATAAGTATCAGAAAATCCAGTTTAAGAAGTATAATCCATTGCATCAGAAATGGATAAAGAAGTGTTTGTTGTTCATTTCACTTATAATATTGCTAGGCAAAGATATAAAAGCTATTGAGTAAATATCTTTATTTGATCAATGATTCAGTAGGAAGTGGCTAAAAATTTTGGTTGACATTACTCTGAAATTTTCCTCTGAATATATAACAAAGATAAGCCCAATACACAGATTGGGGAAAGGATTTCCTTTCAGAATAGCAGAATTTTACTGGTTTTATAAACACCACCATAATTATAAAAATAATTCTTATCATTTATAATTGAAGCAAATAAAAAAAAGTTGCAAACTACTACCAGACAGTTTGAAGTCATGACTATGTAGGATCTCTTGGAGGAACAATTATTTAATGGAACAAAATAATGTAAAAAATCAGAGTTTGTCATTGGAAGTGACCTATGTTAAAACAGCATGTTGTGTTTTATATATTTAAAATTCATACTTTCCATGAGTTATAGTTTATTCTCACCAAAAGTTTCTTATTTTATTTTTTGGAGGTAAACTCAAATGTTTTATTGAACAAAATGTCATATTGGAATGTTTTGTCAAAACAGTGCATTAAAGCTGAAGGAAAGCTTACCACACATTGACAATGGTATTCATTAAGATATAAAAATATGTCTTATCATTTTTTTAATGGAAATTTAATAAGAACACATGTCAAAATTGATCCTGGTATTTTTATTTTATTTTCCTTCCTTCCTTTCTTTTGACACCAATACACACAAGGCTGATATGAAACTAACTCTGTGGCCAAGAGTTAGTATGAACTCCTGATCCTCTTGACCACAGACCCTAAGTGCTGAGTTTAAAGGCGTGCACCACTATGCATGGTTTTTAATTCTTCATTCAGTGTTTAATAAGCATTCTGAAATCCTGTGTTAGAGGTTTTTGACTAACATTTTTTCCTTTTTTTTTTTTTTAAATAAATCATTCTATTCATTTACATCTCAAATGATATCCCACTTCACGGTTACCCCTCCACAAATGCTCCAACCCACATCTGCCCTCTCCTACCTCCCCTTTGCCTCTATGAGGGTGTTTCCCAACTCACCCTCTCCAACCCCACCACTCCAGTATCCTCCTCTCTGCTGGGGCATCATAATTCCACAGGACCAAGGACCTCCCATTGATGGCAGAAAATGGCATACAGATTTATTTGTTTTATTTTATGTGCATAAGTGTTTTGCCTGCAGCCTATATGTGTACGATGCATATTCGTGGAGCCTTCAAATATCAGAAGAGGGTGTTGAATGCCCTAAAACTGGAATTTTGTATAACTATGAGCAGATATGCAGGGGCTGGACATTGAATCTGGGTCCTCTGCAAAAGCAGTAAGTATTCTTAATAATCGGACCATCGGCTGGGTAGTGGTGGCGCATGCCTTTTAATCCCAGCGCTTGGGAGGCAGAGGCAGGCAGATTTCTGAGTTCGAGGCCAGCCTAGTCTACAAAATGAGTTCCAGCAACATGCTAAACCACCAAACAGGCAGCATATACCAGCTGATATGAGGCCCCCAACACACATACAGCAGAGGACTGCTGGGTCTTGGTTCAAGCAGAGAAGATGCACCTAACTCTCAATTGATTGGAGGCCCCAGGGAGTGGGGAAGTCTGGTGGGTGGGGGTTGGGGATGGGGACATCCTCGTGGAGATGAAGGGAGGAGGTGTGGAATGTAGAACCGACAGAGGGTGGACCAGGAGGGGGATAAAATCTGGAGTATAAAAAAAGATTAAATAAAATTAAAAAGAAAAAGAATCAACATGCATAGGGAGTTTCATGACTTAAAGAAAATATTAAGGAACCAGCAAGATGGTTCAGCAGGTAAAAAGAACATTGACTCAAAGTTGAATGACCTGAGTTATATTCCTGGAACCTACATGGCAGAAGGAAAAAATTAATTTCTTCAAGGTAGCCTCTAATGTACGATGTACATAACACACACACACACACACACACACACACACACACACACACACACACGTGCACACACATTACAAATGAATGAATACATTTATATAGTGAATAAATGTTATGTAATAAATATATTGCTGATATTAACTAAGAGAAAGTAAAGACTACATGTATAAAGTGTTCCCCAAAGTATAAATTAGTAGAAAAATCCAAACATTTATAAGAACCTGATATTTCCAGTTGTAACTCCCAGAAGAAAAAAAAAACTTAATAAAATGACTCCTAATGATAGTCTGCTATACTCATAGATAAATGTCTCACACAACTGTCATCAGAGAGGTCTTATCAAGTAACAACTAGGAGCTTATGCAGAGATCCATGGAAGCTAGATGGAGCCAAGGAAACCCCACAAAAGAAAGAAAGGAGGGACTGAAGAAGACAGAGAGGTCCAGGTCACCAGGAGAATATGGCCCATAAAATCAACTAAGCAGAGTTCAGAGGAGTTCATACAGGCTGAACCACAATCAAGATGTCTGCATGGGTGTGAGCTATGTCCTCTGCATACATCTTATAGTTGTGTAGCTCAGTGTTCTTGTGGGACTCCTAACAGAAAGACTGGGGGTTGTCTCAGATCCTTTTGCCTGTATTTGGGTTTGCACTTGCACTTTGCAGTGTGCAAACAACCATTCCATGATATATGAAAAAAAATAACAGTTTGTTAAAAGAAAAAATTCAAGAAAAAATTCATTGAACCTTGTATAAAATGTCATTTAACTCTGATAAAAATGTTAAATGAAATACTTGGAATGTATGCATGTGTATGAAAACTATATTGCAACTTTTCATTGTCCTTTTTAAAATCTGTACTGTAACTTATTCATTCACATCATCCCTTGACTTATTAAATCATTTGTGACATGCTAAAAATAGGTCCATCCCACTTTTGCTCATAAATGACCAACTCTCTTACCTAAACAAGGAAGGTGCTACAAAATTTACATGTAACAAGATGCCAAAGCTGAAGAAAGAGAAGTCTGGACTTCTGATGTCTATATCTTGAGGTGGGCATGGGAGAGAAGAGGTTACCTTTCTTGATTCTTCTGCATCATGGTTTTGTTTTATGTTTTAGAGAAGAGGTGAATTTAAGACTAAGAAAAGTTAAGTGTCACATATTAAAAGGAAGTTTATGAAAACAAATGATACTATTCTTTTTCTCTTGTGGGCAATAGAGTAAGGTTAAACTCTGACTTGACTTTTGAGTGTTACTAAGACAACCCTCACATGTGACCTAACTGCAGTTTCCCAGCAGACCAGTCCTTATTTTAAATTTTCCAAATTATGATTTTTAAAATAACATATGTTCATAATAAACTCACTAAAAACAATCACTGGAAATAAGCGAAGAAAAACTGACTACTAGTCCAATAAGGTTTTCACATGTTTGAGTTTCAAAGAACCTGTACACTTGGACATTATGTAAGCACAACTTGTGCCTTATTTAGACTTCCCTTTGACAGCTGAAAAACAAGTATTTCAAGCTATGGCTCAGAGTTTCGTTGCTATGATTGTCCTCTTTAATTAGAATGTTGTAACTTCCAAATGCTAGATTATTTTAGTTTAGTAGTTTCCAAGCTGTGTATATGCCGGCTGTGCCATGAAATTCCCTATTAGAATTGAGTTAGCGGCTCTAAAATCTTTCAAAGATACCATTGCCTCCTTTATTTGTGCAACTTCCTGTGATTATGACATGTCTCCTCTTGGAGAGTGGGAGGGAATAATCTCAGTGTTCTAAATAAAGAAAAGAAAGAAGTAAAATGAGGGAAAGAGGAGGGAGGAGTAGGGGACGTGAGGAAGGAAGAAAAGGATGGTTGAAAGAAGAAAAAATGAAAGAAAGGGCATAGGTTGTTTGCTTTTCTCAACCTGGGTTAGAATGTTTCATATCATGTCTACCTGTTCTGTTGTTGTTGTTGTTGTTGTTTTTTTGCATAAGTTTCATAACACATTTTTCTTTGCAGCTGAATAAAATGTCATTGCATTTCATTTTTTGTTACCCATTTACCTGTTGTTGGACATTTTGGGTGATTTTATTTCCTTACCATTGTTAAAAGAGTCATGATAAATATAAATGTGTATCTCTTTACTACTATGTAGAGTCCCTTGTGTATTTCAGGAGAGATATTGCTAGGTTCCCTAAATGGGGATCTTAGCTTCAGTTGATAAACATATCTAGGTGGAAGTAAATGCAGGTAATGCTAGAAAGGGAGTGATGGGACTGGGAGGATTATAAAGACTTTCTGAAGGTGAGACAACAGAAAAGTGGAATGGGGAATACCTGGGAGGAACTGGTAGAGTGGAGAAAATATAGGCAAGGAGAAGAGGGAAGAAAAGTTTAAATAACAAATAGAATCAACCAAAATGAAAGACACATGAAAATCCCATATGGAAACCTGTTATTTTGCAAAGTAATTTTTAAGAAAATAAAATAGACTGGAGAGGAGTTGGAGAGAAGCAAAGAAAGAAGGGAGGAATTATAAAGAAAGTCACTGGATAATGTGACTCATTGTTTCCTCATTCTTTCAAAAAGAATAAGAATATGGAAAATGATCCTGCTATAAAACCAATGTCTTATAAACTTGCTGCAACTCATTCACTGATTGACTTATTAATTATTTATTAAAATTGCTATATTTCCAGACACTGTGCTAGGGTCATATGAAATAATTATGTTTTCTAAATTGATATTGTCTTCAGGAGTCATATGTCTCAAATAAAAATAACAGCTTATTTTTGGTGAAGAATGTTCATCTCCATCAGAACTCTGTGATAGCACTGACTATAAACAAATGTTTGTTAGGTCATTTACTCAGTAGTTCATAGCAACTGAGTTGCACAGATGCTCAATTCTAATAGTCCATTGCAAAAAAGTTGTAGTCACGAATAAAAATTCTTATGTACTAATTATTTTCATCTTCATAACTTGCCAGCATGAACATTCATTTTTCAGTTTATCCACAACTCATCATTTATTATATACCACATTATGTTTACAGATATGACAAGAATGGAACTAGCATTAGTCTTTGTAACATTGTATAGCATGTTATTAACACTTAATAGATACTTGTATTACAAAAAAAAATAAACCTTTAGTTTAACAACAAAATCTTATACAAGAATAAGACAACCATGTGAAATAAAATGCACAAAGCAGAGTCAAAGAAGCTCAACCCCTTCTCCAAGAAATTTTGATAATTGTTTAATTTTTGAAGAAAGGGGGTTTTGTTCAGACTTTGCATCAACACTCTACTCAAAGACCTACATTGATCTGAATAGATGCCTATGAACACTGTGTCATACATTGGAACATTGATTATAGATTATTACATTTCCTCAATTGTAGCAGAGTGTCTGAATGAAACTATTATACTCTTTGGTAAACAGTAGCAGGCTGTCCAAATTCTTCACTGAGGAATTCAGTGCCTCAGGAGTTGGGAGTGCTAACAGTCTCAGTATCAGCTGTCAGCTCCCTGAAGCAATAACTGAGCTGAAGGGAATGAATGGGTTCCACAGAGTGATCCATGTGTTTCTTTGCAATTTTCTTCAAAATGATAACCTTCCATCTTGGAGGTAATCTTGTTAATACATAGGATGTTGGAAAGAAGGCGAAACAACAGGATGTTCTAAGGGGAAATGAAACATTAAAACCTGAAGGGATGCTCCATAAACTCATAAAGTTATCAATTCACAGGGCTTATGATTTGATTTCAGTCCACATTATGAAAGGAGAACTAATTCCTGCAACTTGCTCTATCTATCTATCTATCTATCTATCTATCTATCTATCTATCTATCTATCTATCTATCTCATACACAATAATAATTATAACAATAATTTAAACAATATTAATAAATTAATACACAAATATAAGCTTTAATTTCAAACTTTCTCAAACAAAACAATGATGTATTCTGGGGTTCTACAAAAATGAAACAGACATATTCAAATTCAGTAGACAGTAAGAAACAATAAGGATTTAGGCAGAAATTAATAAAGTGGAGACTCAACAATAGCAG
>NC_045030.1:89365694-89378476 GCF_008632895.1 Mastomys coucha
GGGAGAGAGGGAGGGAGGGAGGGAGGGAGGTAGAGAGGGAGGGAGGGACAGACAGACAGACAGACAGACAGACAGAGAGACAGAGAGACAGAGAGAGAGAGAAAGGGCTAATAATGTAGCATAGTGATTCATGAGGGCCCAATATAGTTTCTAAAGATGATTGCCCTGTTCCAGGGTGCAGTCTCACCATCACACATAATTTCCCTCATATTATGTGGGGCTGGGCTGTCTGCTGTGTATGTTTCTGCTATTTCAGGATTCAAGATTATTCAAGAAGATAGGTTTAGGACAGTGATTTATTTCTGTATCTTCAGTCAATGCTGTCTTAGGTTTCTATTGTAACAAACACCATGACCAAAAAACAAGTGGGGGAGGAAATTGTTTATTTAGCTTACACTTCTACACTATGTCCATCACTGAAAGAACTCTTGGATAGAAATTCAAACAGGACAGGATCCTGGGGGCAGGAGCTGATTCAGAGGTCATGGAGGGGTGCTGCTAACTGGTTTGATCGACCTGGCTTACTCAACCTGCTTTCCTATAGAAGCTAGAACCACCAGGCCAGAGGTAGCTCCAAACACAATGGACTGAGCACCCTCCCCAATCAATAACTAATTAAGAAAATGCCTTTCAACCAGTTCTTATGGAAGCATTTTCTCTTCTGTGGCTCCTTCCTATCACATAATTCTCTCTTGTGTCAAGCTGACATAAAACTAGCGAGCATAAAAGTAAAGGACGCAGATATGAAACAAAGGCTGAGATACATGGTAGACCTAAATAAGGATGCTTTTTAGCAAAATCAGCTTTTACATGCCTAGTTCTGTGCCTCTACTTAAACCAGGGTTTTCTTTCCAGAATAACTTTATCTCTAAACTTTGTTCTTTTTAGACAGTTGAGGGAAAAATATGAAATGATGACATTTGCAGGAAAATAAAAGACAAATCCAGTATGGTTTTTTTCCATTATGTGCCTCCTATCTAGCTCAACCTCTAATGTGTGTGTGTGTGTGTGTGTGTGTGTATGTGTGTGTGTGTGTATGTGTATGTTTTTCCAAGAGAGAGGGGGAGCAGTTAGAAAGAGATCCCTGAGGTCAAGGGAAGTAATATTAGAGAGGGGAGATAAGTAACAGAATTCATGTTGAATATTGGGGAGGAAGTAGATGATCATCAAGAAGGGTATTAGAATGGGATAAGGAAGTGGAAAAAATGACAAATAAAAACATAGTATATATTAAGATTCCCTAATAAAACCAACTATTTTGTACGCTAATTAGAAACACTAACTTTGAAATTGTAATAAAAATAAAACAAAACATGAGGTTTGGAGTGATATGTGATTAGTGTTCTTGGGGGGACTTGCAATTGTGAAGTGGAGGGATGATTTAATCAAGATGCATTTTATACATGTGTGAATGTTTTAAAGAATACAATAAATCTCAAAAATAAAAACTGGAGAATAGATAAAGAAAACATTATCATTTTGCTGAAAATATGCTACTAAATTCTGCCATTTCTCCCAATTCAGCAAACATGGATAGCATGATTGTTATCAGAGTTGCATTGTTTCCAGTGTTGTTAATTTCATTATTGGCACTTATGTTGACAGGTTTGCATTCTATTACTATTATATAATAGAAACCATCAGAAACATACATGAACAACTTAGTTTATCTTAGAGACAAATTGACAGCTATTCAAATTAGACAAGAAAATTCAATTCTGGTCCTTCACCACTCCTCATGAAGATGAATCTTATAATTGCATGTCAGAGTGTGTGTACTTTTGTTATTTTTTTTTTTTTGCTGTATTTTCTTGTTGTTGTTTGCTGGTTAGTTGGTTGGTTGTTTGGTTTTCTTTGTTTTTACATTCTTTTTAAGTTGTGAATGTGCACAACTATTATTAATTTTCCTAAAGAATGACTTGTTTCTCATATTATTCTTCTACTATGTATTCATTATTACAGGCAAAATATGATTGAATTCATTCAATAATATAATTATCAAAATATTTACCCCAGATACAATGCTCTTTTTCCCTTCCTAACAAGAACAGTCTACACTGTACTCCTAGACACTCCTAACATGAGCTGGAATAGTCATTGCAAGAGCAATGAATGCCATACCAAACTTTAATCTCCTCCACTTGTCAACAAAGTTCAAAACTGCAAAAACTAATTTTCCTCTTGTTTGTTGTCTCAAAAATCTAATAATCAATACAACTTTTTATTGAAATTCATCAATGAGAGGGTTTCTGCATAATGAACATTATAAATAGGTACCGTACACAAAAACATTTAGGTATTTTAAGGACAACTTACATTACTGATGGAAAACAAAATCAAATGCTTATATTTTCAAGCCTTTATTCTTCTTGTCACTATTTATATTGTTTTCTTTACTTCATGTTTATATTCTTTACATCTTTAACTGCATGTTGGACTTGAAGTGACACAATATTCTGTGTACTATCTTAAAGATTACATTAAGTAGTTGTTTCATAAACAGCCATATAAGTGAAACAATTTACTTGCCGTTGAATCCTCACTATGATTTAGATTTCATTTCACGTTCAAGGTATTCTTGATTTATATCAATCCTATGCATTAAATACTAATATATTTAGGTAATATTTGGTAAAACAAAGTAAAGGAGAATAATCAGGCTGATAGTTCACATTAACTTGATGCAACTATGTAAGTTGAAATGCGTGTGTTTCAAAACATATATTTAAATCCCTTATAATACTTCCAAAGTTCCTATAAACTTTATGAGATATGGCATTCTAACGCAGTGTCATGGCAAAGACAAAGAAAAGTTTAGGTGATCCATATGAAATATGTATAGGAATTTGCATATTTTTTTCTGCACCCAAGCATGGGAAACAATGTCACCATTTATTTTTGGGACATTCTTAGTTATCACACAATTCTAAAATCTTAAATGGTTAAAATAAATAAAATTAAGTTTATTTTGTAGATTAAGCTAGTTCCATATGTGTTAACTCTTATATTTTTTTTATTTGCAAGTATCTACCACAATTTATTTTGTCAAAAATTGCTTAACGTCAACCTATAAATGAAAAATGGGATGTTATATTCACATTTGTAAAGATTCCACAGATTATGGAATTTACAAAGGGATTTTACTTTACTTAAAAACTTGCTGCAGGTTTCACATAGTAAGTGGATTTTGGAAAGAACTACATAATAAAGCTGTAACTTAGAAAGTTTACATGGATAGACTATTTGCCATCTAGAGTTTAGTTTTAAATCCAATGCATTAACATATTTCATATTTATAGTAAAACACATTTGTACTTCATAACAAAAGAAGAAAATGATGATATAGAGAATCTTGTAAGAAATAATCACATAAATGTTTTAACTTTAATGATTTCATAAATATTTTAATTTTATTTGCAAATAAAGTGAATTGACTTGAAATATACATTTTAACTTACTACCAATAGTAAATAGATTAAAACATTAATAATAAAATAAAGAAAATATCTTACAATAAAGAGGGAATATATGAAAAATAAATAATACAAATTTTAACTCATATATTTAATATTTTTAGTGGTAGATCCAAGTTGGCTCTATATCACCCTTTGTGGATTCATTTTTTGTCATTCTATTTCCAAATTGAATGCTATTTAATGATGAGAACCTCTTTGCCATGAACGTCACAGCTTTGGCATTACCCTGACTAGGGAAATAGGGAATGAAGAAATGACAATCAGACATGCAGACAAGTTTGGAACAGGTGAGCCATGGATTCTGATGAAGATGTATCTGCAGTGGGAGAAACCCAGGGTGTTCATTTTATTATATCTCATTGAAGGAGACCAGTTAGATAATCTCAGTAGGAGATCTTTAGAGGAGAGTAGTCATAGTCTGCGTTAGTCTGGAGGAATAAGCTGAGGTTGACACCTTCTCCATAGACTATCAATCATCTATAGGCTACTGAGATAATCAGAAGGCATTACCATTCCCCAGAGCATAAGTCAGGGAAGGTGTTGTCATTTGCATGTGTCTAAAACACTGAGATCTTTGACATGGCCCTGTACATGTCTACACTGTAGCATGATCTCCACATATTGTCAACTCCCCACAACCTTTGAATTTTCCTCAGGTTTTTCTAAGTTTTTTCTCATAGTTTGTAATAGACATTTTAAAAAATTCATGAATATTTACTTAGTTATCACACATGTTCATTTACATATTCACAGAACGCCAGAATTTCAGGGCTCACACTTTGAGGAATGCAGTATTGGATTACCTTAGTTAAGTTTGGAAGTTAAGGATGTCACAGTATCACCCAAAAAAAAAAGAGGTGGGCAAGAAAAGCATCTTTTAAAATATTGGTAGCTTACTTATCTACTGTAAAGAATACACTATATCAGCCTGCACCTACCAAACTCAAATATCAAGACTGAGATTCAAGTACCAAGATATGATAAAACATTCACAAATGATATTAATATGATCTAATTATCTCAACTGACAGTTACATGATCAAAATCATCAACAGTACCTGAAGCACATTTGCAAAATATCCCCACATTTCTTAAAATCATCAGCCACCCATACAACTAATAGTTCTGTACATTTATCAGAGCATGTTAAAGCATAGCCGTTTTTATACACTTAACTTTTAATGTAGTAATCCTGCATTTCTTTCCTCCTTCCTTTCTCTTTTCTAATTCCCTACCTTTTTGTTGTTCTGTCTTCCTCTCCTCCCTTTATACATTGAATATTATATGTTCAAATTGGTATCCAGCTCACTGCAAGAGTTTTGGATACAAAGATTGGTGCTATGTTAATGTTATTCTTAAATTTTACAAGGAAATATTTAAATATATAACTACCTAAATATTCAGTAAGATGTATTTATACAATAAAATATCTGGGCTCTAAGGAAAAAGAGAGGATGTGCTGTGTACTCTGGAACAGAGGGGAAAGCATTTGGAGCAGCTAATTGAGGACTGAAAGTTAAGACCTCAGGTGAAACAGAAATGAATATAAAACCAACTAGTGACTTTGCTATAATCTTAGTGAAGCATTTGTTAGATTATCGTTAAAAACACAGCACTAAAGCAATAAAATTCTGTATAAATGATAACATTGACCTACTTATTTTAAATGTGTTATAATAGTGTTCTGAAAGCTGTGAAATTCATTGAGATTCACCTTACAAGGTGTGTCTATTAAAATGATATTGGCATTTCCTGCTGTGTGTGTTATTTAGCTTCTTGAAAGTTGAAACCTTACATCTCAATCAAAATTCCTTTTCATATCAGCAGGAATTTCTAGGGAACATTCGGAACCTGAAACACTTCCTGATCTCTCTCTCTCTCTCTCTCTCTCTCTCTCTCTCTCTCTCTCTCTCTCTCATAATATATAGTTTATATTTTAAATTATTGACTCCCTTCCTTTTATATGTGTTTTATATTTTAGTTCCCTTATAGATCCTAAGGTACCTAGTAGCCAAGGTATCATGTATGAATTTGAGAAAAACAGTCCTTCTGACTCATAATACTTCAAAGTTGCATGTTAGGAAAAGAAATATGGTATTTGTTTGGAAAAGTCTAGATCCAATATTTTCTGCTCTAGTTGCCATAATACACAATCCAACATCTATAACATTTTGGTATTTCAGTTTCTTTCACTCTCACAGGGTAAATCAGACAGATTAAATCTCATTTCACAGACAAGTAACATGCTTCAAAATTCGTGCTACTATAAAAGTTCATATTTTTAAAACAACAAAATTCTTAGACCTATATTTGATTAAATGGCCAGTAATAGATTAATACTAGATTTTATAACTTAAAAGTTTTACCTTATAGCATGAGAATACACCAAGTTGCTTCTATTATTTATTAGTATGAATATGATTATGGTAATTATAATTTGGATGGAGTTCCTATTTTTTCCAGAACTAATTTTAGAGACATAATGGAGACAAAGATAAGAATTAGTTCAGAGAGCAGAGAATCTTTGCTGCACAGAGCTACTGGATTAGTATTCAAAAACATGGCTGTACTTGGTAAATGAGATTATTCTCAAAAATATGAAATGTTTCCCCAATCTCTATGAAACATAAAACACCAAATTTCTTGTGCAGAATTGCAAATTGATTACTACACTGGCCATTTTTCTGTATTTACTCAAATAAAAATGCTTATTTCTTTTTTATGATTAATTTCTTTCAGTGTTTGGGACCATACTTTGTTCTGTGTAGTCACTCAATGATCCAGGAACAATGAAAGATGAATAGCCTAAGGAACAACTTGCTGATATACAATCCTATATCCAGTGAAACTTTCTTCTAATTTTTCAACAATAATCAAGATAAGCATAAGAGTAAGCAGTGGGTAATTTCCTCTACCATGCTTCTTTGTGTAAGCCTGGTAGGACTTCATAACCAAAAAAATCTAAGAGTTAGCCCCTAATATATGTCACCTCCAAAAGCATGAAAATGTGACACATTATTCAACTATAAAGAAAAATATACTCACCCTTTCTAGCTTATATGTGTTTTAAAGCCATTCATGAGGTCTTCTAGTTTGATGTTCTTTACAGGTATTTAAAGTATATAGCCAAAGTAAGCAAATATCTTAGTTTGCTTCTCTGAGCACAGTGAGAGATATTTGGTCCACAAAGCTCAGTTTTCAGATAAGAAAAAGAAAATTTCAGTGTTCAAGCTGTATCATGTTGTAAGGTGAGTAGTCATGGCTTATTAACTGTAATTGAAAAATAATATACTTACACAGTGATAGACTCCTTTCCTTGGAAGACACTTAAAATCACCCTATCTAATGGCCAAATTGATTGTCAGCATGTTTTAAAATCTACCTAGATTTGTATCTGACCTTATAATACAAGAGGCTTTCTTAGGAATTTTGTCTTTTTGATCTACCTCCTCTCATTTTGTTACATCATCCATGCTCCAAGTTTTAAATATTTTTTATTTATGATGAGGGCTGTGCAACTTATATATTCAGTGTAAGTGTCACTTTCAGAATTAATCTGATACATGCAATTGTTAGCTCACATATTCTCTTTGAAATCTAAGAGAAATTATAAACATTTCTTTTCTAAACCTGCCCTTGCATAGAACTCACATTTCAATTAAAGCGGAAGCTTCATATATACCAATACAGGGCCAAATCATGGCATTATTCTTTGGAGGCCTCTTCTCTTATGTTTTCTATTCAATCTGTATATCCTGTGGGCATTACCTTCAAAATGAATCTTAAGTCACACCACTTGACAATACTTTGGCTAGATAAAGCCAAGGCCTATATCACTGTCATCACTTGAATGAGTCAAAACCTAGTTCTTGGGTCTCCCTGCTTCTATCATTATATTTTTCTATATGCTTCTTCCTTTCTATTATTGGCCCTTCTCAACCTAATGACAATGCTCCACTTAGAATGCTATATCAAACCCCTTTTCTGTTCAAACTTCTACGGCTGTTTCCTTCATACAGAAATAAATCCTAAAGAATAAGCTATAGGTTCCTGTCTTTGTGCTATATGACTTGGTTATTTCGGCTTTTTCAGATTTTCATTCAAATTTCAACTTCTCAATGATGTTTAGCTTGACAAGATTTTAGATTTTCTTCATATATAGCTTGCATTAATACTCCTAAACAAGTCATATTTTTGTTGTTTCTTTGTTTTACATGCCATGTAGTTCTCATTATATAACATAGTCTTAATCTTAGTATTTTGTGCAATGTCTCTTCTCTCCAATGCCATTTCCTATTCCATCTAGAAATTTGTTCAGTTAGATTTGCTTTTCCGTTTGGTTTATTAATGTGTCCCAAATATTTGGACTGGTTCCTAGTCAATTCTGAAAATTCTGTTTCTTTATTTTTGGCTCCCAATTTCTGAAATTAAAATCATATTATATATATTTCTCCTCAAATAATATATCACTTCATATAAACTGACAAACATCATGGTATCAAAATTAATATCTTTCAAAGTTTGTAAATTCTTCATAATATAATTCAATGTATGTCAATACTTCTCATTCTGATAGTCACTTTTAGTAATTACTTTGGTGTTTTGACAATGTATATAGTCTGTTCTGATTCCTATGTGTCCTTCTATCATCTCAAATCTCCCTTCCACCCCTATAATCCCATTGAGAATGATTCCTACCAGTTAATTTTCAAGATTCATAAATCTTTTTTAAATTTTCAAATCATATGTTCTAAATTTTGAGAAGCTTCAAAATTACATGCATACAAATATGAAGTGGCTTGCATTCTTCTTTACTCTCCACTATCCTCTTATGGAAAATTGACTAGATAGGATCTGGTCCTGATTTTTCCACCTACACACACACATACAGAGTGCTCCATTTCCATTTTACCTCCAAGCTGCTGCTTGGAACATTGTTACTCCCTCCTGTCTCCTTAAAACCATACTGTTAGATCCATACACTCTCAGAGAAGTGCTAAATTCCTTCTCTTGTCATCTTCAGCATTCCTTTCATTTAACTCTAGGCCAGTTCCTGCTACTTCACCACTTCTCTTCTTTCAGTCTCTACACTATCAGGTGACTCATTGTTATGATTATAGGCATACAAACTTTGAGTTTAAAGTACTACTCCACTATTAAACTCAGTGGCCTTCATTTGTTCATGAGCCCCTCTATGTCTTAAATTTCCTCACTGGTAAAACAGTAACAAAAAGTATTTTCTACTAACTTTCTACTGATGACAAATTGTATTGTTACATATGAAGCATTTCAAATCCTTTTTTACTAGATATGATTCTGAATATCTTTACTCATATTATACCAGGGAATCTTAAGCTTCCTAATGTTGCAACCCTTTAATATAATTCCTCAAGTTATGGTGACAATCAAACATAAAATTATTTTTGTTGCCACTTCATAACTGCAATTTTTCTAATGTTATGAGTCATAATGTAAATATCAGATATGTGAACCCTATGACAGAGTCATTCAACCAAGGTAGCCATAACCCAAAGGTGGAGGACCAGTGTATTAGAATATTTGGTACTTGCAAATTATCACGTTCATGCACAGATATTTTAAATCCTCAAGGATGGAGATTATGCATTCTAATGACATGCTTGGCAACACCTAACACTATTCATTGTACATGGAAAACAATCAAAATAATCCATGAACTGATTGATTTACACTACTTTTACTTTTGAATCTTGCCTTAAGTACACATAAAGGATCTTGATTTGAGGAAACAAGTAAATCTGTTCCCTCTAAAAAGGAATGTCATAACTAAATATGGAAATTTGAAAATACTAAAATTTCATCTAGAAAAAAATTCCAATGGAAGCTACTGCTATTACTTCACAGTCATTACATTTGTACTTGTTTGCAAATATGCACAACTCTATATAGCAATTTGCTCTAAGTCATTCATGTTACTTAAAGAATCCACGCTTATTGAAAAAGTAAAGAAGCTGATATATTCCCTGATTCAATGAGGTTGCAGGACAACTCTCCCTCTTATCCTAAAGGTCAGCTCCATTTCAAATATTTACTAAGAATGTATTAAAAAATTCTTGATACTTTGAAAGATGCAAAAATTAAAACAAAACAAAACAAACAAAAAACACATTGCCAACTGCACTACCACATTTGGTCACATGCATCTCATTAAAGTCAATATGGCACAACAAATCTCTCACCACAGTACCACATTCTCTCTTCAGTGTTTTATACCTATTGAAAATGAGTCAAAGGAGAAGAGGAAGGACCTTTAAATATTTCTTTTTTAAACAACATCTCATATTACTGTATTTTAAAATAAAACTTGTTTGTGACTTTGAACTAAATATGAATTAATATATTGCTTTAATATCATTTAGATTGAGAGCATTTATACTAAAGCCAATATTTCTTCTTAGTAACATTGCCACCAAAATAGATGTTCAAGATTCTGTTCCCTCAAGTTATAGCCATTGTGAAAATTAGTTAGAGGCACAATATCTGGTCTAGATATAATCTAGGCATAATATCCAGTGCAGATAACTGTATTAACTCTACGTAAGCTCAAAGAGCTCCTATTAAAGTTTTAAGAGACTTTTCTAGAATGTCAATTTATTTAGCAATCACACAGTTAATATACAGACTTATTAATAACTATAGTGTGTGAAGACACTAATACACACAGCAGAGAGCTGAATACTAGACATATTTTTGTATTCTTATTCTCATGATTCATTACCAGCCTCAGTATTTTGTAAACATATACCTTCCTCAGCTTTGGATAGGCTTAAAGCAGAAAGAGGAGGCAGAACTTCTGAGCAGTAATAGCAATTCTGAGAGAAGAATTAGGTATAAAAGTTCACCAGCATGACTTGGTGGAGGACGGACTTACTGGGAGAAATAGAGAGAGAGGTAATGGTCTAATTGGCAGGGCTTTGACTAAAATAGTAGGGTTAATTAAGTTAGATGAGCTAGCTGGCAGGTAGCCTAAGCTAAGGCCTGAGCCATAATAATAATTAATAAGTCTCTATGTCATTATTCAAACACTGGCAGTTTTAAGAAAGTCTGGCTATATATTATACATACATATATATATATATATATATATATACATATATATATATATATATGACAGCCCTATAAAAATTGTCTTCATTTTAATGAATTTTAATAGGTGAAATAACACTTTGAAAGCCAGAGGAAAGGGAGACCAATTTAGTCTATACTTGTTAGGAAAAATACAAATAGAAAGAATCTAATCATTTTTACTGGATTGAGGAGTGAGTACCTATGAGACAGTGGTCACAGTCACTACAATAGTAGTCAATAGTAGTAGATGTGTATGAATCAGATTGCAAAGGAAACACAAAAATTATCATTGCAAGGGGTCTATTTATAAAAAGCAATCCCTTGAACAGGATCTGATGAACAAATATCTCTGCCATCTGAGATAAATGAGAATATTTATGTTATAAATATGTTAAATAAACCATTTGAATGTGAGAACAACATTCCACATAACATTAAATTGCACATAATGGTAATATATATTATTCATATAGTGATTATTTTATTGCCTAGTTCCCAGATCTATATTTGTGCTTTCTTTACATTTTTGTATGAAATAATAATGTTTAAGAATATATAGCCAGACAGTGGTGGCACACACCTTTAATCCCAGTATTTGGGAGGCAGAGGCAGGCATATTTCTGAGTTCAAGGCCAGCCTGGTCTACAGAGTGAGTTCCAGGACAGCCAGGGCTACACAGAGAAACCCTGTCTCAAAAAATAAAACAAAAAAAGAATATATGATTCATTTCTTTGAGTGCCCCTCAGCCATTCAATATTCCTCAGTTAAGAAAACTCTGTTTAGCACTGGACCCCATTTTTAATAGGGTACTCTGTATTCTAACTTCTTGAGTTCTTTGTATGTTTTTGATATCAGCCCTCTCTTGGATATAAGTTTGGTATCTGTAGGTTGCCATTTTGTCCTATTAACAGTATCCTTTGCCTTACAGAAGCTTTGCAAGTTTATGAGGTCCCATTTGTCAATTCTTGATCTTAGTGCATAAGACAATGGTGTTCTATTCAGGAAAATATCCCCTACTCCCATGTGTTCGAGGATCTTCCCCACTTCCTCTTCTATTAGATTCAGCATATCTGGTTTTGTGTGGAGGTCCTTGATCCACTTGGACTTGAGCTTTATACTGGAAGATAAGAATGGCTTAATTTGCATTGTTCTACATGCTGAGCTCCAGTTGAACCTACACCATTTGGTGAAAATGATGTCTTTTTTCCATTGGATGGTTTTAGCTCCTTTGTCAAAGATCAAGAAACCATAGGAGTGTGGGTTAATTTCTGGGTTTTCAATTCTATTCCATTGATCTACCTTCCTGTCACTGTACCAATAGCAGGCAGTTTTTATCACTACTGCTCTGTAGTATAGCTTAAGTTCAGGAATGGTGATTCCTTGAGAAGTTCTTTTATTGTTGAGAATAGTTTTCACTATTCTGGGTTTTTTGTTATTCCAAATGAATTTGAGAATTGCTCTTTCTAATGCTAGGAAGAATTCAGTTGGAATTTTGATGGGAATTGCATTACATCTGTACATTGCTTTCAGTAATATGGCCATTTTTACTATATTAATCCTGCCAATCCATGAGCATGGGAGACCTTTTAATCTTCTAGGGTCTGCTTCAATTTCCTTCTTCAGGGACTTGAAGTTCTTGACATACAGATCTTTTACTTGCTTGGTTAGAGTCACACCAAGGTATTTTATATTTTTTGTGACTATTGTGAAGGGTGTAGTTTCCCTAATTTCTTTTTCAGTCCATTTATCTTTGAGTAGATGAGGGCTACTGATTTGGAGTTAATTTTACATCAAGCCACTTTGCTGGAGTAGTTTTTCAGCTGTAGGAGCTCTCTGGTAGAACTTTTGGGGTCTCTTATGTATATTATCATACCATCTGCAAATAGTGATATCTTGACTTTGTCCTTCCCAATTTGTATCCCTTTGACATTTTTTGCTGTCTAATTGGTCTGGCTAGAACCAAAGAGTACACAGGGTGGGACTAATGGCTCCAGCAGCATGTGTATAGCAGAGGATGGCCATGTTGGTCATCAATGGGAGGAGAGGCCCTTGGCCCTGTGAAGGTTCTATGCCCCAGTGTAGGGGAATGCCAGGACCAGTAAGCAGGAGGGGGTGGAGTGATGAGCAGGGAGAACGGGGAGGGAACAGGGGTTTGTTCTTGTTGTTTTTTAGTTTTTTTTGGGTTTTTTTGGAGGGGAA
>NC_045030.1:89379110-89392195 GCF_008632895.1 Mastomys coucha
TTTTTGTAGTTTAGGTATTAGTGTAACTGTAGCTTCATAGAAAGAATTAGGTAGTGTTTCTTCTGTTTCTATTTTCAACATCCTTAGTCATCAGTGAAATGCAAATCAAAATGACCCTGAGATTCTACTTCATAACAATTAGAATGTTTAAGTTCAAAAATGCAGGTGACAGCAGATGTTGGCAAAGATGTGGAGAAAGAAAGATTCCTCCATTGCTAATGGGATGGTAAGCTGGTTAAATGACTTTGGAAATCAATCTGGCGGGTTCCTGAGAAAATTGGAAGCAGTTCTACCTGAAGACCTAGCTATGTCACTCCTGGGCATATACTAAAATGATGCTCTAACAAATAACAAGGACACATGTGCCGCTATGTTTATATCAGTCTTATTTACAACAGTTAGAAGCTGGAAACAACCCAGATGTTCCTCAACAGAGGAATGGATACAGAAAATGTGGTACATTTACACAATGGATTACTACTCAGCTCTTAAAAACAATGACTTCATGAGATTCACAGGCAAATGGATGGAACAAGAAAATATCGTCCTGAGTGAGGTAACCCAGCCACAAAAGAACACACATGACATTTACTTACTTAAGTGGATATTAGCCCAAAAGCTCACAATTCCCACAATACAACCCACAGACCATATGAAGCTTAGGAGGAAAGAAGAGCAGGGTGTGGATGCTTCAGTCCTGCATTGATGGGGGGAGGCAGGCAGGATGATCTTGGGAGGTGGAGTGATGGGAACCTGGGAGGGACACAGGAGGGGGAGGAAATAAAGGGGCAGTATCAAGTATTAGAGGGTATGAGAGAGAGGTACAGAGGGTCAGGAAATCAAATAGAAATATGTAGCAGTAGAGAATGAGGAAATGGTGCTAGCCACTGGAGCATCCAAGACATCAGGGAAGCAAGAGTCTCCCAGGACCCAACAGACATGACTTTAGCTGAAATGCACAGTAAAGGGGAGATAGAACCTGTAGAGACCACCTCCAATAGATAGGCATGGCCCCTGATTGAGGGGTGTGGCCCTCACCCATCTCAAAGTTTTTAACCCAGAAATGTTACTGTCCAAAGGATAGACAGGGAAAAAATGGAGTAGAAACTGAAGGTAGGGCTATCTGGGAACCACCCCACCTGAGGACCCATCCTGTCTGCAGACATCAAACCCCAACACTGTTGCTGTTCCCAAGAGGTACTTGTTTATAGGAACCTGGTGTGGCTGTTCCTTGGGAGGTTCTGCCAGTAACTGACCAATGCAAATGTGGATGCTTGGAGCCAACCATTAGACTGAGCTCAGGGACCTTGGTGGGAGTGCTGGTGGAAGGACTGGAGGAGGCAGGATTGCAACCCCATAGGAAGAACAACATAGGCTAGCTGGACCAGTATTCCCTGGGATTAGACCAACAACCAAGGAGTGTACAGGGAGGGATCCAAGGTTCCAGATAAATATAAAGC
This sequence comes from Mastomys coucha, assembly GCF_008632895.1. Lineage (NCBI taxonomy): Eukaryota > Metazoa > Chordata > Mammalia > Rodentia > Muridae > Mastomys > Mastomys coucha. The sequence continues at coordinate 89,380,571 of NC_045030.1, forward strand.
ATGTACGCCCCTGTCTGATATCAATAGGAGGGGAGGTCCTTGGTCCTATGGAGGTTTGATGCTACAGCTTAGGAGGATGCTGGAGCTGTGGGGCAGGGGACAGTGGGTGGGGGGAGTACCTTCAGAGAGGCAAAGGGGAGGGGTGACAGGGCAGATGTGAGATGGGGGATTTGTGGAGGGGTAACCAAGAAGTTGGTATTATTTGAGATGTAAATGAATGGAATGATTAATTTAAAAAAAGAATGTATGATTCATTGAAATAGAAGTAGAGGCTCACAGCCATCCATTGGAGATTGGACTTCTGATATAGAATAGGCATCATAGCTTCTAGCAACTACTATTATAGTGTTTCCAAATCATGTAGAAATTTGAGTGAAGGGGAATATAAAAATGTTAAATAATAAAGATGGTAGGTAAATAAAGACATTCTTGAAATTTTTAAATGATTGTGAAGCTAGTGATAATGGTTTTTATTTTCCTCAATGATACTCCAGGTATCCTTTCAGTCTTTACTTATGAAACAGAACATAAAAACACACCATTTTGAATGGGTGAAGCTCTATTTTTTTATTATTGGTAAGAAAATGGTAATTCATAACTAGAAAATTAATTATGGTTAATGTGATACAAGTATATGGAATGCTTTCAAATTGATGAATACTATGGCCCTTGCTCCACATTTATACAAATAATGAAAGGGGGAGATTTTTTGTTTTTTTTTTTTTGAGACAGGGTTTCTCTGTGTAGCCCTGGCTGTCCTGGAACTCACTCTGTAGACCAGGCTGGCCTCGAACCCAGAAATCCATCTGCCTCTGCCTCCTAAGCACTGGGATTAAAGGCATGTGCCACCACCGCCCAGCTGGGAGAGATTATTTTAAATGTACTGAAATTCAATGTATTCAGCATGAAATTGAAAGCTTTCTAACTTTTTTTCATTAACACTTGCTTAGTGAAGCATCAATTCTCCAAACCTACATGGTGAGACTACTGCATTTGAAATAGTTTCTTTTTCAGAGTGACCATGGAAATGGTTACTTGAAAAGGCCAATAGTTTCTTGATGTATTGGAGGTTCTTCTTTTGAAAATCTGTCAGTTGTATTACAAGTTCTCTTAAAGTTTAAATTACCAGTTACAGGTTTTCTCAGCTGTGCAATTCTATTACAATAACCTTCTAAAGTAATTTGTGAGAAACATTTTAAATGTTTTCAATTGTTTTTATTCTATTTCATTTTTATTATGTATAACCTATATAATTTTGCTTACAATAAATTAGAATCTATGTTTATGAAGACCATACTGGTTCAGAATCAGAATTTGAATAGTGTAAAATACATAACTCAGCAACAAAGACAAAGGGAAATATTGTGGAGTCCAAAGCACTGCTATTTAGAGGAAATATCTAGATTCCAAATGTTTATAAAATTTAGCACATGTCACAGTGACCATTACTGCAGTAAAGATATCTCCACAGCAGGGCTCAGGCTCCTAAGGTAGGAATAAGTATGGAGTGTTTTTTATGCAAGCACACTGCATTATGTTCTTGACTTAAATGTTCAATGCATAAGAAAGTCTGTGAGTTTCACATTCATTTTATTAAGACATTATTTTCTTTAATTATCTTCCTTTCTCAACTCTACTTAAATTTTCCTCCCACATATCCAAGGGGACCCAGGCCTCTCAGAGGAGAATGGCAGGGGGATGGAGGAAGGGTCTCTGTGAAGGGGAACCCAGAGGGGGCAGTGTTTGGGATGTAAACAAATAAATAAATATAAATTGAAAAACATATCCTCCCACATCAACTGCTGTGCTTGTTTTCTGTAGAAAAATCATCCAATGATATTACCAGATTTGGGTACAAGGTTTTGAAGATTAAAAGTCACAGACAAAGCTATAAGGATGAAATTGTTGGGTATTAAGTCTATGCTCACATGATCTCTAAATGGGAAAACCCATCAGTGGAGTTGTACCATGGTAATAGATGCTTAGACTTTTCTCTTTATGCATATACATCTCTAGTCTTCAAGAACAGGTCCTAATGAGACTCAATAAAATTCATTTACTTTTCTTCTGAGATCAAGACACTTGAAACATGTTGCTATATGGGTTTTAAAAAGCAGAGTTTTAGTACTCTCATAATTAATCACATTTTCAAATGTGACATTAATCTATAATCTATATATTACAGGATATAAGTGCCACCTACAGAATATTACAGGAAAGGCAGTCATTTAATGTATATTTCACTTTTCATTTATTTACTCAGTCACCGGGATCAAATAATTATATGCTAAGTAGATGCCACATTTTGTGGATTCTACTAGCACAGCTAGGGCATTTGCTGGAAATAAGGTTGAAAGAGCATTAAATAAATTTAGTAGTAACATGACTTTATTCAGATTATCAGATAATATTGGAGTAACAATCTCCAAGCCAACTGGAGACGAAACTCTCAACTGTGTAATTTTCCATACCTAACTTCTTTATGTTTTACTTTCCTCAATCTTTATTTTCCAAATTTATAAAATAAAGATAATGATACTACTCACATCTTACAGATGACAAAATAACTTTTATATGTTAAGTGCCAGACAATTATATTAATAATCATCATTATTATATATTACTTTATTATTATACATTACTTGAAGTATGAGGGCTAGATACAAATTTTAAACACTACTCTGTAAATTAAGTACTTTGTCACTGTCTCATTTTGTAGAACTTTACATTGACTTCTTTTGCTTGTGAGAAAAAAAATCTCTTTATGTAACTATGGATGTCCTGAAATTCTCTATATAAGCCAGGTTGTCCTCTAGCTCACAGAAATATCCATACATCTGCCTTGTGAGTGCTTAGAGTAAAAGCATATGCCATCATGCCTAGATGAATATTATATTGTTACTAAGCAGTAAATAAATCTCATAGAATCAAATACTCTTAAAAACTCTTGTGCTCTTCATTTGATACCAATTTTTCTTTGTATGCAAATAAATCCAGAACTTTATTATTCTTTTAAATAAGATTTACTATTTTTCAAATAGCTATACTTATCTATAAATGCATTAATATTAGTTTCTCATTCATTGGTAACATTTAAAAATGAATATCATTGTCAATAAATACTCTTCTGGTTCTGGATTTAAACACCTAAGCCATCCATCTTTCCATTTATGTATTTGCCTTAGGTTCTTAATCTTGGGATAAAAGGACAAACGAAATTGAGGTAAGATGATGGTGACCTAATTTAAATAACCTGTTTTTAACTGTGTTACCTTAAAATAATTAAAGTTTTTCACATCCAGTTTAGCAATTATGGCCTTCGTTTGTTTCAGTGTTTGTTCTGTCACTCTGTTCACCATTTACATATGGTTCACAGATAGTTGGTGATGCTACCATCACTGCATATGGTTCATTAACAGTTGTCAGCTGTCAATATGACAAAACTATTCAAGCCCTTCTTCAGCCATGAGGTGTCAACAAACAGAGGAGAGAGGCAATATGATGTAACCACCTGCCAGGGTCATTTTCATATGGCAGGAATTACCTTCTTGGCTATAGTTCTCTTCTGATACAGAAAAGATAATTCAATTCAAATTATGAAAGAAAATGGCTGTATGAGTATCTGCCTGGATATTGGATATTAAGAAATATTTATTACCCATATTTTTATGTATCACTTTAACCATTTTACAGTATACATTTGCCGCTCTGGATAAATATTCTTATTGTGGCAACAATTGGAAACAATATTCATATTGATGAAGCTACAAGAACCTAATAACCAAATTTAAAATAATAGAAGACACATTGACTAGAAATTTCATACCTAGCACTCTGATCAGAGTGATTAAGACATATTATATACAACCGAAAGAAAAATAGGCATATTCTGTAGAAATGTTACAAAGACTACAGTCACCAAGTGATCATTGTATTAGCTTTGATGTAGTTGATTTCTAGTAAAACTCATATAGCAACCAATTCCTTGTTTCAATGGATTCTTTGGTCATATATGAATCATCTTTTACCTGTGTCATTATGAATACTGACAAAAGATAGAAGAATGACTCCACAGTTTGTGCTAAAGAAAAATAAGATTATGACAATACCTCAAGACCAGCTATGCCATTCTTGGGCATATATCCAATAGATATTGCATCCTGTCACAATTATACTTGCTCAGCTATGTTCATAAAGGCTTAATTCATAACAGCCAAAAACTGGAGACAGCCTGAATGTCCTTCAACTGAAGAATCGATAAAGAGCATGTACATTTACACAATGAAGTATTATTCAACTCTTAGGAAAAATGATATCATGAAATTTTCAGAAAAATGGATGGAAGAAGAAAAATTCATCCTGAATGAAACAAGCAAGACCCCAAAAGACAACCATGGTACAAAAAGACAACTCACTTATAAGTGGATATTAGCTGTTAAGTAAAGGGTAATCAGACTAAAATTCACAGACCCAGAGGGCTCAAGTAACAAGGAAGGCTTTCGGGAATGAAAGTGGTCTCCCTGGAAGGGAAATAGAATAAATTATGTGGGTGGACTAAAGGCAGATGGGTATAAGATCCTGAAGGATTGGGTGGGGGTGGGGAGGGACTGAGGGAGAAAGTAAAGAGAGACAATTGTGATTGAGGGGCATGGGAGGGGCAATGTGGAAACCTAGTGCTGGGGAAACTTCCTAGAATATATCAGGGTGATCCTAGCAAAGAGTTCTAATAATGGAGGATATAAAGCCTGAACCGGCCATCTTCTGTAACTAGGGAAGTCATCCAATGATGGGACTTGGACACCAACCAAGTCAAAAAACCTTTGACTAACATATTTTCCCTGCAAAATGTGCCGGGGCAATTGATTGGTCACAGTGTAGGAGAACAGCCAACCAATGGCTCATTTAACTTGAATCGCATGTTGTGAGACAGGGTCAGTTCCTGACACTCTATGGATAACGAGGAGCCAAAAGCTGATGTTGAAGAGACTGAGGATAAAACCAAAGAAGACTCGCCAAACAAAAAGTCAATGATATGATTCCTAATGATATTCTGCAATACTCATAGTCTAGTTTTATGTTCATTGCAAAGGCTTACATCAGAAGCTGATATGAGCAGAAGCAAGGAATCACAGCCAAGTATTAGGCAGAGCTTTGGGAACCCTAGAGATGTGGTAGGGGAGGATTGTAGGAGACTGAGTGTTGGAGACATCATGATCATTAGAGTACAGGCCATAGAATCAACTAAGAGCTCATAGGGACTCACATAGCCTGAAGTGGGAATCGTGGTCTGGGCTAAGTCCTCTGTGTACATGTTTTTTATGGTTGTTTACCTTCGGTGTTTTTTGGGACTACTAACAGTGCGAATGGCGATATTTATGACTCTTTTGCTTACTTTTGGGTTCCTTTTCCTCCTACTGAGTTGCTTAATCCAGCTTTGATATGAGGGTTTGTGTCCAATCTAATTTCTTTTGTTATGTTATTTTTGATTGATATCCCTGGGAGTCCTATATTTTTCTGAAGAGGAAAGAAGGAACACCACACCAGAGAGAGAGAGGGAGAGGGAGAGGCAGAAGAAGAGGGAAAAGGAGAGACAGAGACAGAGACAAAGAGAGTCAGAGAGACAGAGAGACAGTGGAAGTGGAAGTGGCACTGGGTAAAGAAGGCAGGCTACTGAAAGAGGTATTTCATGAAAGCAGAATAAATAAAAATAATAGACAGAAATAACACCCAACTTTCAGTAATATATTTAAATATTTGTGGCTTCGATGCTATAACTAAATGATATAGATTGACAGACTGAGTTCTGTTCTGTATAAGACACTCACCTTAGGTTTAATGATAGGCACCATCTTAAGGTAAAAGGACTAAAAAAAAAGTGCTACAATCAAACAGTACTGTGAAAAAATCCAGCTTTTCGAGTATATAATAAAATACACTTCAAAGTAAAAAAGTGAACAGTTAATCAAGAAGATATTGCTATCCTAAACATATATGCACCACACTGTACCAAATTTCCTAAAACACGTATTACTGAAATTGAAGATACAGACTACTATCACTCAATTAATATTAGAGAATCTAAATATCCCAGTTACTAAATTATACAGTTCATTTGTACGAACAATAAACAGAAAAACATCATAATTAAATGGAATCATATGCCAAGCAATCTGAACAGATATCTACAGAATATTCCACTTAAACACCAAATGATATACATTTTCCTCAGCAACAAAGAGAAGCTTCTCTAAAATAGACTACACATTGCTACACAAACATTTTAACAAACTCAGAAAATAGTGAAATAACTGTTTATCCTTTCATAATAAATAAACTGTGTTTCATAATAAACTTCAAATCAATTTCATAGACTGTATTCATCCTGAACAAAATGCAGTAAAATATGAAGTGACAGTAAAGAACTATAAGGACAAAAACTCATGAAAATAAAACAGCTCACTAATAAATGGCAAGTAATAAAAGAATAAGTCATTAAAGAAATTTTAAAAATCCTGCAGCTGAATGTAATAAAACTTCTCTATCAAATTAAAAGTTATTCTATGAGTGAAATTTATAGCTTTAGGTACCAACATTAAGACATAAAAAAACAGAACAAATTAATGACTTAATGAGGTAACTATCATTTGGAGAAACAGGAAAAATGCAATAGATAAAATTAATGACACAAATAAAGAAAATAATACAAAGAATTACAGAATCTAAGAGCTTCTTCTTTGAGAAGACAAGTGAGATTGACACAGTTTTGCTCAAAAGAAAACTAAAAAGACACAACAGAATCATAAGTTGAATGTGGAAACATTACAACAGACAGCAAAGAAATCCAGGATATTATAAGTGGATACTTTAAAAATATATAGTCCATGGAGTTGGAAAATCTAAAGAAATAGACAAATTTCCACATTCCTGTGAACCACAAAAGTTAAATCACAATGAGATCTACAACCTAAATAGACTCATGACAAATGAAGAGGCTGAAACAATGAAAAAAAGACTTCCTACTAAAGTAAAAAACACAGGTCCATATGGATTCTTCACAGAATTCTCTTTTTAAAAATTATGTATTTACTTTATGTTCATTGGTGTTTTTCTTGAATGTATGTCTTGGTGAAGGGTTTGGATCCTGGAGCTAGAGACAGCTGTGAGCCTCGATGTAGGTGCTGGGAATTGAACCTGGGTCCTCTGGAAGAGCAGCCAGTGCTCTTAACCATTGAGCCATCTCTCCAGCCTCTATTATATTTTCAAAATAGGTCTATAGTCAATTCTTTTTATTCAAAGGAATAAATACAAAGAAAACACTCATATGCATCAGTATTATTCTAATTTTAAAACCAAGTAGAAAAACAGAAAAAGAAAAGTACAGTCCAATGCCCCTGGTGAGCACGGTCTTACAAATGCTCAATAAAATTCTCTAAAATGAAATAAAGACACACATCAAAAAGAATGTCCACCTTGACCAAATTGTCTTTATCACTCAAATGTAGGAATGGTATGCAATAAAATGCAAGATATGTAACTAAATAAATACTAAAAATCACATAAATAGACTTAGACACAATTCATATCAATAGATGAATTAAAAGCCTCTGACAATATCCAAAATGACTACATGATAAATGTCTTAGAGAGAGTAGGACTACAGGGAATATTCCTCAATATACTAAAGACTAACTGTTGACTAACTTACAGTCAATAGCATCATAAATGAAGCAAAACATGAACCAATCTAATTGAAATTAATAAGACAGGAATGCCCACTATCTTCATCCCTCTTCAGTACTCTGCTTAAATCATTAGCTTGAACAATAAAGCAAGAGAAGTAAAGTGGTAAAATTAGATAAAAAGTCGGTCTGAAGATGATGATATTATTACATGAGAACCCAAAAATTTTACCAGAAATTTTCTAAAAATGATCAGCAACTTCAGCAAAGTGTCATGATACATTATCGATGTAGAAAAAATCAAGAGCCTTGCTATACAAAAAAAATCTGATAGAGGGGTAATATCAAATATATACAAAGGACTCAAGAAGTTAGACTCCAGATAACCAAATAACCTTATTTAAAAAATGGGGTACAGAGCTAAACAAAGAATACTCAATTGATAAATATCAAATTGCTGAGAAGCACTTAAAGAAATGTTCAACATCCTTAGTTATCAGGGAAATGCAAATTAAAACAACTCTGAGATTCCACCTCATACCAGTCAGAATGGCTAAGATCAAAACCTCAGGTGACAGCAGATGCTGGAGAGGTTGTGGAGAAAGAGGAACACTCCGTCATTGCTGGTGGGATTGCAAGCTGCTACAACCACTCTGGAAATCAGTTTGGTAGTTCCTTATGAAAATGGACATAGTACTACCAGAGGACCCAGCTATACCACTGCTAGGCATATACCCAGAAGATGCTCCAACATGTAATAAGGACACATGCTCCACTATGTTCATAGCAGCTTTATTTATAATAGCCAGAAACGGGAAACAACCCAGATGTCCCTCAACAGAGGAATGGATACAGAAAATGTGGTACATTTACACAATGGAATACTGCTCAGTGATGAAAAACAATGCATTCATGAAATTCTTAGGGAAATGGATGGATCTGGAGAATTTCATTTTGAGTGAGATAACCCAATCACAAAAAGAATACACAGGGTATACACTCTCTGATAAGTGGATATTAGCACAGAAGCTCAGAATACTCAAAATCCATTCCATAAACTACAAGAAACTCAAGAAAGAAGACCAAAATGTGGATGCTTCATTCCTTCTTAGAAGGGGGAATAAAATATCCTTGGAAGGAGTTGCAGAAACAAACTATGGAGCAGAAACTGAAAGAAGGACAATCCAGAGACTGCTCCACCTGGGAATGCTTCCCATATTCAATCATCAAACACAGACACTATTATGAATGTCACAGATGCTGGTTGACAGAAGCTTGATAGAGCTGTCTCCTGAGAGGTTCTGATAGTGCCCAACTAATACAGAAGTAGAGGCTCACAGCCATCCAATGAACTGACTACAGGGTCCCCAATAAAGGAGCTAGAGAAAGGACCCAAGGAGCTGAAGGGTTTGCAGCCCCTTAGGATGAACAATAATACAAACTAACTTGTACCCTCAGAGCTCCCAGGGACTAAACCACCAAAGAGTACACATGGTGGGACTCATGGCTCCAACTGCATATGTAGCAGAGGATGGCCAAGTCAATCATCAATGGGAGGAGAGGCCCTAGATCTTGTTAAGGCTCTATGCCCCAGTGTAGGGGAATGCCAGGGCCAGGAAGTGGGAGCAGGTGGGTTGGTGAGCAGGGAGGTGTGAGGAGGAAAAAGGGTTTGTTTTTTGTTTTTGTTTTTGTTTTTGATATTTTTTCGGGGGGGGCGGTAACCAGAAGAGGAGATATCATTTGAAATGTAAATAAAGAAAATAACTAATAAAAAATAAACAAAATTAAAAAAAACTGAAAAAAAGATTATGGAGCCACTCCCATTCACAATAGCCTCAAAGTAAACAAATTATCTCAGATTAACCATACAAAGAAGGTGATACATCTCTATTACACAAACTTTAAATCTCTGAAGAAAGAGAGAAGGGCAATAGAAAATGGAAAGGCATATGTTCATTGATTGGTAGAATTGTTATTATGAAAATAAACATTCTATCAAAAGATATTTACAGATTTAGTACAATTCCAATGAAAATCCCAATCCTATTCACCATAGAAGTAAATAAATCTACCTTGAAATTCATTTAGAACTGCAAACACCTCAGACTGATTCAGATAGCTGAGACAAACCTAAGGGGGGCAGGAAACAGTAAAAGTGAAGGATTGCCATATCAGTCCTCAAGCAATATTACAAAGTCAGAGTAATCTTAATAATAATTTTAAAAAACAGCATAGTATTAGCACATATGTGTAGACCAATGGAACAAAACAGTATTTCACAGTATAAATACACATAATATCAGCCACCTAATATTTGATAAAGATATCGAAAATAAACTCTGGAGAAAAGACAGAACCTTCATTCAACAAATGGTGCTGAAAAAACTTGATATCTACGTGTAGATGAATGCAAACAGACTGTATCTACCACCATTAACAAAAACAAGCTCTGAATTGATCAAACTTAAATCTGAAACCCAAAACACTGAATACAAGAGACTCTCTGCCCAGGCATTAAAGCCATCAATTAACAAGTGAAACCTAACAAATACTAAGTTCTGCACAGCTTAAGAAAAACTCAAGGGCAGAAAGAGAAAGCTCTTACAACTAGAGGAAATCATTGTTGGTTTTACATCTGACAAAGGATTAATTTAGCACATGTATAAAGAAAAAAGACCCACAAAGATTGCAACAGATAAATGATCCAGATCAGAAAATGGCCTGCAGGTCTTAATAGAGTTCTCAAAAAAAGAATATAAAATGGGTAAAAATGTCTCAAAAATATTTTTCATTCCTAGCAATTAGGAAAATGGAAATCAAACAGCTTTGAGATTTCATCTAAAATAAATAAATAGATAGATAGATAGATAGATAGATAGATAGATAAAACTACTATATAACCCACATATACCAGTCACTGACATGTGACCAAAGGACTTGACATCCTACTCCACAGATACTTGCTCAGCCATACTCATTGCTGCACTATTCACTATATTGGAAATTGGAACAACCTAAATGCCCTTCAAAAGATGAATAAGGAAAATGTGGTATGTATACACTATGGAATACTATTGAACTATATAAAGAAAATTATATAATGAACTTTGCAGGTAAATGGATGGAACTAAAAAGTTTATAGTAAATGAGGTAACTAAGATCCGGAAAGACAAATAGTGTATATTATCTCTCATCTGTGATTCCTAGATTCAATCCCTGAAATATAAATATATAATATGAAGTCATTGTAGAAATCAGAAAAGTAAAAGGGCATCACAAGATGGGACAATATAAATAAATACCAACACATTAGAGATTTGAAAGGAAATTGAGTAAAATGAGAATATGCTTTAAACTGAGAGGAGAGAGGAAGTTCAATATAGAAGGAAAATAAATGTTACATTAAGGATTTTTGAAAACCCATTAAAATCATATTATTATTATTATTATTGGTAGTAGTAGTATTTATTTGCCACAAATTACATCTGATACATATAAGGCAATGTATTCATTCATACTATGATTGAAGTTATAACATTTGGATTTACAAAACTCTCGCCAGGAGCCACAACTTTATTGTGTGTGTTTGTGTGTTTGTGTGTGTGTGTGTGTGTGTGTGTGTGTGTGTGAGAGAGAGAGAGAGAGAGAGAGAGAGAGAGAGAGAGAGAGAGAGAAAATATACATAATTTCAATTTATTTGAATTTATTAACATTTAGAAAACATACTTTAAATAAATAGAATTACATCACATTCTTGTTTCCCTTTTTTACCCCAACTCATCCCAGAGACCCCCCCTTCAATACCTACAATACCTTTTTTATTTTGTCATATTCTTTAAAATTTATAAAATATTGTAACAATAAAAATGAGTAGTATAAAAGTTGCTTGATATGAAACAATCAGTTAAACAGTATTATGTAGATGTTTGTCTGCAGCAATACTGAA
>NC_045030.1:89392205-89393178 GCF_008632895.1 Mastomys coucha
TATTAACTGCATATTTCAAAATAATACATCACAACTAGCTTTTTTTAATGAACATAAATAGATAAAGTCTTTTTGTTTGTTTGTTTGTTTTGTTTTTAGTAGAGTTTAAAATCTTGGCTCTTACTGTGGTACAAGCCCGAAAAAAGAACAATTTTTAGACATTGGAGTTCATTGTAATAAGACTGTATGTAGTTCAATGTTCCTCAAATCACCAAAGGCTTTTACCTCCCTAGTAGCTAAGTTAAGATTTGACAGTTCTGCTGCACGAAGGAGTGAATTGTAGGCAATATTTTTGGATACAGATTACCTGCTATGGTCAAAGCTATTTGACTAAAGTGATTGTCTTCATTTGCAGCCCACAGAGAACAGGTTACATTAATTTAAGAAATGGTATGTGTGTTAAGATGGTTTATCTGTGAAGTCATTCACCAAGTGTTTCAATGGACAATGGTTCTGCTTGGAGGGGGACACAGACATTAGGTGAGGGTAAGAATCTGGTTCATTGTCTGTGATGATTTTGAAAAACATTCATCTCAGAAAAAGAGTAACTTATAAAGTTTTCTTCTTCAAAGTTGATACAATAGTTACATCATCAAGCAAAGCATTCATTCTCACTCTTTGTTGTTCTCTTATAAGCCTCCTCCCAAGTTAATTGTTTGTTTCTTTTGGCTCTATAAATACTTTTGAAATATGTAAACTGTTCTCAAAACCATAGTATAGTGTAAAAACATCAAATAAACAATCCTATTAACAGAGAGGTTGAGATAGGCGAAGCATGGTTTCAAGACCATTATGTGGTAACCGGCAAGACGCTGTCACATACAAACAAGCAGAAAGTGTATATGGATTGTACAATATTGGATTTATTTCTCCAATTACCAAATTATAGAGACCATTAGATGACTGTCAACAAATTTCTAATTCCTCATATTTTTGGATTTCAATCAATTAGGATATGTTGGTAATATTAATT
>NC_045030.1:89393793-89408331 GCF_008632895.1 Mastomys coucha
AACAAACAAAAAAACAAATAAACAAACAAAACCAACACGTACAAACCCCTGTTGGCTCCCCCTCCTCATGCTTGCCACCCCACCCTCTCTCACTTATTGGCCCTGGCGTTCCCCTATACTGGGGCACAGAACCTTCACAGGATCAAGGACCTCTCCTCCCATTGATGATTGATTTTGCAATCCTCTACTATACACATGCTGCCAGAACAATCAGTCTTACCATGTATACTCTTTGGTTGGTGGTTGAGTCCCTAGGAGCTCTGAGGGTACCCAGTTATACCACTCCTAGGCATATACCCAGAAGATGCTCCAACATGTAATAAGGACACATGCTCCACCATGTTCATAGCAGCCTTATTTATAATAACTGGAAACAGCCCAGATGTCCCTCAACAGATGAATGGATACAGAAATTGTGGTATATATATACTATGGAGTACTACTCAGCTATTAAAAACAATGAATTTATGAAATTCTTAGGGAAATGGATGGATCTGTAGGCTTCTTGTATGTTCATGGCCATCAATTTCTTCAGGTTAGGGAAGTTTTCTCCTATAATTTTGTTGATGATATTTACTGGCCCTTTAAGGTGGGAGTCTTCACTCTCTTCTATACCTATTATTCTTAGGTTTGGTCTTCTCATTGTGTCCTGGATTTCCTGGAGCCACAAATTTCTATGAAAATTCCCAATACAGGGCATGAGAAACCCCATTTTTAGTTGCTTTTCAGGAGAGTTCAAGTAACTCTCAGAACAATATAAGCTTTTGCTGTTGGCTTTGATTGCCTCCCATGAGCTGAACAGTGTTCACACTACTGAAGACAACACTCAATTTGAACACAAGACTCAAATGACCTGAGTTGAATTTGTCTTAAAATCTTATTCTCTGAGGACTAGCTTTTATAGTACCTGAAGCTGCCATATAAGCTTTCAAGAGATGAAAGCTTGAGACACCTTTGAACCACAACAATTACCAGTGTAATAAAGGTGAAATAGTTGCACACATACATTGTCAGTAATTGGATAGATAATCATGAAGGCAGAGAAACAACTCACTACTTGGCTTTTACTTTTATTCTTGATTAGCTACAAGAACCATACCTAGTTATTCATATTCATTTGCATTCTTCTCTGAGTCTCTTCCACCCTACTCTGCTAAGAACATTTCCTTAATTGAACAGAATATAACAATACACAACTGGTTAGGACAGTAGATTTTACAAGTGTCATTGGGATTAACTTCTTTATTTGATTTTAAGAAAACTGAATCCCAGGATTGCTGTATGCTAGAACTTATCAAATTCTAATAGAGAGGGATCAGTAGATGCTCAGCTTTTGTAATTTGGGGCATTCACATGTAAATGCCATACCTCTTTCAAGCAGTACCCATCTCAAAATGTTATCTCACCATTTTCTCCCCCCTCACCAATTTAAGGACCTTCAAGAAAATAGAAGTAATAGAAAGATTGTTCAATAATATTAAGCAATATTTATATGAAGAAATGGAAAAATCTGTTGAAAAAAGAATACTTTGAATAGTTTTTGTGAAATTTTGTTGAAAAATAATAATGTTTTAAATTATATCAAAACTGATGATTCTTTGATCTGTATGATAATAAACAAATATCTTTATTTTAAATAGTGCATTTTATATTATACCTAATCTATCAAATAATTCTAAGTCTTAAAACTCAAAGTATTATGCATTTACAAAAACTAAAAATATCCCACATTATCATCTCATTAGACACTAAAAATTCCATTGATGAAATTCAACACTCCTTCATGATAAGTCTCAGAAAGATGACTGATACAAAGTACATAACTAAACATAATAAAGGCAATATATGTTAAGCATATAGCCAACATCACATTAAATGGAAAGACTCAAACAATTCCATTAAAATCAGGAACAAAACAAGTCTGTTCACCCTTTCTATATCTATTCAATATAGTACTTGTACTTCTGCTAGAAAATAGAACAAATAAAAGAGATCCAGGGGATTCAAATTGAAAAGGAAGAATTCAAAGTATCAATATTCACATATGATATGATAAGTGACCCCAGAGCAATTCTACCAAGGAAGTCATAAAGGTGATAAACATCTTCAGCAAAGTGGCTAGATACAAGATTGACTCAAAAGAATCAATAGTATTCCTTTTATATGCACATGACAAAGGATATGAGAGAAACTTCATGGAAACAACACCCTTAACAATAGCCACAGATAATATAAAATATGTTGGGGTAACTAACCAAGTAACTGAAATAGTTGTATGATAAAATCCTCAAGCCTTTCAAGAAGGAAATTGAAGAAGACATCTGAAGATGGAAAGAACTCCCATGAGCATGGATCAGTTAAAATCAACAGTAAAAATGGCCATTTTACTAAAAGTAATTTACAGATTCAACACAATCCCCATAAAAATTCCAACACATTATTTTATAGACCTTGAAAGAATAATACTCAAATACCCAACATCATATTGAAGAAACAACAACAGCAACAACAACAGAATAGGATAGCTAAAACAATCCTATATAATGACCAACTAGAGTTTTCACCATCCCTGATTTCAAGTTGCAATACAAAGCAATAGTAATTTAAAAAAAAAAAAATCATGGTCTTGGTATAAAAACAGACAGGTGGATAAATATAATCTAAATGAAGACCCAGACATAAAATTAACACACCTATGGACACCTAGTTTTTGACAAAGAAGCCAGAAATATACAATGGGAAAGGAAAAGCATTTTGTAAAAATGGTGCTAATCTAACTAGATGTCTACATGTAGAAGAATGCAAATAGATACATATTTATCACACTGTACAAACCTCAAGTCCATGTGGATCAAAGACCTCAAAATAAAACCAGGCACACTAAACCTGATAGAAAAGAGATTAGGCCATAGCCTTGAGTGCACAACTTCCAGAACAGTACACCAATAAAATAGGAACTAAGATAAATAATTAATAAATGGTACCTCATGAAACTGAAAAAATTCTATAAGGCAAAGGATGCTGTCAATAGAGCCAAACGGCAACCTATAGAATGGGATTAGATTTTCACCAACCCCACAATTTACAAGGGGTTAATATCCAAAATATAAAAATGAACTCAAGAAGCTAGACTTAACAAAATAAATCCACTTAAAACTGGGTATGGATCTAAACAGAATTTTTGACAGAAGAATATCTCATGGCTGAGAAATACTTAAAGAAATGTTCAACATCCTTAGCCATCAAGGAAATGCAAATCGAAACTACTTTGAAATTCCATCTTACACCTGTCAGAATGGCTAAGATCAGAAACACAAGTGACAGCTCATGCTGGCAAGGGTGTTGAGCAAGGGAAATACTCCTCCATTTCTGGTGGGAGTGCAAAATTTGGAAATCAATATGGCAATTTCTCAGAAAATTAGAAATCTACCTCACCACCCAGCTAGACCACTCCTGAGCATATTCCCAAAAGAAGTCCCATCATACCATGAGAACACTTGCTCAACTTTTTTATTCACAGTAGCCAGAAATTAGAAACAACGTAGGTCTTTGTCAACCAAAAAAATAATGTTTTTTTAATATGCTACTTTTACACAATGGAATATTATTTATTTGTTTTAAAAAATGGCATCAGAAAATTTGCTGGCAAATGGAACTAAACAAATTCATACTGCATGAGGTTACCCAGACCCAGTTAGACAAGCATGGTATGCACTCACAATTTACAAGGGGCTAATATCCAAAATATAAAAATAAACTCAGGAAACTAGACTTTATTGGACTTAATGTGTTGGAAGTAGAAAATAGCTGTTAAGTAAAAGATAACCATGCTAAAATCCACAGACCCAGAAAGGCTAAGTAAGAAGAGGGCTTAAGTGGGAATCCAAGAATCTCCCTGGGATGGGGAAATAGAAAGGATTTCAAGGATAGATTCTGAGCAGGTGGCAATGGTATGCACTCACAATTTACAAGGGGCTAATATCCAAAATATAAAATTAAACTCAGGAAACTAGACTTTATTGGACTTAATGTGCTGGATGTAGAAAATAGCTGTTAAGTAAAAGATAACCATGCTAAAATCCACAGACCCAGAAAGGCTAAGTAAGAAGAGGGCTTAAGTGAGAATCCAAGAATCTCCCTGGGAAGGGGAAATAGAAAGGATTTCAAGGATAGATTCTGAGCAGGTGGAAATGGGAACAGGAGAGATCATGTGTTTATATGAAGGTGTGTAGGTAGGGGAAAACACTCGAAGAGAAGACTAGGTTTGAGGGCAGCTTTTCAGGATGGGATAGAAACCTAGTGCAATGGAAATTCCATGGAATCTCCAAGATTAACACTAAGGGAAGTCTCCTAGTAATCGGGGACAAAGAGCCTCAGGTATCCATTGTAACCAGACAAAGCCTCAAATGGAGTGATGAGTGCATCAAGCCAGCCACAAAAATCTCTGACCTACAGTTTGCCTTACCTGCAGGATATGCATGGACTAGAACTTACACAATTGTCATCAGAGAGACCAGAAATATTTCATCCAGCAACTGATAGGGCAGATACAGAGCACCACAGTCAAATATTAAGAGGAACTCAGGGAGTCCTAAGGAGAAGAAAGAGGTAAAACTGGTGGAGCCAGAGGGATAATGGACACCTCAAGAACATGGCTCATAGAATCAACTGACCAGGACTCATGTGAGCTTGGTCACATGAACACAGATCAGGGAGCCTGTATGTGTTTGACCTAGGTCCTCTACATGTATGTTGTGGTTATTTAGCTTGGTGATGTCTTGGGACTCCTCTAACAGTGGGAGCTGGAGCTGTCTTTGACTCTTTTGGCTGCCTTTGGGATCATTTTCCTCCTACTGGGTTACCTTATCCAGCTTTGATGTGATGGTATGTGTCTGATCTTATAGCTTGTTATACCATGTTTGGGTGTTTGCTTTATATTCCTGGTTTCTGAGAGGAGGGAAGCGGTATGATGAGGTAGGGAAGTTGGCAAGAGAGACTTGGGGAGTGGAGGAGGGGAAACTGTATTCAGGATGTGATATATGAGAATAAATAAATAAATAAGCAAATAAATAAAATTCAAGAGGAAAAATAATGTAAACTCTTATAAAGAAGAAACTACTTATTGAATGAAATGATGAACCTATAATATAGAGTCATATTTCAGAAACAATTTAGCAAATGTCATTTTAATAGGAAATATGTAAATGTAAAATAAATGATAGAAATGAGAAGTAATTTCAAATAGTCAAAACACATACCTTTCATATCTATGACATGTAAAATATACTTGTAAATTGATGAGGAAACACCTATACAAAAATTGGGTAAAGTATCTGAAGTCAACCATTTTTAGAAGAGAAACATCTAAAATGGCAACAGATTTATCATTAAAAATGTTTAAGAGCTTAAGATATAAGCCAAACTTGAATGAGTTAATATAAATCAAACTATTAATTAGTAAAACCTCTATAGCTATCACAATTGTTAAAACTTCATAATTCACTCACATCTTGCTTGTATACAAGTAAGGAAATGTCTATACATATTTGTAGAAAAGGAAATGGCATGATTTTTGTTTTAAAATGCCTTTCAACAGCTACATGAAAACATAAGACTAATATCCTTTATCCTAACATTCATACAATTTGACTCTCTCCCAACAATAAAGAATTATTTAAGGGCATGTGTTTAAAGTTATGATTGTAGAAAAGTAACAACAAAATAAATTGTGTTTTTTCATTAAGGAATATTATGCACCTATTAAGGCAAAAGTGTGGCTATGCAAAAGACCCCAAAATACCTGTGCCATCTCTGTTGACACACAGATTCCCACATGTGACTATTGAGTGCTAAGAGCAGGATGTAGAAAAGCCAATATTGTATAAAGTTTTTCTAAAAGGTGATAAAACTCTTTATTTGTGAATGGGTTTGTGATTCCTAAATATAAATATAAGACTACTGAGGGGGAAATAGAAGTATGCACACTTGGTTACTAATGTGTTCTGACTTTAATTGGAGTGGCTATAAGGAGCAGTAGATGTGTATCAAGGGGGAAATAAAGATAGAAGCAGAGTATAATAAAAAGCAAGAAAAGGAGAATGAGAATGTTTTGGTTAAAGTTAGGCATTTGTGTGAGATGATATATCCATAAAAGAAATTAAACAAAATATTTAAATCTAAATTTAAATACTATTCAGGGAAAATAGTACTATCCATTTTCATATTTTTGTTTGTTTGTTTGCAAGTTACTTTGTGTTAATGTGTTTAGAATATTAAATGAAAGTACTACCATCATTTGGTGCCACAGACAATAAACACTACACACAGACAGATAATACACACACACACACACACACACACACACACACATATTGCTAGGCTGTGGTTAATTGAGTTGAACTTAAAGCTTTATAAATTCCTATAAGTGTTTCTTCCTTTCATAGCTGCTCAAATACATATTTTAAAATGTAAATTTATAAAAGAATTATCCTTTATAGCTGGTATAACCATATCAGTACAGAAACTGAGGATATAGTTGTTGACTTTTGGGAATAAAGGAGTAATTATGATTTTTAAAGAATTATTAAAAATCTGGCTTCTGAAGAGTTATAATATATAATAAAGTTTACTTCAGATTTTTTACTATCATTTTTATATCAACAACTCAGAAATTACCAACATTTAAAAGAAAAAAACCAGTTAACCTAATTTCAGTATCACACAATAGATACATATACTGAAACATAACATGTGTTTTAATGTGTTAATTTATTTTTTTACTGAAATAATTTTTTCAGGAAATATATATTTTATTATATTTGAGAATTTTGTAGATAAGAAATGTTTTTTACATCATTTCTACCTAATACTTTCTCTTTGACAACACTCTCCACTGCATTTCAACTTCATGACCTCTTCTTCAATTATTATGGTTATGTATACACATATATGCATATATTATCTCCTTGGTAAGGAAACAGAGCCTAATGATATTAAAATTATGATCAGAGTTTTTAGATATAGCTTAGTGGTACAATGCTCATCTAGCATATTCAAGTCCCTAGGTTTGACACTCAGAACTCCAAGAAAGAAAAGGAAATTGAGACAAAATTTGGGGGTAGCTCTAATTAAAAATCAGTGAATGTAGAGATTTTTTTTTAAATTAGAAATAAATTCATGTCCTTTAGCTTACTATAGTAGTGCCATCAATAAAAAATATAGACTATGCAACTGGTTTGTTTTGTTCCTCCAGTCAAATAACTCTGTGATCTTTGTGTGCCCTCTGTACTATCAAACTTACAGAAGGAGTGGCACATGAAAATCCCAGCACATGAAAGAAGCTGGCTTTCTCCTACTGTTAATACCAAGGTATGATTAAGAACAAAAACAATATATTCTTTATTAGCTGCACACCAATAGCAATATATATTTTTGTTCTTAGCAGGAACAGTGTACAGAACATTTCATTCATCCAAATCATCTCCCAGAAACAGATTTGAAGCTTGAAGCCAGGATCGCGACCAATTTAGATTTAGCAAGACATCAGAAGACACATAATCTAAGGCCAAGTATTTATTTTAAACCTGTTAATAAGAATCAGTAGAAAGCAAACACTAAAGATCAAGAGGAAATGTTGGTTAAAGCAACAAAGATCAAAAATAGCATATAGGAAGCCTAAGAGAACAGAAGGAAAATAATAGCTGTGTACACTAGTAATGCATAAAGCTTCTCAGGGAAATCGAACATCATCAGAAATCTCCTTGCTTTTTTTTCCCTAGTAAGAAAGAAAATCTACCTCTGCGAATTATACCAAGATGTGAATATCCCTAATTGGTTGATAAGAACAAGAATTAAATTAAATGGATTAAAACCTCTCATAACATGAATTACAACCCATCTACTAATTTGTTAACTATTTCATATGAATATTTGATTCTGTTTTTTAATTGTCCTAAGAAAGGTTCACCATCACTCTCCATTTATCTTAGATAACAAGCACAACTTTCATTAACTATAGTGAATTCTTCTGAGTCCAATTAATATGCTAAAACCTCCCAGTTCATACTGCGTATGTGTTGACCTGTGAAATCTTCATATTTTTAAATTAGAAGGTGGCTTAGGAAGCAATATCCTCATGCCTGCCTGGCAGATTAGGCCAGAGTGAATAATATGTTAAGTCAATTTCCAGTGGAACAAAACAGGAGTGATGCTTAATTTATTAAATTAAAATACCTAGTCAGCCTCCTTTCGAAAGGAACGTGATCCACATTCTCCAGTTTTACAGAAAAAGCATACAGATTAGTATAAGAATATACTCCAAAATTAAATCAAAACAGCTGAATAGCAGTGGTCTATAAGTGGAGATAGAAAGTAAAGTATAACCAGAGAGAGTTTTCTGGTTTTGTGGGCAACAAAACTGGGGAAAAAAAGCTGCAAAGAATGGGGCTGAGAAAGGTAGTACTAAAAGAAAATCAGGAAACATGCGACCATGGGAGCCCCTCTGCTAGAAGGTTACAGTGCATGTTCAACAAGTGAAACAAGGTAGCTCTTCCATTACAGGTGGAGAAGATGAACTAAGCCAAAAGTCCTAACAATTCATTTTGGAAATGCATTTCCTCTACAGGTAAACAGTTACTTAACCAGCATCTCTTGTCTTACATAATTGAATATTGATTGAAAAGATGCATTTAGTGCCTTCCAAGTGAAATAGGCAGGCACTGCGCTGTGAAGGACTCAATAGATGGATCACAGAACAGGGCTTCCTGCTGACAAATGAAGGGTCTAAAGCATGTGTTCATCAATAGTATCAACCCTGCTGCTTCCTTCTGTAAGTCATCATTGTTATTCCAGACAGTAGCAGCCCCAATAATTCTATCAAATTCACTTGAACACAATTCAGATGAAGAAAATTAAAAAGATTCACCCAATTTGATTCATGAAATACCTGAAAATAAGGAAAAGGCATTTTACTACCATTCTAAAAAAGGGCTTTGTCAAAAATCTGGGTTCCATTTTAGCCTTGAAACATCATTCCCTACAGTTAATTGTTATATGAAATAGAGTCATCTTTTTACAAAAGCATAATGAGATAATGGCAATAATTTATAAAAATCCACAATCTATAACTCTGGCAAATTTGAATGGAGAGCACATCTGCAGATGGCTCACATGCACAAAAAATCATCACTAAAAACATACACTTTTTTAAGTAAGAGAAAAAAAGACTGTCTTGGTAACTTCCTGTTGGATAGTAAAACAGAGCTTTGGCAAAGCTGCCTTGGGAAGGGTTGTTTAGCACTTGGAATGGGTATCAGGCATGTACTGGATATGATGCAATGTCACAGAACAGCATCAGCTGTGTAGTTGCCAAAAATGACATCAATCCCTACTCCACAAAGACAGATATTGTTAAGGGTACCATTAATGAAGCACACACTTTTTTTTCTTCCACTTTTCTGCTATGGAAGTAAGAGATCAAGGCACTCATCCCAGTGAAATTACCTTTCTAGAAAATAAACAGCATCAACAACAAACACTTCAATGTATTTTGTGCCTCAAGGATTTTAATCATAGTACAAATTGATAAATATGTAAATCAATTTATAAAATTGCAAAAGTTTCACCTGACACTGTATAGAGAGATTCAAAAGTCTTTCTGCTTATTCCATCTCATATATATTTAAAAATATCATGTGGTGCCCAATAAATGTATGGAAATATGATTTATTAACTGAAGCAGCATCGATTAAAATATGAAGAGTTTAAATAAATTCTTAGACAAAATAAATGCATACACTCATATATGTACATAGTGATTAACACACTGCTTCTCAAAGTATTTACTAAAGTATATTTTAATCCTACAAAATAATACCTGATACTTATCAATGATTATTTATGATTGTCTGATTTAAATGTTTCATATGAATTTTTGTAATGGATTTTCAATACTCAATGCTTCTCAATAATCCTCATTAAAGTTTATAATTACTTAATGCTTTCAATAAAAGCCAAAGTGACTTCTATTTATTTTGTAGTTTCTAAATGTGAACTTCTTTCATTATCTACACCATTACTACATAAGACATGTGCGATTGTCCCTTATATACATTATGGAAAATCTGGCTTTACAGGGACAATTGGAATAGTTCAGAGCCATGTAGTAAACAAATAGCAAGACTAGGAGTCAAAAAACTACAATTTTTATTTCAAAATTTACACCCTCTCTCCCTATTTTTGTGTTAGCAACTATCTTAAATGTCCTACCAGAATATCATCAATAACAAAAATGATCGATGAGTGTTTAGCAATCATAGCCCATAGATTAACTAGATTAACTACAAAGTGAGTACCTGACAACCACTCCTTAACATTAGAGTAAAAAAAAAAAAAATCTGCCAAGTGATAGGGGTGGAGAGAAAGATGAAGAAGACAGGAAGAAGGGAAGGGTTTTCACTCACTTATAAAATATTTATTGAGTTTAACTATACATCAGACTTTCCTAAGAACTTGGGATATAACAGCATTCACTATTTCTTATCCTACAGTGTGTTAATAAATGTACAAATCACAATTCTAGTACTGCTCCGTGGCATGAATACATTACCACACATGTGCAGCAGGGTATTTGAATAGTTAAGATGGTTAAAAAGACTTTCCTGAGGGAATTACAGTGAAGAAAATAAGAATAGTAATTGGTCTAATCTTGTTAACAATGATAACTGTGGGTTCAATAGCCTGAGGTAGTTTGGGTTAAAAATCACAAAGAAAATTAAAATGCATAAAGATGCTGGTGAAAGTATAATACAAAGAGTGATATATAATATGAAGTCAGTGGAAATGAAGCTGGAGAGATTGATGGCACTGAGTCTTGTAGATTAGATGAAAGGACTCTCTCCTTTTCAGAACAATGGGAATCCAATGAACATCTTTGAGTCTTTAAATGTCTTTAAAGATAACTATAATCTTGAAAAGATGAAACTGAGAAAAGAGTTTGGATGCTAATGCAGTCACTGAGTAGAGGATAGAAGCTCAGATTATGGTGATAGTGTTGAAAACAAAAGAAATGATCACAAGCAAGAGAAATTTAGCACATCACCAATATTCTTAATGATTCCTGTTGTGCATATTTACTGGTTTGGTAGAAGTTAAGCTTATGTTTACAGTATTGTTTATGCAGCCTAAGAGGAAATATGGTTTCAGTAATTACTCAAAGGTTTCTTATTTGATAAAATGCATAAGGAAGGAGAGAGAACATGAATTGTGTTAAGAGCCAATTATGTTTTGTCCTTTTTGATATGCTGAGATTACTGTACCTTTGGATAACTTAAAAGATTCTAGATCTCAGATAGTGGTCTGGCTCAATAGAAAGAATTCAGGTTAATTATAAATGGTTAGCAAAGCAGGCAGTTATAATAATTTTTCATCAAGAACTCCTAATTCTCTGTTCTTTGGGGTACATTCCCAAATAATATTGAACATTCTACCAGATTTATCATTTGGGGATTCATCAAAAACAGAGGCCATGCCAGATTTAATGGGGCATGCCTTTAACCACAGCACCCAGGAGTCATAGCAAGCTAATTTCTTTGTGTCTGAGGCCATATTGGTCTACAAAGTGAGTTTGCAAGAAAGCCAGAGCTACTAAATAAGACTGTGCCTCTCAAAAACATCCAGAGGCCAAATTAACATAGCCCATAAAATTTAAATTTTATTTTTAAGTATGTGTGTGCATGTGTTTTTGTGAGTGTGTGTGTGTGTGTGTGTGTGTGTGTGTGTGTGTGTGTATGCACGTGCACATGCACATGCACACAAGATTAATGGTGTCCACAGAGGCCAAAAGCATCAGATGTCCCTGGAGTTGGAGTTATCCACTTTTCTGAGCTGCCCTACGTGAGTGCCAGGAATTAAACTCAAGTCACTTGCAAGAGCTGTATACATTCTTAACCTCTGTGCCATCGTTCCATCCCCCAAGCCAGGATATTTAATACAGGAAATGGTTTGCTTGGTGTATTCCAGGGCCTGTGAGGCCGAAAGGAAAAGAAAGAACAACCAAAGAGTCTTCAGGATAAGAGGATCCAAATGGGGACTATTATTGTCAGACCTCCGAAGCCACCTGCATAAGCACAGAAGCTCGTGTTCTTTGAGGACTCTCTGATGGGAGATGAGTCAGAGCAGTCACTGCAGCTGAGTATGCCATCTCAAACAGGAAGATGGATGGGCAGAATAATCTGATTTGTCCACTCCTCTGCACCTCCATACTCTCAAGAACACCTCAAAATAGCCAAAACTATCTTCAAAAGACAGGAAGGAAAGCAGGGAAATACAGTCTTTGTGACCAAGGGCCAAGATTGATAAGTAAGGGTAAAGGGCATGAAAACAAACTAGCACAGTGGGACATTCACTAGTTTTGATTCATGGATTGAGAAAAGTAGGAGGACAACGTTTTTAGAGGGAGCATTTAATTACCAGCAGAAAATTCTCTGATGCCCTGTTTCTTCTACCATAATGATCAGTACCATTCTAAAGTAACTGCTGCTCTGACAATCAAGGTCACAGAGTGAATACTACATGGAGCAGCATCTCCAGTTGAACGACAAAGAAAACACATCAGGCAGTCTAAGTGAAAAATAGTCTGATTTTTTTCCCTCTCTTTAAGCCACTGAATTGTTTTAAGATTTGGGAACTGTTTGCTACTTAAAGTTAACATAGCCCATGCTAAGAGATTTGAAAGTTAGAATTGATAATTAGGGTAAGGCCTTATCTTATCCTTATCCTTAGTTGTATCACTTATCCTTAGTTGTATCACTAATGAAATTGAAATATAGGAGAATTATAATCTCCATTGTCCAGTGGAATAATGTTGACTAAATCACCTGTCAATTACAGTTTTAAAGACAAATATATGTAAGTTTCTACACAACACTCTTATATTTGCTTTGTCGTACTTACTTATCTCATGTTGTTGTTGTTGTTGTTGTTGTTGTTGTTGTTGTTGTTGTTAACAGCTAACCTTAGGTAGCATAGATATCCCTATACTTAAAATTTATGTTTGAACTTCAGGAATAAAATCTTAAATATTACCTAGAAATTGTGTGCTTTGAATAAGATTTATGAAATTACATTTTGGGGGAGTTATTAAGGTTTTGTCTGATGTTTCAAATATTTTTAAACAAGAAAAAATTAAACATGGAGACATCATCCCGTATTTGAAATTTCTACATCCTACTTCTAAATAGGATGCTATTTTCGATTAAATTATATAGTTACTTTTATGCAGTGAATGCTAAACAAAGTGAAGCATGTTACTTTATAAGAATGATGTAATAGCTGATATGAAAACTCTTTAATTCCTTCTTACACACAGATGAGCATTGAGTCAAAGACTAATTGACCCATGTATTCTCCTTGGTGTGATAAAGCATCTTATAACCAGTTTAAGAAATATGTACTCATTTTGGCCCAAAATTTCTCTTAATATATTTCACCATGTCAGAAAAGGAATAGATGCAGGTGGATCTATGGTCATAACAACATGAGGTTAGAAGTCCTCACCTGCTTGTATTACAAGCAATCAGGAAGCAGAATAAGAAGTATATTGATGCTCAACAGGTGATTAGGTGATTAAACAATTACAAATATCGGCAAGTTGACAGTGAAGATTAAATATCACATGCCATTAGGAATAGGTACCATAGGATATGAGACAGACCTCCTACTTGGACCTCTAAGGACATGTGGTGAGAACATAAAGTTATAAGCCAAGCAGTGGTGGCACATTCCTTTAATCCCAGCACTTAGGAGGCAAAGGCACACAGATTTCTGAGTTCAAGGCCAGCCTGGTCTACAGAGTGAGTTCCAGGACAGCTAGGGCTATCCAGGGAAACCCAGTCTCGGAAAAAAAAAAGTTATCTTGATTATTTTGATATTGAAATATAGTTACATAAGCTTGAACCAAGTCTATTGTGGCTTATTAAAGACATATGAGAGCTACAGATGAAAAGTGAACAAGATTGCTTAGGAAGAGAAAAAAATGTTCTCTGGGAGAAAATACTTTCAACAGAAACAAAAAATGAAAGGAAACAGTAGCAAAAAACTAGAATAATTTTCTATCACAGCATGAAATCTGAAGCAAGTACTCCAAGAAGAGAATGGTCAAGTGTCTGTGGCTGCAAAGACATCTAATATGAAAGATGAATGAAAAATTTGCAGTGGATTTGACTACAAAGTAGTCATGATGATCTCAGCAGGAAGCCTTTCATCTAATGAAGATGAGACTGAAATACTCTGGGTTGAGGAGAGGGTAGGATTTCGAAGGAATGAAAAGAATATGAACAAAGCACAATGGAGAAGAAATTTCATGCAACATGAGAATGTGTAAGCATCATTATTTCAAAAAACAAATTTCAAGACCTATGCCTGCCAATGTAACACTAGTGGTATGTAGTAGATCACAAAGTACAGTTATTTAGGATGCCACTTGATAAGGCAATATAGCAACCATCTTTGCTGCAAAACATGAAGCCTTTTCTATGTGTG
>NC_045030.1:89408341-89431717 GCF_008632895.1 Mastomys coucha
AACCTTGTCCTGCATTTGCTTACTTGTTATGCAGAGAATTTCAGAGACCAGAGTTTACATGTAAACTTGACTATAAGAGTCACTAGCATACCACAAAATTATCACTTATAATTCAGTATTCTTGTGCTATTATTAAACTTGGTCCTGAGCCAATAAGATACCTTTGTGGGGTAAAAATGATAGATCAGCATGCACAATGACCTGGTGATTTTAGTTCTCTCTCCAAACCCATTATAAAACAAAAGGACTAACTTCTAACAGTTGTCCTCTGACCTCCAACAAGCATGCCCTCTCTGTCTCTGTCTCTATCTCTCTCTTTCTCTATGTCTCTCTCCCTCCCTCCCTCCTTCCCTCTCTCTCATATACACACATATTTACACAAATATACTTACACACAAACACTAATAATAATAATAAAATTATAATTTTAAGTTGGTTCTACAGGTAGAAACATACTGACTTATCAGACTGTCAAAACATAGTCTCTCTAGAAAAAGCACAGCTAACTTATTTGAAGAAATAAACATACATGATTGATTTTCAGGTTTTAGTTCCAGTTGCCTAATTTTATATGTCTAGAAAATCACAAATAATTCAGTGAAGAGTCTTGTATTATTTTCTGGGAACAGACATTCAGACAAAATAAGCCTAACTGTGACTGATCAAATTTATAGTTTGATAGTTGCTGATAAAATAGTTAATCATGAAAATTTTAGAGGATTTCATATTCAAAGAAATTTTGTATAATCACCAAATAGAAGTGACTAGTCAATTGATTAACAATCAGCAATACACTTAGTTCTAAGTGTGTCTCTCTTTATATACACTTGCAGTTAAGGACAGCAAGGGAAATAGACTTTGTTCTTTTTGTTGTTGTTTTTGTTGTTTTGTTGTTTTTGTTGTTTTGTTGTTTGCTTTAAATGTGCTACATTAGTTGCGTCAAGTACTTTTCTAAGTTTATATAAGTTTTATAATTGTGTCAACCTGACACAAGCTGGAGTTATCAGACAGAAAGGAGCCTCCCTTGAGGAAATGCCTCCAGGAAATCCAGCTGTAAATCATTTTCTCAGTTAGTGATCAAGCAGGGAGGGCCCAACCCATTGTGGGTGTTGCCATCCCAAGGCTTGCAGTCCTAGATTTTATAAGAAAGCAAACTGAGCAAGGCAGGGGAAACAATTCAATAATCAGCACCCTCCATGGCCTCTGACTCAGCTCTTACCTCCTGGTTCCTTCCCTGTGTGAGTTCCAGTCCTGACTTCCTTTGGTGATCAACAGCAATGTGGAAGTCTAAGCTGGAATAAACCCTTTCCTCTCCAACTTGCTTCTTTGTCATGATATTTTGTGCAGGAATACAAACCCTGACTAAGACAACAATTAAATCCACACAGTTACGGGTGGCTTAATTTAGGATGGTAGCCAAAGCATTGGTTAGAAATTTGTGAAATTTTTCATGATACAAGAAAAAACAGTCAAGGAATCCCTGGGTTTTATGAGAACTGTAGCATTATCTTAGGAACAATATGCTTCCTAGTTTTTTTTTTTTGTTTTTTTTTGTTTTTTTGTTTTTTTTTTGGTGTTTTAGAGACAGGGTTTCTCTGTGTAGCCCTGGCTGTCCTGGAACTCACTCTGTAGACCAGGCTGGCCTCGAACTCAGAAATCCGCCTGCCTCTGCCTCCCAAGTGCTGGGATTAAAGGCATGCACCACCACCGCCCAGCTTCTTCCTAGTTTAAATGCAAGAATTTCTTTTAGAGTCTAATAAAGATTGATATTAAGATCCTCAAAAGGACCTGAAATGTGTAGCAATGGTTTAAAAGAAATCCACAAGTAATAAGTCTCATTTTTAGAAATTGTAAATCTTACTAAGCTATTTGGATGCTGGCAAAACAAAGCATCATTGTTGACAATAGTAAACTGCTGGCTATCTGTAGATCTTATAAATGGCAAAAGTTTAATACGATATCAACTTTTCAAATATAAAATCAGTAGTTAAAACATAAACTCAATTTAAACTTCCCTTTGATAATAAATATTTTTGTAATTTAGCAGATTTGCTTATATAAAAAAATTGATGGTGCTTTTGTTATTGTTCTATATATTCAATAAATATTTTTGCCTTTAGAATAGTTGGAGAATCATGATAGGAAGAAAACTGAAAGAAATGTGTGATGCTTGTAGGAGTAAAGTTAGCAAGTATAAAAGATGGAAAATATCTGTGGTTCTAAAGTAACAAATATTGACAGCAGAAATATTACAATTAGATATCAACAAAGGTCACATTTCATGTCAGCATCTGAAGGTAAAGAGACTTGAAAATAAATAAGTAAAATTTTTCAAAGACTATACAAAACTACCTTAAAGTCTCACCAGTAAATTACTTGCTCACTAAACTCTCTAATATTTGAGCATGTGAAATTCCTACCTTAATTGAGCTACATAGCAAATTTCAAGCCCAAATGTAAGATAATAATAAAAAGACAATCTCATATTTTTTAACTGGGTAACGTAATATATGTGGTATTGACACTACTTAGGCTGATTATTTGGCTTCTCATACCTTACAGGTAGGGGGAAAATAAATCACCTTCAATTTTTTTCTGGATAGAATAGAAAATTTGATGTATGGTTTAAAGAGATGGAGTAGTGGTAAAGAGTATTTACTGCTCTTGTGGAGGACTCAGGTTTAGTGTTTAGCACCCACATGGTGGCTGGGTTATAAACCTCTGTAATTCAAGGTCCAGGTCATCTTATGCCCTCTCCTGAATGCTACAGGTACCAGGTATGCTTGTGGTATATATACATATATGTAGCAAAGCATACATACACTAATTCATTTTTAAAAGGAAGCAAGATAGGAGGTCCTAGAAATTAATTTCATTTGGAATGCATTAAAATTGGTAGAATTGTAACACAGTAAAAAGAAATCAAAATTTTATAGTATCTTGTAAGATATATTCAGAGGAAATCGCATCTTTTTTACTAGAGAGACTTTGACAGAGCTTAACTTGATGAATAATGGCCACAGATCAACTGACCAGTATCACAATATCCTTTAGTCCCTTGAACCAAACTTCAAGGGGTTAAAAAATGCCAATAACCTATTTAATCACTTAGTAGTTGGGATGATGCTCACATTGAAATTTCAATTTAATTTACGTGTAATTCACATCCTAGAACCACCATTTATTATCAAAATTTACTCTTCTTTCTACGTTTTAGTTGGCCATCCTTCGTGATTTTTTTTCCTTAAAGGAAGAATTGCTAAACTGTCTTGAATAGAACAGAGATGTATATGACCAAGTACCGTGTACATGTGGTCATGTGGCCTTACATAAATGACGCAACATATTGGGCAGGTGTAAGGAAACCATGGATCAATCAGTGCATTATCTGAGTGTTGCAGAAGAATTCAATAAGTAAAAGAAGGAAGTAGAACCAGCAGAGTCATGAAAAACATGTCATATGCCACTGCTAGGTTTAGGGGGAGAAGAGACCTGGAATCCCAAAATCTTCCAGACAATGAAAACATAGGAAGGAACAGATACTTCTTTTAAGACTACAGGGAAAGAGGCAGCTCTATAAATTTCGATTTTTAGCCCATTGTGACCAGACTTATGACTCCCATTATATAAAGAGAAGAAAGTTGTCTTCTTTGAGGAACTGAATCAATGATAATTTGTTACAGAAAATATACATGTCATGGGAAATTCTATAGCTAGATTCTAGCCCTATTCTAGACTGATTTTAAGGAACTACATCTCTTTTTCCACCAAGGAAGTAGAACTTAAGTGATCCTAAAACAGGAACGTAGAAGTTGTCTTTGCCAAAAAGAATTTACTTCTCATCTGGGGCAACGAACACCTAAGCAGTGACAACCACAGGTCAGGGATGGGAGTGAACTACAGCTTGACCAAAAATATTTTATCATACATACCTCCTGCTCTCCACTCAGCCTAGTGTAGTACCCTTGAAAATAGACCTGGCATCACTGGACTACTTTATCTGTTCTTCTTTCCAATGTAGACACACTGAAGAAATCTATTTCTTCTGTGGAACCTATTTTTTTTTATCTTATTACTTGGCAAATAACTGATTGATGGCCAAACCTAGCTTTGTTGATACTGTCTTAGAATCCTAGTCCTTTGTGCTAAAATTTCTTTTAACAATATGAGTAGTCTCCTCCCTATAAAAAAAGTATCATAATTAAGTGCGCTTTCCTTTTTCATTCTCAGTATTCATCAGCACTACCTCCTGCTCCTTTAGATCAAAACAATTTATTTCTCTTTGTTTACATGTTATGCTTCAGGAAGAAGATAATTCCTTATACTAGGTAGTCTGTTAGAAACTACTGAGGGATAATGAGGCCCACTTACTGTGACAAGCTATGTCAGTTTCTTTACTTCCCTGGCAATAAGTAGGTAACTTCTCTTGCCCACTCCAATTTTCTTTGAGTTCTATTTTCTAGGCTTCAAAATACATAGGCAGAAGTCATATAGGAATTCAATATGAACTCAAGGTCCCTAAAGAATAGTTTCCTGGGCAATTATTTGTAAAAATGTCCTCATCAGGATGGTTCTTGCACAAACTGTCTTCAGCTCTAAGATTTTAAAAATTTATGGATTTGTTATTTCTAATTATAAGTGAAGAAGTGTACAAGAATCTGTGCTTTCTTTGTATAAGATCACTGGCACATTCAACTTTGAACCAAAGGGTCGCCTGAACTACATAAAGCAAGAGCCAACAACTAAAGTTTATTATTATTTTTCTTCAAAATAATTATTAAATAATAAAAAATTATTATTTTAATTTTAAGTTTTAAGCATAGTGTCAAATTCAAAGGCTTTTTGCCATGAAGATTAAGATTTCAAAAGTATGAATATCCAATATTATAATAATTGTAATAAAAGTGACTATACAGGTATTTTAAAATAAAAAATAATGAATGTTTTAATTTTTAAACTTCTGGAGGCACTATATTACCATACGAATATTCATCTCATTTTGAAAATCTTATGGTTAAGATCAAACACCAGTTCCACTCCAAGATATCTTTGCTAAAGATATCTTTAACAAGTATTTAGTTACTGCTACATTAAAGTTCAGAATACAATCACCAAATTTAAATACCTATCAGCAGATCTGTGAATACACAAAATGGTTTATCAATACGTTGTGACATTATTCAGCTATAAAACACATAGTGATGTGTAATATAGCATAAATGAACTTAAAAATGTGCTATAATTTTTAAACATAGAAATTATAATCATATATTTTATGATTCTATTTGCATGAAATGATCAGAATACCTGTATCCATAGGGAATGAAAGCAGATCAGTCATTGTCAAATGACTAGTGTGAGTAAAACGAGGAGTGACTTCCTAAAATGCAGTATATTCTTTCAGGATTATAAAAATGTATTGTGACTACATAGAGGGTATGGTTATACAACACTCTAATTGTAAAAATTATTATTGAATTATTTGGGACTTGTTTTCAGTTCTACTAGAATATAATTAAAAAGTAATGTTGAATAATTAAAATGTTTAAATGCACAAAATATACTTGACAAAATTCAAAGTACACTTATAATTAAAAAGAAAAAAACTTCTCAACAGTCAGCCCTGGAAAAACGTACATACTAGTCACATTATGTGGTCCATCATTTTATTATTTATGAATATATATGCACATAAAAATATATTTATACATACAATAATAATTAATGAAAAATAGGCCATGAATTTGAATACGTGCATGGTCAGGGAGATGAGAGGGTTTGAAGGGAGGAAAGGGAATGAAGAAGTTATTAATTAAAGTATAACTTAAAAACAAAAATGTTAAAAAGGTAAAAATAAACTCCCAATAAAATAGTTTTAGAAGTAATTCACTCATCATATGGAAGGCCACAACAAATATAATAATCAATATAAGTTCTCTACCCTAAACTCTACTCTATTTAACATAGTACTGAAAGTTGCAACCAGGGCAATACATTAAGAAAAATTAGTAAATACCCAACAAAGGAGAAGGAAAACCTATAGAGACCATATCCAGAAGATAGGCAAGGACCCTGTTGGAGGATGGGGCCACCCACTTACCTCCAAATTTTTAACCAAGAATTGTTCCTGTCTAGAGGAAATATGGGGACAAAGTATGGAGCAGGACTGAAAGAAAGGCCATCCAGAGACACTATTGCTGAGGCCAAGAAGTGCATGTTGACAGGAGCCTGATCTAGCTGTCTCCTGAGAGGTTCTGCCAAAGCCTGACAAATACAGA
The DNA here is from genome assembly GCF_008632895.1 of Mastomys coucha. Lineage (NCBI taxonomy): Eukaryota > Metazoa > Chordata > Mammalia > Rodentia > Muridae > Mastomys > Mastomys coucha. The sequence continues at coordinate 89,414,620 of NC_045030.1, forward strand.
GACAAATACTCACAACCAACCATTGGACTGAGCATAGGGACCCCAATGAAGGAGTTAAAGGACTGAAAGAGCTGAGAGGGGTTGCAAGCCCATAAAAAGAACAACAATATCAACAAACCAGCCCTCCTAGAACTCCCAGGAACTAAACCACCAACCGAAGAGTACTCATGGAGGGACCCATGGCTTCAGCTGCATATATATAGCAGAGGATGCCCTTGTCAGGTATCAGTGGGAGTAGAGGTCCTTAGTCCTGTGAAGGCTTAATGCTCCCGTGTGGGGGAACGTGAGGACAGGGAAGTGGGAGAGGGTTGGAGGGTGGTGAGGGAACACTCTCATAGAAGCGGGGAGGATGGGATAGGGCATGTCTGGGGGGGGGACTGGGAAAGGAGGTATCATTTGAAATGTAAATAAATAAAATATCCAATAAGAAAGGGAAAAAATTAGTAAATGGTGATAAAATAAGAAATGAAAAACAATGTTTCAAGTCATATGATCATATATGTAGAAAACACTAAAGCAAAACCATATAATTTGTTAAAACTAATCAAATAAAATTACTAAATCTGACATATACAAACTCACATCCCAAAATGTAATGCTGTTTTTAGACATTTACAGTGGACTGTCTAAAAATGAAAGCAGGAAAATAATTCTATTTTAAAGAGAACTTCAATATAAAATGTTTAGAATGAAATATACCTGATGAAAGTTCTCATTGAAAATCAAAAGCATTAAAGATGGAAGCTTAAGAAAATACACATTAGTATGAATTATGACCCTGTATTCATGAATTCCAAGAATTAATATTCTTAAAATATTCCCACTAAGAGTTGTTATTATGAATGGTTATTAAGTACAGATGTAGGATTGAGAGTCCAAATAAAAACATGGATCAATATAATCAGCATACAGTAAATGTGTATTACGGAATGCCTGTTTATTTATAGGATTTTTAATTATGTATCTGGATGTTGTCTTCAACAAAATTATAATTTATTAAAGAAGACTCTCCTTTTTCATGCTTCTCTTTCCAGCTGACACTGCATTTCTCATCAGTTCTACTCCACATTATCCATAATAGGTAGCAAATTCCTGGACATATTGCAGATCCATAATGCATTATGCTTAATGCTAAATGCATTGTATATGTATATGCATATATAACATGAATGCCATGCATTCTATGATTACTACTACATGTTATTATGTTCAATGCTGTGTACATTAGCTTTAGCAAAAGCAGTGAAAAAACATAACCAGCAAATATGCCTTCTAACACAACTTATTTCTTAGACTAATAGTAATGCTTACACCTACAAATCCAATGGGACTTGGCAAACACACACAGGAAAGTTGGGATGCTCAAGCAACTATTGCATGAAAAATCAGAGATGATGCTCAAAATCATTCATTAAGGATGCTGTCAGATGTACCTGTGAGCATTATTACAGAATGAAGAAGGACTCATGGAAATAAATACTCAGTATGGAATATCAGAACAGAGAAATAAGATAGCACAATTAAGCATTTTTTAAAAAATATAAGCATTTGAAGCCTATGGTGCTTCGAATGAAAATTGGCTCCATAGGCTCATATATTTGAATGCCTGGTCTCCAGTTGGGAATGATTAGTAGTAGTGTCCTTGTTGGAGGAGGTATGTCACAGGGGTTGAACTTTGAGGTTTCAAAAGCCCATGCCATTCCAACTGGTGTTCCTTCTCTCTGCTTCATGGTTGTTGTCTCAGCAAATAAGCCCTCAGTGACTACTCTATGCCATTAACTACCTATCTGCTGCAATTCTCCCTGCCATAGTGGTCAGGGACTAACACTCTGAAACTATAAGTAAGCCCCCAATAAACTCTTAAACTCTTTCTTCTTCTTCTTCTTCTTCTTCTTCTTGTATTGTTTTTGTTTGTTTTTCGAGACAGGGTTTCTCTGTGTAGCACTGGCTATCCTGGAACTCACTTTGTAGACCAAGCTGACCTCAAACTCAGAAATCCGCCTGCCTCTGCTTCCCAAGTGCTGGGTAAACTTTTTCCTCTATAAGTTTCTTTGGCTGTGATGTCTCTTCATAGCAATAAAAAATTTAATAATACAAAGCCCAAAACTATAAAAGGAAAAGATAACAAAAAATAACTACACAAAGTTGCTGCTATAGGTCAATAATTATCTGTTCAAAATGTTGCCATATTATGGTGAGAATCATACAACAAAATATAATATACCCATCTCCTCATAATTCTCTTTATGTAAATGTCTTAGTTTGATTTTCTGTCATGGTGATAAAGTTTACTGGCCAAAAGCAAGTGGTAAGAAAAGGTTTTATTTGAGTTATAGGCTACAGTCCATGTTTGATGGAAGACAATGCAGGAACCTAGAGAAAGACTGAAACAGAGAGCATGGTATAAAGTTCCTTAATGGCTTCTTTCCAAGCTCAATGTTGTTACCTTTCTTGAGGACCCAAGTCTATCTGCCATGGGATGGTAGCAACTACAATGGACTTGGCTCTCCTACATCAATTTGCAACCAATCAAAATGCCTCACAGACATGGCCATAGGCTAAGATAGTGTATACAAATACTCAATTGAGAGTTCTTCTGCTCAGGTCTGTCAGTTTTACAACCATGATTAAACATCACAGCACACTAAACAGGGTAATATTTTCCAGTGGTTATGTTTTGTATCAAAACTAAAAGAAATAATTATTTCTTGTTTTATATTATTATTCTTAGAAGCAATAAATCAAGTGTTAAGTTTATTAAATGAGCATATATTATTTCTTTGTGATAAAATGGAGATGGATAGTCACATTGAATTAAGGATTTGGTCTATGTCAATTTTTTAATAAATCAAGCCTAGACATAATTATATGTATTATCCAACTTTAAAAAGGTTTAGGGTTTTTTTTTTGAAATTACTTTCCTTCCAGCTATTAAAGTATAAATATACCTTTACCCAAGAAAAATAAAAATGAAAATTTGATGTGGTTATTTTTTTCCAAAATAAATGTGTCTTCAGGGGACTGTATTTTTCAAAATCAAATTAGGTCACCCACATGAAACACAGGTAAATAATTCAGACTATTTCAAAATCAGGACAGTTAAAACAAATCTAGGATAAAAGGCCATTACACCTACTTTAGCTCAGTGAAAATGACTGATATATAAAATAGTCCTCCTTCAAAATATTTTCTTGGCCAAAAATTAACAATGCAAACAGAACTACGTATTTTCATGCTCATGATAACCCAGAGTTTCTAACCATTTCTGACATATAGCAGATATTTAATTTAGACTGAGTGGATTACACAGAGTACTGGTGCAGTTGAATGTGTGTGTGTGTGAGAGAGAGAGGGCGGGGGAGGGTGGAGAGAGGGAAATGAAGACAGAAAGAGTTCACTAGAATAAATACATTTTCAAAAGATTGAGTTAATGAGGCTCAAGTAGGACATTATAAATAAAGGATTCATTGTGCATAGGCTGATGAGAGCATGCAAGTAGCTATAATTTTGTTATTACTATTAGAAAAGTGTTATGTATGAGGACCGCGAACCATAGCATAAACATAGAATTAGTACAAGTTAGATTAGATGACAGCATCCTATTCCAAAACGTAACCTAAACAGAAAGTAAGGATTTGAAAGGAATAGTGAACAGTGTCAGAAATCTCCCTCATAAAAGCAGGAAGAGTCTGCAAGACAGCTCTACAGTGTTGGTGGTCCTTACATCTTTATTAGAGCAAGCTGTTTTCCTAGAGGAATGATATCAAGGCTCCTGTCAAACTTTGTATTCTCATTCACTCACTTAGCAGTTTTTAAGTGAGCAATCAATATGTTATGTCTGCCATGGTACAGAGATACCTTTAATTTATCACGTTTAGCAGTCATATAAAAACATCCTAATTTTTGACATTCCTTCCTTGTTTCACTACATAAATACACAAGAATGAGTCTGGTTTCCAAGGTTCAGTTATAAGGTCTGAGGTATAAACTTATTTTGAAAAATGTAATTTGTCTTTGGGACTCTGTTTAATACTATTATAGACATACAGTTATAAGTGTTGATACACAAAACTGTAGAGATGTTCTATGAATGTCCAAAAAATGCCATTGAATATAATTTATTTTCAGTAGAAATATAAGGCTATGATGTTTCTTAGTAATAACATAATATTTCAGAAGATGAAAATAGAAAATAGCTAATCAGATTGTTTACAATTTTTATCCTGAGATAGGTGAATCAATTTAACACTATGCTCTGAATATTACAAAGCTCATTTAGAAACGCACTGAAAAATAAATAAATACTAGTGCAGACTTACTGGTTTCAATCATATTTTGTATTAAATTGTGTAGGCAAGAGACAACAGTTCAGTAACTTCATTGCTCCTTCTTGCTAAAAAATCCCCCACATATTAAGGATCAGTAGAATGGCTTGGATTCTGGTCTAGTACCTCTGGCATAAGTTATTAGAAAGCATGCCTTCTCATTTCTGTTGCCAAAATGATTTTTTCCTGACCAGATTTGTTAAGCTTCTGTGCGTGGTTCATGCACATTCTCCTCCTGTTTAATAAATTTGGTCCAGACATTGCTGATGAATGATCCTTATTACTACGCTGCCCAGCTGGACCAGAAATCCAGACATTTTTGTCGTCATAGTTCCTCAGCAGACAATGCAGTTAATTGGGAGAAAAACTCAAATAAATTTCACCACAATTGTTAAGTGCCATGTGGACACTGGATGACCAACTGAGTCTATCTTCCAAACAGAGGAACTACAAACAAAATCGTTAGTGAATGCACTGGTTTGATTATTAAATATGTTCTATTCTTCAAGCTGGCAAATATATTAGAACAGATTTTACAATGTTGATTCTGTTTATGTATAAAAGTATAACTAGTTAATTCTTTTTCTCATTAGCTATGTGTTGGACCCTGACATTATGTGTTTGTTATGATTTCAAGGACTAACTTGTCCTTTTATTTGCTGATGTTTTTAAAATAGAATTTGTTAAGGACTTGAGTAATAACATTAATTATAATCCACAAGATTGCTCATACTAGGAAAATAAAGATCTAAATTTCTTGTGAATTTAGAGCCAGTGGGGACATTTGAAGAGGCCATAGATTTCAATTTCACACAAATTTAATTTCACAAAGTCACTACTATGTAATAGGAGTTGTGAGTGAAGATGTGGGTGATAGATACTTACAGTTACTTCCCTTTAAATGTGCACATGGAAACTTAACTTGCATATCTTATGCACAGTACCACATCATGAATAAAATAATTTGAAGCATATAAGTCAACATATAGTATTGTGGCATAACTAGTAAATAAAGTAACTAGAATATTTATTGTCTTTATAGGATTATGGTTGTATTTTACAAATGGTTGTTTCCTATGAGGAAGGAGTTACAATGTGCCTGCTTCAAGTTGAAGGTAAGAATGTTTAAAGAGTTTAAGTCATTAACTCAGGTTTACATCAGAGTTATGAATCTGTGGCTGAGACTGTTTCATCCTCTGCTTTGATTTCATGACTCTGATGTTTAAGAGAAAACCTTACTGTGGAAACGTTGAAGATTCAAATAAAATTTAAGGATAGAATTATAGGTATAAACTAAAGACAGAACCTCGTTTTCCACAAATGTTGTAGTTGAGACTTCTTTCCTTCCTAGATTTTCATTAAGCAAAAAACTTTGTATTTTCTCATTTCTCAAGCTTAAGCAATAAACAGTATTCTAATTGACCACTCATCCAAAAATCCCAAGGCTTTCACAGGTCACCTAATATGTTTTATTGAGTCTGTTTAAAGTACCAGAAACTGTGCAGGATTCTGAACATTAAGACAGTCTTGTCTTTGCTTTGAAGAGTCAGATGACCAGCTGATCCCAGCCTGGACAGAACATTCCTTGTTTCAGTATAGAAAGTCTTATTTTCTCAGAATCACCGCTGGTCATGGAATGGCTGGTGTCTCGACTTAGACAAGGCTTATGATCTAGATTGGAGGCATGTCTGAAAATAACACCAACACCAAAGTGCTTATAATGGTGACATTCTGAAAGTCTGTGGGAATAAGCCATGTGTTCTCTTCCTGTGCCTGAGAAGTATTTCTTACTGCTCCATAATATCTTTATAATTCAAACATCTTAAAATTACAGCTCTCTAGCTTCAAGCCTCAGTGATGTCTTCAAGATGTCCTTTTAATTCCCTACACTGACATTCAGTTTATCGTTTTCCTATTATTTGCAACATTTAGGACCATAGTTTTAGCTCAGATGCTCTAAGATACACCATTATCATATGTCATCTGGCTAAGTTTGCATGTCATGTTCTCTATTGTACTTTGTAGTAAGCATCTAGTTAAGATTAACAGACCACCTGGGATAAAACAGCATTTTTGACATGGTTTGCTTATAGAATACTGAGCATTTTCCATCATCTATGTTTATCTACAACATAACATATGCTATACAATGTCCATTTTGTTTAACATAATACAAGAGGAAATATTTTTAGGGGTTCAAATGAGTAACTTTTATTCCTATGCTCTGAAAAGTTGTGGATGGGGGGAACTTAACCAAGGAAAGTATCTGGACCAGTGGGGCTTTGACTTTAAATTTTAAAAGCAGAAACAAGCCAGATACGCACCATTTTGCTCAGCACAGCAGACTTGGTGGTTCTGTATTAAAAGTAAAGACTGTTAAACTGGGAGATAGCATACATCTACCACCCTTGGTAAGCAGAGGGCAGTATAAACACTTTATACCCCAAACTATTTGGCAATAGTTTCAATGGGACCAAGGTAAATGTGGAATGGAGATGTTCTTAACATGGCTAGGACTCAATCAATCTAACACACTAAAATGATGATTACATTTTGAAAGAAAATGCACAAAAGCCAAACAGCAACTTTTGAGATCTTTCTCATTTGAAGGTAATTTTAATGCAATTAAATTCACAAATATGCTAATTTTATCACCCAGTCTTAATTATCTAAAACACAAATTGCAAACCTACAAATATCTATTCTCTCTGCATGTCAGTACCCATTTATCTTGGTTTTGGAAATAGGAAGAATAGATTCCCTTTAAATTGCACATCAGTAGGTGTTTCTTTATAGTTACTTTAGAAAAATTCGTACAAGACTGTAATTAATAATGATCTCCTTTACTTGTTAACTCACAAGGAAATAATTTCAAAATTGCATTTTGTTAAAGTTTCTGTACTAAAACGTAGAAAAATTAAACTACACAAATATTGAAAAGTTAAAAATTCCTTATTTATTTATTTATTTATTTTTTATTTATTTAATTCTTTAATCTTTTCTTACAGCCCAGTCTTTAACCTCCTCCCAGTCCACCTCTGACTGTTCTTCATCCCATTCCTCCTCCCCCCAACCCCACCACCACTACCACCACCCAGTCTCCAAGAGGAAGTCCCTACCCTCCCCCACCAGACCTCCCCCATTCCCTGGGGCCTCTGGTAACACTACCACAATCTACAGAGCAATATACCTGATGTAATGAAAAGAAAAAGACAAAGCTACAACAGATAAAAGATCTCAGGAACACTATGTTGAACTAATCAATAGCTGACTTTGCACAAACGGTGGCTGTGACCATTCTGAACAAGAAAGGCTTCCTGTTTAAGCTGCAGTAACCTTTCTGACTATAGAGCATCACTCCTTCTGTGGCAGATTTATACAGTTCCTCTAATTCATTTTGGAGGACTGTTTTGAAGTATCCTGCAACTTTTTTGACAACTCTTTGCTCTCTCTCTCTCACTCTAAGAACTATAGTGATTTCTGTTTTATTTTAAAACCTTCTTCTACCATATCTACCACTTTCAGTCCAGGAGTCACTTTATTGTACACATGGAAAACCAATCCACTTTGTTTTATCCTTTGTAGGTAAGCAGTTTTATTTTTGGAGTATTTAAGTCCAAGATACATGTCATTAAATTAAATTATTTTTATTAGTTCAATCTACAAATCAGAGGAATTCACTGTCTTATTTTAAAACGTTTTAAATGCACACAGGAAGAACGGAGCCATCTTTTTTTGTCACTGAGTATTCTGCAGTACCACCACAGAAACATTTGTTACTGTGTAATGCCACTATCTTACTTTAAAGGTATCACATGCCAAAAGAGAAGAAGAACGGGAATTGGGGCTCATATAAAGACTACCCTAATGCTCCTCCACAAAGCAGCACCATCTGCTGGGGAAGTAACCTAACCGGGAAAGTATAGGAGACTGTGGGCCTGTGTGGGCTAGTGTGATACTTACTGTGTGGGCCAGTGTGATACTGTGTAGGCCAGAGTAGACTGGTGTAGGCATGAAGCAGGCTAGTTTAGGCCTTCACAGGCCAAGTCATCATAGGCAAGTTCTGGAGAGTGTGTGTATGCTCCAGAAGTGGCACCCACTCTTGATTTTCTTTTTTCACATTCCCTCCCACTTCCATGACATTTGGGGATACGGGAATAATCTCATTAGTCACTAACCTCAGGAAACACACTATTTCAAATTATCTCTACAGCCTGTGAAGTACTACTTGTAAGTAACATTACCACATTCATAAATAAAAATTTAGGACCCTTGATATAATTGGTGTTTCACATAGAGAATTAGATTTTTTTTTTTAAATATAAGTATATGCCATGTAATACTTGGGACAAACTTACAATAAACTTCTTATGTGGAAATCCTGCATTTTCACATGTTGATCAAGTAACAATATAATTATAGACTTCCAATTTTATCCTAGTCAGACTTTTAAGCAATCATTCACTGTTTTTCCTTATAATATCCAAAAGGCTCTCAGTCAACAAAGTATAACCACATAATTGAATTTATAGTTTATATTTTGGCAGTGAAACTATATTACTTGTCCCTTAGTAGAGTCTATTTATGGTTTTAAATTTTTCATTGTACTAATTTGACCATGTCCAGTTCAGTAGAATAAATGTATACTTTGTTCCAAAACTAAACATCTCTCTTACACAATACACATTTATGGTATGTCCATTTACTCATATGAACAAACCAGATGAGAGATATGATTTAGAGTACAGGAAATGGTCTACAGTTCTGTTTTTCTCTTGCACAAAGGGATGCCCTTGGGAATTGCCGATTTCACCTTTTAGTGGCTATGATGTGCTGTCATGGCAACAAGCCTGACAAGCACAATTCTCTAGTTCTCAGCAAAAGTTCATCTAACCTTCCAGATTTGGTACTGAGTCAGGATAGAACTCGGCTTTTAGGTGATGAGCATGTGGAAAGAAGAGAGTTTTCAGGTAAGAATAACGTATTCTTGTGGATGAACTGGGTTAAATACAGTATGAACACCAAAGGAAGGAATAGACAAAAACAAAAACAAAGCAATAACAACAAAAAGAACAGTACAATTGATTACACTTTAGAGGTTAAAGCTTTAGAAGTAACTGATTAACTAAGCAAATCTAAATTTTGGAGATCAGGAATAAAAAAAACAACTTATATTCAGGACAGCTAAAAGAATCACATAACCAATGCAAGAATTGTTAGAAATACTCCCCTACTGTTTTTTTGTTTTATTTTGTTTTGTTTTTCACTCCAAACACAATTTTCATCTCTGAATCACAAAATAATCTGATGTGATCTTTTTGCCGAGTTAACACTGTTCACCTGGATATAATATAGAAATTGGATGTGTTTTCCTTCACACTTAAATATTTCAAGAAGATACATTCTTAGGTGACTATTGAACTTAAGGCACAATTGAATTTCCCATCACAGATATCATACAAAAATCAAGATAATCCCTATAGACTTATAGTTTTGCCTTAAAAGTTAACATTTGAATGCATTTCGATTAACTGTCTTTCTCACTGCAAAGAAAAACAGGTGACTATAATTATGGACATTTTTAATAATCTTGCATTATATATGCAATAGGATACTTTTCTTGAAATGTATGTCTAGGTCTAGAACAGAGAACAGGCTTCAGGGTTATCTCATGTAGCAAAGTAAAGTGTATGCAAATGACTTATCTGGCTCATTAATCATTTTTATACTTGAAGTGCGAAAGTGCTAATATTACACTGAGAGTGAAAATGAAGTAATTAAGGAGTTTAATAGCTACAGTCTTTTGAGGAGAAAACAAGTTGATAATACATTTTTTAACATTACATAAATTGGATATTTTTGAAAATTACAAAATCTGGGTTTATCTATTGTTTAGCTCTGAATTACAAAAATCATTTGATTGCATCTGTATCTAGGGTTAATAGATGGCCATATAAAGACAGTTATCTAAATCTCCACATTTATAAAAGAAAGTGCATGTCTCAAGGAACAAAAACACCTCTGGGGTTCTCCTTACTTCCCCCCCAAGCCTTTTGATGTATGCAGCATTGTATCTCAAATGATTGATAGTGAAAGGCCAGTTCTCTGTGCCTCTGTTCACAATCCAGCACAGATAGATCCTTTTGTAAATGTAATACCAATTACTTGGGAAAAATGAAACAAGCCTATGTCCAAAATGCTGGAGCCAGCCATTGTAGCATTATGCAGTAGCACTTCTATAGAAGCTTCTAACAGCTCACTCTGTTACACACTCAGGCCAGAAACCATGTAGGGATCTACAGCAACCCACATTAGGAAGTACCATTTTGAAAGCATGCTGTAGTTTGAAATTGACACACACTCACTTACTGACTGCAGAGGTCACCTACAAGCTACTGACTTCTGTCAGGAGGTCACACCCTAGTTTAAACTTTCCCTCCTGACATTAGTGAGCAAGAGGAACTTGTCTAGCTGAAGGTAGGAACTACTTGTGGATAAGCCTTTCTGTTCCCTTCCATTGGACTGTGCGTTCTTTTCTTTTCTTTTTTTCTTTTGGTTTTTCACGGCAAGGTTTCTCTGTGTAGCCCTGGCTGTCCTGGAACTCACTCTGTAGACCAGACTGGTCTCGAACTCAGAAATCCGCCTGCCTCTGCTTCCCAAGTGCTGGGATTATAGGTGTTCGCCACTACCACCTGGCTGTGCTTTCTTTTCTAATGATAAGTCTACTTTTTAAATTTCCTATTGTTTAACCTACCCTTTACATCCATTCTTTTGCTTCTTTTCATTTTCATTTACATGCAGTTCAAAGACCAAGACTTCGGAGACAGAATCAGGTTTGAACTGAAATGTTGCCACTCTCTGACATTGAGAAAATGGGCCAGGGAATTCTGTAACCTGGGGCTTTTCTATTGTAAAATGGTGATAGTATTATCCTCTATATAGGGTGAAAGTGATTCAAAACTAAGGCAAATGGCTATAACAGGTACTCCTGCACTGCTGCAGACTCCCTCAATCTCTTCCACTATCAGGTTTGTGAATGTCTAAAAGATAAAGATTGTATATGTGCATTGTTTATGTTAAATATATTAAGAATTTTGCTTGCTGGTCATGAATATACTTGTCCTCAGAATATTAATTAAAGAAAGCCAATCAAACAATCTAGCAAACAAGCAGGTAAGCCTCGAACATCGCTACATTTTGTCTCTTCTCTTTGGAATTTAAGCTGGAATCCTGGGAGTCATAATCACTCTCCTATGCCAGGTGTAGCCATGCCCCTTTCCAGATTTCAGTGACTCTAAAAAAACAGTTCTCCAAAATAGTTCTCACATTTTCTTATTCACTTCTGCACTTGACCTGCTACCTCAATTTTCCTGACGCTTTGAAACAAATTCCCCTGTATGTGTCCTGCAGTCCATCCAATTGATCATCTTTAACATTGCTAGCAGAAGACTTTGTAAAATACAAACCACAAGTTAGGCTCCTGCTTGAAGCCTTCCTTAGAACTTCTAAGTTTATTCATTGAACTATGGGACAATTAGAGAAGGCAGGCATTCAGAAGGGTAAAGCTGTTCCAAGTCTTAAATAATTAAATATTTCCAAATTGGTTGCTAAATCACAGCTTATCCACACTCAGGCTACACGTAAAAGCACTCATCTTTCTCCTCCATGAACTTACATGTAAATGGTTAACAGTTGATCTAACAGCAAATTGGGACCTTCCTATTCTGCAGCCATTCTCAGTCTCTAAGGGGAGGGAAAAAAAGCAGAAAATGTCTCTCCTTCTTAGATATCTTGCACTATTGTTTTCCCTGTAATTTAGACATCTGCTTCTTTTAGAAAGGGACAAGGGTGTAGCACAACTTGATGAGAACATGGAGCAGATATTTGAAGACATTTACCATATTTAAAAAGGCACAGGATTAAAGGATAACAGCATTGTACAATACAGACTGTTCTCTGAACATCAAAATGTTTTATTGTAGTACATGCAATGGCTATTATGTGACAATTAGTTTTTCTTGATTATCACCAACTCATTCTATTTATATTTGCCCTCTCAATAATTATTAGAGTTTTAAGATAGAAAAATTGGACATTATAAAGTCTATATTTTAGTTGGCACCAACTCTTTAAAAGCAGATTGCTTTGTGCTTAAACACTGAACATTATAATTATAAAAGCAAGTACATTTCAAAGAATATGTTCACTGAGAGATATTAATTTAGTATAAATTACTAAGCTTTTCCAGCAATGCATAGAAACTAATGTAATACAAGAAATGGTAGCTGTTCAAAAACATTTAGATTCAACTTTGACCACAACCACTTAATAAATTCATCAGTATAAAATTGTCAATGCAAATTTGGTTGATATTTTGTACTCTTAGCTAGACTATTACATCAATGATGTTTTCAAATTTCTACTGATACAATAACTACCTGGAACTTAATTTTATTCTTTTGACTCAACTGCTTATTTATCTTAAAGATATTTATTATGGTATAAATTAATTAGGTCAAATCTTAGTAGAAATGCTAGTATTTTATTTCATTTTAGTGACAAACTTGCTTCCTTGGATTATATTTTATGGAGTAATTATGTAGCTCACTTTAGAACTAGATGACTCATTTTCCTGTAAGAAAGAAACAGATTCAGAGGCAGCGATCCTTGAGCTGGAAAGATGACTCAGCAGTTAGAATCACTTACTGCTCATGTAGCAGACCAAAATTCATTTCTTAATACCTACATTGAGTGGCTCACAACTGCCTGTAACTGCAGCTCTAGGGGATCTGGTCTCCATGAGAATCCACATACACAGTAGCAGTCAGTTTTAATATCAACTTCCAAATTTGAGACTCAACTGAGTAGATCTCACTGCATTAATTGATATGGGACAACTCACTCTGAGTACGGGAAGCACGTTCTCAAGGCTTGCCAGATAAAAGAGGACATAGCAGAAGGAAGATTATTAACACCCCTTGTTTGCTTGGCCATCCCTCCTGTTGGCCTAGCCTTCACTTTTGCTGCTGAATTGATTTAGCCATTTGCTGCTGAGCATTCCTTCACTAAGGTCAGAAGCAGCATTTCTCAGCTTAACTGTTTGACACATGGGTTGTCACCAGTGTGAGACATGCACTGTGAGACTGCTCTGACTGCTTAAGCATCAAGCCTCAAGGACCAAGAAACTACTAGATTCTCAACCTCCTCAAAGTGAGACAACTTCTGTTACGATTTTAACATAGAATGACTTAATATATTATTATGAGAACCCTGACTAATAAACATGTACACACACACACACACACACACACACAAACACACACGCAAAAACAAACACACATACACACACACACACATACACTTAAAAATGATAAAAATAAATCTTAAAGAACAAACAGGGAGCCTGAACCAGTCTAGACCTAGAAATGAGTATAAATCATAACACCATTTAGTAATACAGAATATCTTAGGATGGATACAGGCCAAAGTACACATTTAGATCTGGCCCATCTTTAGGTTATAAATATTATTATAGCTTACTCTGCTTTCTCTCCAACCTTCCCTTGCCAAAACTATTTTAAAACTACACTTGCAATACTGTCTTTTTTCAATGGCCTTGCTGACTTATTCTGCATTATCCATTCCTGAGATGATGCAGCTCTATATTTTCTTTGGTATAAGGTGGTAGTACCTACTGTCATTTGACATTTTCTCATAGCTAAGATCACCTTTCATGTGTTCCCTAAGAACTGTGCAGACACGAAATAATCCCTTCTTAAATCTCTTCATTCTCCAAGTAAATACTCAGGAATTTTGACAATTTTCAGGAATATCCAAGTTAGGGAATGAACATGTTTTAGTTACTCAATGCCCTGTCTGTTTTCTATAAACTTAAACCTTATAATAAACAAATTTAAATTTGAGTATTTCATAGTTAATGCTTCACTGCCAGTAACTATGACAAAAACCTTATACTAAAATGTTGTAACCTACCATATAAATAAAGTTCTATAACCCCAAACTCTACCTTATTGGTTCTCAATCAGTGACATTTGAAATGTACTATAAGTTTCAGATTTATAATCATATTGATTATCAAGAAAGTATTCTCACCTTTCTGATGCTCTTACTTAGGTCACACAACCCATAGATTGTTGCACTATACTACATTGCTAAAGAAAAATTTCCCTTGATATCCAAAAATCAAAATGGAAATGTCCATCTACTTATTCTGTCTTTAATCAAATCCTCTTAGAACCTAATTTGGTGAACACATTCAATTTTTTAACCAGGAATATCTTTTACTTTTCCTCAATTTTTGTTTTTTCTTCACTAGTATCAGACGTTTTATTTAAGTGTTCCTAGAATAATTTGAGAGCAATACCAAATAATACAATCCTATAATCACAGTCTTACTATTGCTAAAATGTAAGCAACAATGGCAAAAGTGAAATTTCAATATCTGTCATTGTTACAGTATAAAAATGGTGAGCAGTTGTTTGAACTGTAAACTACTAATAATTATGTCTATCTTTAGTGATGAAATAGGTTTAAATATACAAATATAATATATCTCATACTATTTGTTTTTTTTTACCAAGTCTTTCTTATTCACTAAATGTAAAATTATTGTACAATGTGCTAAGGTTACAATAATACACAAAATACTCCTGTAAAACTTGACCTGTGAAATTTATACTCTAGTAGGATAACTGCAAAACCTACTCGGTTCACTATAGTTATAGGAGGTTTTAATTACATGGAGAGGTTAACTAAGAGTCCTAGAGATAAGGAAAGTAGGAAAGAATTTGCCAAAAATATGAGAAGAATGAGGGCTGAGAACATATCTCAGTTAGTACACTGCTTAACTAGCATGCATGAAACCCTGACTTTGATCCCAATGTGACATAAATGGGGCCATGGTGGAGCATAGATATTATTCCCACGTTTAGGAAGGAGAAAAAAAAGACTTAAAGTTCAAGGCCATCTACAACTGTGTAGGAAGTTAGAGGCCAATATGAGACATAGAGAAAGAGAGGGAGAAGCAAGTCCAGCCTCTACATAGAGAGCCAAGTGGGAAGGTATGTCAAGAAAGCAAATAGAACTGGAATTGAAAAATGAGCAAAGTAGGTAATAGCTGCATGAGTGGGAACAAACACTGATAAGGTTGAGAAAAAAATTGTGTATGTGTGTGTGTGTGTGTGTGTGTGTGTGTGTGTAAAAATGACTTCTGTTTCCAATCCTCCATAACTAACGAAGAGATGCTAACCTATGCTTGAACTGCAAATTCAGTAGGTTCTATACACAGCCTAGAGGCAGCAGAGGATGGTAGTCAGAACAGGAAACAGCCCAGTCGCGGTTGATAAAATCTAAGTACTGCAGCATGCTAGGATGGTACAGGAAAAGTCACAGCAAGATTCTCAGCCACAAGGTATAAAGTATTTGTCATTTAGAAACAACAGGCTTAGTAACTAGCATGACTTTTAATCCTACTATTCACTTTGTCTTTCTGTGTGTGGGAAAGATAATCTCAGGAACAGTCATTCTCTTTCCTGCAGAGTTATAACTCAAGTAAAACTCACAGAGACTTTTTGTTTTTCCAATTCCTTTTCAAATATACAAGATGTGCACCTGCCTGTGCTGCCGAGGAAGAATCTTTTTAACTACAGGTTTCATAGCTTACTGTGCACGCACACCTTTACCAACATTTGTTAAAAATGAAGCTGTTATCAACTTAGCTTGTTGACAACTTGCCCATTTTCATCAGAAATTTTACTTTAATCAAATTCTACTCACAGTACATGTTGTTATTAACTGAGATGCATTTCCTGTGATCCCCACATTATTCCTAAGAAATGTCCAGGTCTGATTGATTGGGAGTACTGTGTCCCCACCATGGAGCACCAAAAGAGATTTTTTTCCTAAAGTTCATAGTAAGAGATATAATGAAAACAAAATATCAAAACATAGTTCCATGGTTTGTAAATTATATTATTCTAGACCACTTTTTCACCATTCCATGATTTTTTTTTTGCAATGTTGATAGCACATTATATGGAACACAATTTTACCACTTTTATTTTCTCTCAGGAATTATAGTTCCCTGGTTTCATCATCTCCTCCTTTTCAAGGATTTCTTATATAAGTGTGCATGTCAGGTTAATTTGTCTGGCTTCATTTCATGCAGACCAAGGTCACGAGTTTAATTTCTTTGAAGGAATTTCAGTGTTTTAAACAGAACTAAATTTATTCCCAAAGAGACCTGATTTTCCATCTCTACTCCTTCTACTTATTTCTCCCCAGGTCACAAGAAAAAGAGATCTTTATTTTGTCTGGATGCAAGATCCATTTAAATAGTTTTATTTTAAAGCATACTTTGAGAACATGGGCATAGGGGAAGTTTTCCTGAACAAAACAACAATAGCTTATGCTCTAAGATCAAGAATTGACAAATGGGACCTTCCTATTTATCCCTAAATTTAAGGATTCTGTCAGTGTTTTGAGGCTTCCTGTGTTTTCTTCAGTGGCAAGCACCGAGTACTTTGCCCAATGTATAACAGTTGTTAAAGACATTAATTCGTTCCTTCCCTGACTGTGACATTTTTTATCCATATATGGAACAAACAGATTGTTATAATGATAAATAACTGGCATAATGTCTAAAATGATCAAGTTTTATGCCAGGTTGTTTTCGTCCCCAAGTATATTATTTTATATTAATCAAACCTTTAAAGTTACATATATACACACATATGTATATATATATATATATA
>NC_045030.1:89433906-89448666 GCF_008632895.1 Mastomys coucha
ATTTTTATCATGTAATGTACTTTGTAAGGGAATACAGTAACTCCTACCTTGTAGATTTATTGCTAAAATAAATAAGTCAATAAATGAAAAGAATTGTGTACAGTGTTGTATACAAAATTTAATCTTCCATAACAACTATTATTACATTTTAAAGAGTTTATTTTACTGAGGAAGTACACCAAATTATAGACTGCTGAAACAGTTTAAAAGATCACTCTATAAAAATAAAGAATGAGGGGAGGAATTCAAGAGGGAAGATATGGCAAGAGAAGATGTCCCCATTTTTAACTTCCTGAAGCAGAAATTAATAACTTGTGCCATACCCTGCACCAGCATGATGACCTTGGGCAAGTCAACCTCTGTAATTCCCAATTATTTTCCTTAACCCTTCAGATTATACATTTTAGAATATAACAAATGTTTATTACACCATGGCAGTAATCTTTTATATGATGAATACAAAATAAATTGTGCATTGTGTAATGAAATATAAGTGCAGTTATCTGTGACATTTGACAAAATACCTGGGTATGAAATGACTTTAGAAGGTACATCTAATTGCCTGATTTAAAAGTTTGAATTTAATGCTATGATTATCAAAGAGACATTCCTACGAATCTTTGTTACAGTACAAGTATGCTAAGTTGGATTCAGGTTTAACACATTCCTATGTTAACCTTCCTTAGATATTGCATCCTCACTAAGGCCCTCATCATGGAGAGAGCTTCATGTTCACCTAGCAATGCCAGAGAAGTTACACAATTACAAGTCACACATGCACATATCAATTTACCCATTAACATTTGATATATAAACTAAAATGATTTTGAGAAAAATGGAGGTTGGAGAGAAATGTTTGAAACAAAGACGGTTTGTGTATATGAAAGACAGAGTTAAACTATTTTTCCATCTTTTATACTGTATTAGAAATTGACATTATGTTATACTGAAAAATATCTGGATCAAGCTTCCATGAGCTGAGCTAAACTAAACAAACAAAGACTTATGTGGCAAGATTTGTTTGGCATGAGTGAAAAAGATTGCCATTACTTGCACTTATTGTCATCCTTTGCTGAATATGACATACAGCTTTTCTCAGGGCTAATTTATTAAGTTGCTATTCTGTCTGGAACAAAAACTCATTCAAGCTAGATTCCTTAAAAATATAGTTATCCAGCTATTGTTGTGAATTGATATACATTCTTTGCTGATTTTTTCCCCTCTACTGAAGAAAAAAAAAAAAACATTGCATGGTTATACAGCTATTTTACAAAGGCCAAACAATGTTAATGATATGTAAATGGTATTGTTTCTTTGGTCTAAAATATCCTTTCACATTTTCGTGCAACCTATAATATAGTGTGAAGCTAATGTTAGGGATTCATCAACTGGATCTTCTTTCTACAGTAAGGTGATTGCAGTCCCCCCCTTTAGCTCTGTTCTTGAGGTAAAGGATAATTAGCACTCCATCAAAAACCACTTTGGAGAGCACAACAGTAGTTGGTTTTCCAATCAGACTTCTGAAAAGAACAGTATTATACAGTATAAATAAAATGCTAATTTATTATCGATCATACAGGGAAGTGCATGCACAGAGAAACTTGATTGCTTTCCAATATAAAGTATTCATTTAGATGCACCTTCCTTCCTTCCAAAAAAAAAAAAGAAAAAGATACTCACAAAGGGTTAGGCAGAACATTTCTCAGCACTGTCTGTGTGGAATTCACAAGACAAGAATCCTGTTCTTATTTACTAGTGTTTCACAACATGCAGGGGGAATAGAGTATGTACATTCTGTCACTTAATCATTGTCCTATCTGAGAAGGTTTTGTTTACAGGATTTAAGATCCACAGACAGGAATAAAAATCAAAATTTTAGGGGTCACTGCCCCATTAATAAGCTATGTAAAGCCTTAAAAAGAAACAACACTAAGTATACTGTTAGTCAGAAACAAGCACCCAAGTAATAAATCATTCCAGAGTTAATACACTACAAAATATGCACTTTCATTGAGAACTCTAAAAACAACAGTAAAGCAAACTCTTTCCAGGGTGATTCAATGGCCAATTCTGTCCAAAAGGAGAAGGAAAGGTTAGAAGGTGTCTTAATTATCCTTAAAATCCTATTAATTTATCATAGTTATATACAAGCTTTAGAGTAGCCCCATCCTTATTACAATAGTACTATCTTTATCTGTGCTTCCTCTATATGACTTCCTATGATGGTGAGTGACTTTCTGGGGTAAAACCGAATGTACCATTTCCCAAACTTCATCACAAACAATTCAAGTGATTCCTGATACACAAATAACTGTCTCGCACCAAAAGAGGGAAATAATTGTCCATGATCAAGTAAGCATATACTTGATTCACCAATTTGCTATTCACAAAACACAGTTTCAAAATAAAAGGTCTGGGATGATTTGTGGGAAAAACTATACCTTTCAAAAAGTGTGTCTTCAATTTATGTAGAGGAATTTTAACCCAGCAACATGGCTGTTCTACTCACACTCAAAGACCTTCTAGGTCTGTGCCATCCAGCTATAATGCAGACACATCTTTAGTACATGTCTTTAATCCCAAACAATGATGTTTAATTGAGGGACAGATAAAATGATGAATCAGAGATTCATTTGACAGAATGAGTCAGAAATAGGATACACCCAACACTCAGGGGAAAAGCTATTAGGAGCAGCACAGGGAGAGAGAGAGATTTAATCATTTCAGTTCCTCAATGAGTTGGAAGTTGAGTCAATTGATATTCAGTGTAATAAGTGTACTGCAGTAGAGTTCATTCCAGAGTTCATGCAGTTCAGGCCAGATCAGCAGAGGCAAGGTGAAGCCAGAGAACTAAAAAGGAGCCAGAAGATTAGAGCTGATAACCAGAGTTAGTTTGAGGCTAAGCAGCGCAATTTAGTCAGAAGCCGAGAAAAGCCAATTTGAATTAGTCAGATTGGAGAGGGGTTTTGATCCAGAACTGGTGAGGTGAACCAGCCAGTCAGAGTTCAGAAAGAACTAGAAAGGGTGAGCTTAATCAGCAATTAGCCTCTAAGAATACAATTATATCAGGTAAATAAGAAATGCTTTTACAAATTCATTTAAGAATGGGATTTGTTTTATAATTCTTCTATTTATTCACATTTTCTCATAATTGAAGATTTAGTAGAGAACTGAGAATAGGTTTATATCCTTTGCTGTTGGATAGTGGAGTTTTTTAATTTAGTAAAGAGGGATACATTTTATGCTTACTGTATATCAGACACTGTATGATCCATACATGCCCTTGAATACTGCAGTAAATGAAAGAGACTTGTTATTTGCTCCAATATTGTTTTCAACTTAGAGTAGTATAGTAAATGTAAGTAAATATATTCAACAATTTTGTGATAATTTACTGACTACCTATGTTGAGCCAGTCACTGTAATGAGTGCTTGTGAATTAGAAAAGTGCCTAACATATAGCTTACATGCAGATAATAAGTGAAATATAAAATTCACTTTTATTAATCTCTTATCATGTGCCAGCCACTATTCAATATGTTTGTTATGTTGAGAACCCAAACTGCTTTCATCTTGGACATCAAAGTTCAAAATTTTCTGTGTCCCTCCAAAATGATGCAGCATTTTCTTCTAATACTATTACTTTTTATTTATTCTTAGGAACATGGATTATTTCACTATTTTTTACAGTGACTTCCCCAAAGACCTATCAACTTTTCAGTGTAGCAAATGTAGTTTTAATAATTGGACTAATAACAGTTCTCTCTCAGTATCCAGTTTTTTGATATTTTACCAATCACAGAGTGCTCAATCTTTTATTGTTTGTTTTAATTAGATACTTTCTTTATTTACATGTCATATGATATCTCCTTTCCCAGTTTCCCCTCCAGAAAAAAATGAAAAAAAAGAAGAAAATAATAAAATACCAAAAAAAAAAAAAACCCCTGTTCTGTCCCCCCTCTCCCTGCTCACCAACCCACCCTCTCCTGCTTACTGGCCTTGGCATTCCCCTACACTGGGGCATAGAACCTTCACAGGACCAAGGGCTTCTCCTCCCACTGATGACCGACAAGACCATCCTCTGCTATACATATGCTGCTGAATCTCTGGCTTCAACTGCCTCTGTTGACCTGGCCTGAACTGCATGAACTCTGGAATGAACTCTATCCTGTATTAGCCCAAGCATGGTGCTCAACATTATTGATGCTGACTTACCCAGCCGTATTAATGTTCACCCTCATTTTCGTAGTGCTTGGGATAATGCAGGATATGGTGCATGTAGACTAAAGTCCTCGATATTTAAAACCAACTTAGTTAAATAAAACTTAACAATCCTCAAGCGATTCTTACCCTGCCTTCTCCCTTCAGAAAGGCAACCAAAGTTCTGATGAGTCACTAGTCTCTCTTACCATAATTCCTTTACCAACAGGTTTGATGGAGAGTTAAGATTCTACAAAGCTCATTTCACTTATGGATTAGGACAACTTTATTAAACATATTTTTACCACCGGATTGTAAAGGATGAGAAAGCTGGGGCATGAAAATTCAGAATAACATGAACTAGGTCTGAGAGCTAATAAGGAGGAGGACAATGAGCTGAACCTAAGCTACATAGCAATAGAGGTGAGGGCCGTGAATGCCAAAGCAAAGGGATGTTAAAGCCACAAGCTGATTTCAATGCATATTCTAGGAAGCATTCTCTGAGATGTAATATTTGTGTCAGAACTGATTGATGGGAAACATTAATGGTAATATTCCAGAAAGAGGAAACCAATAAGTACAGAACAGAGATTGACTTGTCCAAGCAGGGAAAGGCCTTCCTTAAGTTATATTACATGGAGAAAGCATATACGCTAATCATCAAGGAGACTTGATTTGCCAGGGTTGGAGATAACCAAGGGGACCCGACCTATTCAGGGTAGAATGGGAGAGAGGATAGGGAAGGTATTGTGGGAGGGGTTGTGTAGGAGGGAAACAATGAGCCAGATGTAAGGTTAATAAGTAAAAAATGTAGTAATAATAGTTAAAAAATAGTTACAAAAAAAACCCCAAAGAATTGAATAAGCGGATAGCAGGTAGATGATCTAGAATCTTCTGAGTTTGGATTTTGCTCCTGACAGCAGCAGAGGAGTTCCCAGTGATTATAAGGAAATATATGAGGAGTCCTTTTAAGTTTAAATACTTAGGAAATGTAACACTTTCTCTGTGGAATTAGAACTATGTTAAACGATATGTGTTTCAAACCTAACTCAGGTACACGATAAAAGACTTTTTCCCTAAATGATTACTAATAATCGAACGTGGAAAAACAGACTTGTCAACAATAACTGCTGGGAGCTTGGCATGTCATGCACACCTTTAAAGCCCGACAGTCAGGAGGCAGAAGCAGCTGGATCCCAGGGTTACAGCCCTGCCTATTCAACAGAGCAAGTTCTGGGACATGCAGGGCTTCACCAAAAACCTCCTCAGTCTTAGAGAGGCAGAGAGAGAGAGAGAGAGAGAGAGAGAGAGAGAGAGAGAGAGAGAGAGAGAGAGACAGACAGAGACAGAGACAGACAGAGACAGAGACAGAGAGAGACAGAGAGACAGAGACAGAGAGAGAGAGACAGAGAGAGAGACAGAGAGAGAGACAGAGAGAGAGAGAGAGAGACAGAGAGAGAGAGAGAGAGAGAGACAGAGAGAGAGAGGAATGAAAGAGATCACTTTAGGAGGTAAATATGTCTACAGGTATAGCCCAGCCTCACCACCTGAATTTCATCACTAGGACCCACACTGAGGAGAGGGGAGAACCAACTCCTGCAAGTTATCCTTTTACTTTCACACATGCACCATAGCCCATGCAAACACAGATTCTTATGCATGTTTACACACACACATGCACACACACAAAGTAATTTTAATAATAATTAATAAAGACTCACTTCAGAATCACATTTTCTCTACCAATCACTCCAAAGCCACTCATCCAAATGTATCCAACAAACAAATCCACGTAATAAAACTTGCTTACTCTCAAACAATCCCTCCTTGGCCAGATCCACACTAAAACATTTTATCCATGCCATCCATGCCTTGAAACAAAATAAATATCTACCATATATTTCTCATATTGAGATTCCATTCAGATAGTAGATTTAGACACTTAAATTTGCATAGCTAATGAACTATACAGAATAGATTGAAAGGCATACAAGAGAATAATGTTTTCAAATGCTTAAAGGGGTAGGTATTTTAGTCAGGGCTTTCTGGAAACTTACATTTTGGATGGACTAATTTAAATGTGCAAAAAATCGAGTGATAACCTTTTGATGTCTTCTGGGTGAGGATACCTCAATTTTGGACCTGTGCTCAGTGGTATATTTCTCATGTCCCAGTTGATAGTCACATACCTGCATGGCAGCAGTAACCCGATTTTGTGAAATTAGTAATAATAATAGATTTTTATTCATTTTTACTTATTAAACTCATTGAGTTTAAATTGGGCATCCATGTTTCAATAGAGCAATTGGCTAACTATAGAATCCATAAAAGAGTCATCAAGCATGAGAGTAGAGGGAAAAGCAAGAATTCCATGTTAGTCATGTTAAATTAGCAGGGTTGATTAGCCATCAACTGGAACTAGCAAACAGGCATTTGGAATTATGCTACTATGGAGATGTCACAGTCATTCAGCTTAGAATTCAGCCAAGTTGGATATTTTTCAAAGCTACTGGGAAACTAAGGGAAACAAGAACTGGGAGATAAATTTGCAAGAGCCATGTAAAGGCAGCTAAATGTTATTTTTATGTTTGAGCAAATGTTATCTTTGGGATATGAAATGGAAAGATCTGAGAATAAAAATTATGGAATGAAAGGAGTAACAGTTGGGAATACATGTAGAGCTGGTGACAAATTGAAATTGCTACTAAGAAGCGCTCTAAAAGTATTGCTTGTAGGATTTTCTCTTTATATCCATATGACTTGTTTCTACTCCACAGAGGAGAAAATCACCAATTTATTGCTTTCAGCAAGCACATGTATATTCAGTACTGCCACATTGCTCTGCTCTTTAGAAAGGTAAAATATATAGCATCACAATGAACAAATCTATAATGGAAATTATAGTATAAAACATGAGTTTGGAGATATAATTACGTTAGCAACTTAATGAAAATGTAGCAACATATAAGTAACAACATGATACATGTACAGTAAAATGTCTGAAAGTATATTTAGAATTTTTACTTATCCTAGTTGCCTCTAATTAAAATCCCTGCAATAATTATTTTGATAACAATTTAAAATTCAGTGCGCACAGAGGATTATATATCTTTGCCTGGGCCATTTTAAAAGCTTCTGCATTTTTACAAAAATTACAGAGACCTACAGTTAAATGAAGTTTTCAGAGTGTTCCATATAAACATCAAATAAGAAAAAGAATTAGTGTATCAACAAAGTAACATAAACATCCTGCTTTCGAAGCCCATCTCATGGTGTTTAGGTTTAAAAAGTACAAAGAAGACAATAGCTTCACATGTGAAGGTGGGATGAGGACTTGAGGAGAGGCCTATGGGAAACGATAGGGGCTAAGAGTGTGACCAGAATGTTTCATATACATGTATTAAACTATCAAAAAGTAAATCAATGAAAATTAAAAAGAATATTATGTCATAGTGATATATTCATAGTCACAACTCTCATTTCCATAGTTTTAGATTTTTATTACTAATTTTCTCCCTTCTCTTTCATTTATTCACCATATATATGGCAAGGGAGCTTGATTTTCTCTAAAACATTATTTTCATTATACATCTCTATAGCTCATCTATACCTCCTCCCTGTCTCTAATACAAACTGCTCTTGCTACTCAATGGACACTATAATCAGAACTACACTCTGAAGAAACTACAGGTTTTCCTTTCATTACTTCTCAAACATTACTTCAGATTTATCTCTGTAATTGTGTCTTAATTAACACTCCCATTTTTGCCTCCCTCCTTTCTCATATTTTCCACAAGAAATTGTGATAGCCATAAAACCACACTCTTTGCCATTTTTCTTAGATTCCTGATTCCAACCTTCAATTACTACATAATCAATATATCTCATATTTTATGGATGAGTGTGAAAAAGAACAAACATAAAATATCCTTAATTAAACTACCAAAGCTGCTGTCAATGCTCAGTAATCACTAACTTTGTTCTCCTCCAAACAACACTGAGAGCAATTACAGGGTAAAGATAGTACTAGTGATTGTTTAGTGCCCACAAAATTATTTTATGGCTTAAATGTAGCAAAATTACAATGATGGTCACCCTTAGAATTTGAAAGACTGTTTTTTACTTACATTGTGTTTAAGAAATTCATGAGCATCAAAGGAAAATGGAGCTCATTAACAGGGATTATGCAGGCAGACAAGCATAATTCAGTTTCCCTCATCTCAGGAACCTCAGTCAATTAGAACCAGTTAACACACATGTGAACCATTTCTGCTAAGTATGAGGCACTGAATGGGGTGAGCATTAGGGAGCATGACAATGCTACAACCCATAAGTTATATGCATCCACTAAGACTGGCTTGGGTTCCTGAGTATCAAAATTTTCATATGGTTTCTAGAATCAGATGAAATGAAAGACAGATCATAATCCTATCTCTAAATAAGATAAAATGCTGACTAGATGTTAAGAGCTCAGTAGTAATGCCTGTGAGAAACACAATGACAAAACCTTTGAGAGCTATAACCTCAAATACGAATAGCTGTCACTTGTCACAAAATTTGAGGATTATGTATTCTCCCTGGATATAGAAGCTAGCAGAGAATAATATAAAAATAAAAATGAGGAGTAAATATTATATACACAGGAGTGCATATTGTTCTCTTTCCTTCCATCCTTGAAGAAAAAATTTTGTGGAATAAATAGCAATATGCTACTTGACCCACCCATCCCAAAATCTTTCATGATATGGCTGAGTATTTCTTACATTCTAAAGAAAATGAGAATAACTGTTAGGATTTTGTCCTGATGAGAATGTGTTTTTAAACTTATGAGTAGAGCTGGATATTTGACAAAATAAACAAGATTTTAGAATCTATGTGGGAAAGAGATAACGAAAATTGAGACAGCTGGAAGCAGAAGATGGAGATTTAGAAAAGGAAAGCAGGCAGAAGCAAGAAGGAATTGTAATTTTGTGGGGCTATTGAGAGTTGTGTGATATAAATCCTCTTGTTGATCTTCCTTCTAAATTCAGAAACATCCACTTTTCTTACTCATGGGATGCTGAATTGTACCTAGCCACTTCTAATTAAAATTGTCTTGGGTAACAAAATCAAAGTAGTTAACAAATCCATGGAGGGGAGAGAACAGAACTGTTAACACTTGGAATACAAAAGAGAGGCATTGCTGGTGAAAATAAAAATTCAAGATAGGGTCTATTGTACCTTAACTCCTGGTTTTCATGTTTCTATAGTCTGCTCAGTAGCTGAGTAGAGATGATCATAAAATAACATGATATTTTTGAACATGACATGATGTATATTTCCAGGCAAAATCACCAAATGCATTGTGGTTTCCAACTACTTCACTGTTGAACAAAATTGTTTTGGGAAGAAACCAATTTCTGTTTTGTGAGGATCTTCAAGAAGTTCTGTGATGAGGAATATGTAACAAGAAACTGAAGCTTCCTTCCAAAAACCAACACTAATCTAACAATGACGTCAGTGATCTATTGCTCTGGAGATCCTCCAGGTCCAGTTAAGCCCTCAGAAGATTGCATTCTTAACTAACACATCCCAGGCAACCTCAAGCAAGACACAAAGCTGGATCTACCCACATAAGATATTTCTGAGTCCCCAACCAACAGAAAATGTAAGAATGATAAACGATAAAAGATTGTAATTCTTTTAAGGTTGGAACAATGTATTTACTACACAGCAATGGATTACAGAAAGCAATGGCACCACATTATATAATGAAGTTGATTAGCAATGTTCAGTAGTAAATTAGGTCTTATGGAAATGGGTGAAGATTTCATATTTGCACCAGGATTCTAGTTTAGATGTAGAATTTGTAAACTTTCCTCATAACTAACATTAGGCTTTTCATTTTTGATAAGATAGTAAAGATCATAAACCATTAATGTATAGATTTGTATATGTTATATGTTTGATAATAGGGAGAACCAGAACAATAGTTGTTTATATCTTTAAATTGCTATCTGAAATCCTTAAGGCACAATAAAATCAACTTTCCATGCAACACAACACTTAATTCACTTAATTCCTTCAATATTTGGGTGCTATCTAATTCAAAACCACCTATCCTTACTAGAAAATAATGCCCTATTACTGCTTGAAAATTTCTGAAACATAAAATGCTAGGAACCATGGAAAGGAAACTGGAAACAACAATTATTTCTATGTCATGATGCCTTTCATCTCTTTTTCCTATGCAGTGTGCTGTTCTAGAACTCTTGTGTGCTTTGTAATAGCAGCTTCCTTTCTGGAAATTGACCATGGAAAATGGAGCCCCTCATCCCGAGAATCAGAAGTTCCTGGGGATTTATGCTCCTTGCAGTAGCCAATATCTAAGACTGATCCCTCTATGTTCAATAAGTGGCAGTATCTATCTATCCCTTAACAAAAGCCAAACTCAGAGATAAAATTTTCTTCCACGGCTTACATATAAAAAATTATCGCATGTGCTATTTCACCTAAATATGAAACTTGCTGCCTCTTTCTCATTTCCATGCTGCTTGTCTTATTCCTAAAGGCAATTCCTTAGTATATCACTGGCATTGGAATCCTTGGCTCCAAGTCAGCCTCCTTCCTCTTTCTGTCTCAGATACTTCCATTACATTTCTTTAGCAACAAATATGGCCAAGAATCTGATTCAATTGTGGATCTGATTATTTGATAATTATCATAGAATGAGGATTATTACTTTTTTGACTTCCATAATTAGAAGAAATAATATTGCTTCCAACCTAGTTGAAGGTCAGGTAATGGAATTGGAAGCAACATTGCTTATAATATTGTTTCTACTTAAACTCAAATTACATACACCATGGTTAAACTACATAATTCTAGTAACATACTCAGTGATAATAAAGGTACTAGCAAATAAATGTATAAGCAATAATGTCTTTTATACAATACTGAGGGTTTTTTTTTCTCAGCTGAATTACAAACTGAATCATTCATTGCTCTCAGGAGGAAAATTGGAAAGCAGTTAATACATAATGAGCTCTCATTTAATGCCATGGTATGTGTTAAAGTGCTTTATGTATTTTTTTCAATCTTCATACTCACTCTTTTAAGGAAAGGAACACTCTGGGGATCAGGATGTTTAGTCAAAGTGTCTGTGCTTACAGAAAAATCAATAAAAGATCAAGTGCTGGCTATGGGTTCACATGCCAAAACTCAGAACTCAGGAGGCAGAGGCAGGCAGATCTTTGTGAGTTTAAGGCCAGCATGATATAAATAGAAATTTCCACATCAGTCATAAGATGAAACTCTTTCTCAAATTAAAAAGAAAAAGAAAAAGAAAGGAAGGAAGGAAGGGAGGAAGAGAAGGAAGGAGAGAGGGAGGAAGATAGGCAGGCAGGCAGTCAAGAAGGAAAGAAGAAAGGAAAGAAGGAGGGAAAAAGGAAGGAAGGAAGGAAGGAAGGAAGAAAGGAAAGAAGGAAAAAATTCAAGTCTATATAAATATGGTCATCAACACCAGGCTTTCCTCACACACAATAATTTAACGTCAATAAGGAAATAGAGGTGAGAGTCATTGTTGCTGTCTATCATTCAATGTGTTACGGAATAATAAAGAACTCTTGCTAGCATAGTAGGTAAACACATTTTCCACACACTGTGATGTATTAATCACCATGTGATTTCTATGCTTCAAAAACCAATGGAATGCTGGCAGTTTTTTCCTTGCCGTTTGTCTTTGACTTTTTTTTAATTTTTGTATATATTTTGATCATATTTCTTTCCTTCCTCTAAATTCTCCTATAATGGTTCATATACCTGGTGACACTCCATTGAAGATAACTTATATTCCCTCTTCCAGCAGCTATCTTTTTCTTCTGTTTTAACTGTGTAACATCAAGCTTTTTCTCGCCATTAATTTGATATCTTTTTTCTTACTCTATTTGTTTTGTTGTTGTACAGTTTGTGGATAAACTCTTGATCCTCTTCTAAGTTACCTAACTTTCTCTTAGAGATCAGGTTTGAAGTCTAAGTCAAATAGTCTAGTCTACTTAGTCTAGTCTAGTCTAGTCCAGTCCAGTCCAGTCCAGTCCAGTCCAGTGTAGTCTAGTCTAATCTACTTTTCTTTACCCTGGAGATATGGTAATAGGAGTAGAGATAGAACAGGAGTGTATGTATGTCCCTCTTTTTAGGTGTATGTAGTCCCTTTACAAAATTGTCATGGATTTTGTTTGTTTGTTTTGTTTCTGTTCTTTTCTTTTTATATTTATTTATTTACATCTCAAATGCTGCACTTCTCCCAGTAATCGCCACCCACAATCCTTCCCCCATCCCCCTCCCTTTTCCTCTAAGAGGGTGGAGGAGCCCTGGATACCCCAGCATCCTGACAGTTCACCACCTGTCTCCTCAATTAGGTGTATTCTCTCCTACTAAGGCCAGATAATGCAGCCCCAGTTGGGGAAGTGATACCACAGTCAGACTATAGAAATGCTAGTGTTTTAAATGACATGCCAATACCCAGTTCATTCTCCTGCTGAGGCATGTAATATCAATATATTAACTTTTCCAGCTCTCCTTTACAAGAATGTCATTTCCCATCCTGTATTGATCATCTAATTGGTCTTAAATGAAGAGAGAAAACAAACACACCACTGCACTGGTATTTGTATTATTGCCCAAAGCATTTGCATTAAGTCAATTAGAAGCTATATTCCCACAGCAGCTGATTTTCAGTCAATAGACTTCCAGAGGAACCTATTAAGAGAATAAGAAATGTGGAAAGATCAAGATAAGACAAGGTAGACATTTCACATAAGCAATAAATTATGAACATGCTCTTGGGAAGCCAAACAAGTTTGAATTATTTTGATGGAGGACTCTTTTCAGCACCCTTCACTTGAATACCCCTCATGTCATGCCTCACTCCCTGACTCATACCTATTTACTCTATTTCTACTGTCTTTCATCTCCTACCTTATATACTCCAGATCATAAACTCTGAACTAGGAGTTATATTTTATAATATACAGCAAAACCGATTAGAACTAGGGATAGTGATATAGGATCCTGTACTTCTTCTGTATGACTTTATTAATTTTATCAAAATAAGATCAGTGAGATAGCTTAGTGGGTACAGGAACTTGTCACCCAGCATTCTACCTCATCTTGGTCCCTGATCCCCACATTTTGGAAGGAGAGAACTGACCCTATAATTTAATTTGTCTCTCTGACATCTACACACATGTGCTCTTCCTCTCTCTCTCTCTCTCTCTCTCTCTCTCTCTCTCTCTCTCTCTCTCTCTCTCTCTCTCAAAAACACAGAGAGAAAGAAGTAAATAAATGTAATATAAATTTTTTTGCAAGTTACAAAATTATGGGAATGAAAATCTCTCACTTTCCTTAAAGTGGTTTAAGTTTTGTTCTAAATATAATACTCCTATGTATACAATAAAAGTCATGTCTATTTAACCCTACACTAAATATATTTCTCAAGTCAAAATGACGCAAATTTATATCATTAAATGACATGATTAAGAAGATAAACACTGAATAATAGCCTTCAGGTAAGCAGGAGAAGGTGAAAGATTGGCATAAAGTTAGTCAGAATGCGATAAAAAAATGTTTATGAAATCTAATTTTTTACTAGTCATTATTTCTCATTCACAAAACACTGAAAAATAAATTTATACAAGAAAAAGCAGGGAAAAGATATTTATGTTAACAAATAGTACACTTACAGTCCAAACACACAGCTTTTATGGCATTTTCCCTGAAACTATCCAATATCTTATTGACATAATATTCTTAGAAGTTATGTTCTTGTACTAAAGAAGCAATACCAGAAGATCTAAGATGCTATGTGAATACCCCTTATGTTCCAAGTCATATTGGTGACCCACAAATTCCTTAACCATAGGCTATAATAAATAGCACTTTGTCCCATTTGAGTGCATGGAGTTTTCATACTTCTCTGGGAATAGGTTGAACAATGCAGAATAATAATGGGAAAATATATACAGCTGTAAAGAATAAAAGTTCATAGATTATGAATGAGAGGTTATAATATATTTGGATTGACAGAGAAACATATCTTGTGGCAGTTTTTGAAATGGAATCACATGTAGCCCACACTGACCTTGAATCTGCTATGTAGCTAGGTTCCTTTAACTTCTGATGTCTCTGCCTCTCTCTGTCAATCCATATTGTTCAGATAATAGATATATACCATCATGCCTCATTATTTTAATGTTTGGACTAACTATACTCAATAGGGGGATAGAATTGATATCAAGCAAAATATGTTGATTCATGCTTTGCTGGTCTCCAAGTGAATTTGCATGTAAACTCATCTTAACCTTACTTATTGGACAATCTAAGCTAAAATACTATGTCACCTATTTGATCTGTTAAAAACAGAAAGGAACCAGCATTTAGTAAACTTCCAAGAAGGAATAGAAAAGCACCTATGATAACTACATAATGACTCTGTGTATATTTCCATTAAAAAATGTAATCATATGCAAAATATTTTTATAATGCACCTTCTGTAGATCTCAAATCAGTCACTCCAAACCTAGT
>NC_045030.1:89449034-89456848 GCF_008632895.1 Mastomys coucha
CCTGCAAGGCTCAGGAGCCAAAATTGTTCCTAGAGGTAACTGGCATCCTTCATGGGTAGGGTAGCAAGATTGTAACAGGATGATTTCTAAACTTGTGTGTCATCTGATTTGCCTTTTAACCCAGCTCTAAGGACAGACAATTATCTACTTGATGATGATCAAATAAGCTTCAAAATAAGACCTTGAGAGAAACTGATCGAAATTCCCTGACTGAATTGTTATGGTAGCTACTCCAGTAAGGGAATGATAAAGGGTGATTTAAGGTTTGGAGAAAGGAAATAGATACTATCTGGACAGAAAGGGGAAATTGAAACAAAAATGAAGCCAGGATTAGCCAGAAGTTGAGAAAAAAATGAAACAAAAAAGTAGATCTATCACTGACTCACTGGAATCAGCAATGATACAGAAGATAGAAAAGTATATCTTGATATTGATTTCTTTCACAATGTCTTCAGTCTCTTGCATAAGTATTGTTTTATATTTGTTGTTAGTTTCTTACTATGGCCTTCTGTTGTAACTATAATTTTCCTAGAATTAACAAACTGACTTTTTTCTGTTTATTAGCACATCAGGTAACCAGAGAATCATAGAACGCAATTTGCTGAGTAGGAGAGTCAAGTTTTTGTGTAATATTAAAATACTAATTGGCCACACTGCTCAAACCTGTCACACGGTGAAAAGGGTCACAGCAAAGAAATCATGTTAGCCAATTTAGGGCTTCTCTTTGCTATGCATGCTTATCATTAAAGGACATCCTGGAAATTGCCCATTTGATATCCAAATCGTATTTCTTTAATGGGTCAGGGATGAGGTTTCAGCTCAGAAAACAAATACAAAAACAAGCAAACAAAATGTGGCATTAGCCTTGAAGCCACTGGTACAGAGTGTTCTGGTATGCATGCAGTAATACTGATTCTTAGCTCTTCCATGATTCTAGTGATAACACCAAGCATGTTTAGCTCTCCTTCCTATGGAGATAATCACCATATTCTGACCATTATACTGAAAAATAAATTGACTTTTCTTTATACCCTGTGGTGGTTAATTGTCTGTATTGTCAACTAATGATATCTAGAATCATCTAGGAGATAAGTCTATGGACATGCTCCTGAGGGATTACATATATTAGGTTAATTGTAGCAAGAAGACTTGCTAGGATAGATGACACTGTTCCTTGGGCTGAGTTCCTGAACTAAATATAAAAGAAAAGAACAAGCCAAGAACAAACTCACTGCTCTTTGCTTCTGAATATGGATACAATATAATCAAGTGCTTCCCACTCCTATGGCAATGACTTCAAATTTTAACGGACTATATCCCTGTAAACTGTAAGCTAAAATAAATCCTTCCTCCCTCAAATTATTCTTTGTTAGATATTTTAATACAATAATGAATTAAGAAAATTCCCAACTATATGTGTATAGTTCTTCATATTTCATAGTTCATTGAATTATTTTATTTGAAGCAGAATCTCCCTTTTCTGAAGACAAAAAGTGTCGGCATGCAGTAAGTTAGTTTTCTTATTATTAATCAGCTTTTTCTCAAACAACTCCAGTGATGCCCAATTAACAAGCCACTTAGCTTGATTCATCTAATATAGTGGGTTTTCCATCATTATGGTCTTCACAAAGAACTATATTAAAAAGCCATTAAAATCACTTCAAGCCACAATCCTTATATTTCTATAGTAAAACAAAATCAAAAACAAAAATATATGGAATTTGAGTCTATTTCTTTTTTTCACATTATTAGTGGTGCTATCCTCCTATTTAATGTATACTGTAAGGCACACGTAATGATATAAACTCACTGAATTTTTGGTATGAAATAATTTTGTCTTCTTGATATTGTCATTTTCTCTTATACATAATGCATGGCTATTAGTAATCTTGTGCAAGACCTTTTAATTTTATAAAATGAAAATAAGAGTTATTTAAAATATATATTTCTTTTCTGGTTTTGCCTATAATAAAATAATTCCCCCCAAAAGACTAACTAATAAGTGTTCTTAACCACTAAGCCATCTCTCTAGCCAATAATAAGGTTTCTTAAAGGAATATTTTATTTTTAGACCAGAAAATATGAAGCTCACAGGGAACACTTACATGTCATAATAACAAAAAAAACTTAATCAAGAATAAAACACTTTTTCCATGACTGTGATGTCAGAAAGTTATATTTCATCTGTATCCCACATCCAGGAATTCATTTTGTTCAAACATGATGACAAGTAAGAAAATGTATCACATTTTTAATGCGATTAAACACATTTTACTTGGAGTCACTTTAAATTAAAGTAATACTAGGGTCCATATTGGGAAGAGTAAATATCTTTCATTTAAGTAATGAAAATGGCTGTCTCCTTAAGACACTCTCTATTTAAGACTCCAGCAATTTCCATTGTCCTGAAGACCTATGATGCCCAAATTATTCTTTCTTGGCATAATCTTCATAAGTATGATGGATCAATTTTTCTGCATACCAAACCAATTGTTCCCCAAAGGAGTTACATGCAGGAAATGACAAAAAAGACCAGAATTTTTTACTCTTGTCTACATCTACACCCTTTGTGATGCAGTTGTGTGATTCCTCTCAATATAGAGACAGCTAATTGCCCTTTCCTGTGCCTCTAGTACATCTGCCTGTGCCTCACTTCAGTCAATATTTTGCAACAGAGGTCATGACATACTAGCTCAGAGCCCATGCTCAAGAAAATGCATGTGTACTTTGTCCTCTGCACATCAGAACCTTGTGAACACTGTGGGAAAATAAGCTCAAGCCAACCTGCTGGATCGCTGGAGACACATGGCATAGCTGACACACAGCCAACTGTCAGATGTGTGACGGAAACCGTCCTAGATCACTTATCCTTAGCCAACACACAACTGTCACAGCCAAGCTCCAATGAAAGAATTTGAGCCCATACAAGCCAGATGAACTGGTGAGCTTAGAGCTTAATATATTACACTGTGTAGTGGTTTGTTACACAGCAGCAGTTAACATTGTAAATGACAATTGCCTGAAATAGTGTCACTTAAAATAAGCAACAAAGGAAATGGCCTGATCTGGTAAATGAGGAGTATACTAGAGGTGATTTTTAAATGTCAAACACTAACAAAAAAATCTCATGTTTCTTAAACGTGCACCTGATCCTAAAAATTAGGTATAATTGATGTGGCTATTCATAAAAGAGGGATTAGCAGAGATACTATACTAGGCAAGGAAATGATTGAAAGTCTAAAACACTGGCAACAGAAAGATCAGTAGAAAATGGAAGCCACTAAAGCTGTGATTGTCACCTGGTAAATATTGATTAAGGAACATGAAAAGTGAAAGTGCAGAAAGCACAGGCTGAGCATAGGTGTTGACCGTGGGCCGTGCTCCCACCCCAGAGATTACTGCTCACTTCTTAGCACTGGAGGCAGGATGAAAATGGCAGAATCTGTAAAGCTGTTAAAGCAATGTCTTAATGTTTTTGCTTCCGAAGCAGTGTGAGTTTTCTATTTAAATTTCTATTCCACAGAAGAGCTGCATCAGCGAGCAGCAAAGGAGGAGGTCTCCATAAACTTGCTGCTTTGAATTTACTCCCGACCTTTCCAGTTTGTCCTTTAAAATTGGAGTTCTCAAGTCTTAAGATTATTCTTCTTCAACTTACCTTGGCTAAGTTTTTATCTGTACCACAAGATTGAACAGCCTAGGTCATTTTCTTTCCCATTTGCCTCACCTTTCCCTCCTCTCAATCCTGTTAAAGGGAGTCATGAACCAAGAACTGTTTAAAATGCACAGTTCATAAATCTTTTGATGTGAGAACAGTTGAATCTACAAACCACATACCTGCCAACTTCTGATTCTCTGTGTTATGTGTTTTAATTTGGAAGGACACAAATCTAAGAAAATATGATGTGTCCCTTGGAGTGGGAAAATGTACATGCCTTTACAAACTAAGGCTAGCTTAAAGTATATGTTTCATTCATAGAAAGCCACCGTACCTCACTGTGTTAAAATTGTGGACTACACTCCACAAGATGAGATGTACCAGCAGTGTGGTGATTAAAACCAAACAGAGTCCAAAAGGAGAGATCATCAGTCTCCAGGGCAGCTAAGGACAAAATTCTAAGATCTGAATAGCAGCTGTGTGTGGCTTCAGATAATGTGTAGAAAAGTCCCCAGCACTTTGAAAACTCTTAAACTTTATATTACTGGCTGTTAAAATGAGTCACCCTGTGAATACTTCCCAAGGGGGACAATATTTACACACCAGTGACACCAAATGAGATGGTGGGTTGTTTGACACCCTAAAATAGAGTAGTACTTACAAAGGAGCACCAGAAGAGCAGACCCCAGAATTGCCCCCTTTTTAAACAGCAGAAGCCAGGAGAAAGAAGAAATTAGTGCTTGAAAGAACTGTAAGTCTTGTATATAATAATTACAGAAAAAAAGGAGGAGCACAAAGGACTAAAAAGAGGGGCTTTTACTATATTTTTGGTAGGCATTCACATAAAAAGAAGAGAGAATGTTGGAGAATATTTGACATCATAGTATAATATCTGTTAGACCTTAAAATAGTTTAGATATATTTCTTTATTTTTATAGCTCATAATAATATGCATATAATGACAAAAACCCCACAGTGTAAGAATGTATACTGCCCACCATGGAACCAGCAGGTTCCAAGGAGATGTTTAATAATTTAAGAAATATATGTGAGTGGCTGTCTAGGCCTATTTTTTGGCCTACTTCTGAACGCCAGGTTTCAATGAGATTTGAAAAGAAGCCTTCATCTGTTAGGACAGTGAGATTCCTGATGTTAACATATTTTCTGTCTCCTTGGTGTAGAGAATGGAATGGGCATAAGAAAAGTAAATCAGACATAAGTACATAATTGATTCTCAAAGAATTTATTAAAGTTCTAACAGTTTTCAAAACTGTTATGGAAATAATGGAGTTGTGGCCACAATAAAGGAAGAAGAAGGTTTATTAAATGATAAAGTTGATTACTAATCAGAAATTAAATAAATCAATATAATAAAGCACAAGAAAGGTTGGTTTATTTTTTTAATTATTTTGGTTGAGTTCTTAGTTTAGTGTCATTTCACATATTTTCTAAATATGGCTATTAAATATGTACATTTGAACATCTCCACTCTAAAGCGTTTCTCTTATGGTCACATCCCTAGGCGACAGCAGCACACCTGGATCTTTGCCCACTTGGCTGTATGCTCTCACTTAGCACAAACAACAAGGAAAGACACATTAGCTGCAAAGACCTGTCCTTCCCATGTGTTTGCTAAACACAAAAGGGCAGGCAAGGAGCACACAGTTCAGTGAGCAGGAGGTCGTCTGCCTTACAAATATGTAGTTTGAAGCATTGGAAGGAACAAGGACCCAGTAGGTGGCTGATCTGCTGCCTCTCTCCTCTGTGTGGGCCCTTAAATCCTTTCCTTTGAGCTCCCTAATATAGCTCTTCTAAGGGATAACTATTTAAATAGAAAGCTCCCACTGTTTGGCAAGTCAGAAAGCATCAGTTCACTGTTCTAACAGCTCTACAGCAGCTCTGAAAACAAAGAGGGGATGGGTGAGCAGGAATCCCCAAAATAGTCTATTTGATCTAGCAGAAGTCACTTCCTTACAGTGCTGCAATTGAGAAGGGAAAAGTCGTTCCTCTGGCCACTCCTTTTCATCATTAATATCCTCAGATCTATCCAAGTAACAGGTTACCTTGTAAAGACTGTGCTTCTTGCTCGCATGCAGGTAGGACTTCCCAGTCCTATGATTCATGGAATTTATATTTATGTTCCAACCAAAGTAGTATTCAACGCAAACTCCACAGAGAAGAGGAGTAACCTTGCCTCATTCACAGTGGCATAATTAGCTGAAATACATGTAAGGAAAGGTACAATACAGTACTTAAAGGTAAAATATTAACATTGATTGGATTTATTCAGGACTATAAAATGGGTAAGGAATCGAAAGAAAAGAACACAATAAACACTTGCATAAGTAATAAATATAATAATATAATGTCATTTGTCTTGTACTATAAGGCTACAAATGCATGGTTCAAATAAAAGGAGCATTGAGTTGATGACAGAAAATTTTAAGTTTTATTTGATGTAAGTACAAAAACGTTTCAAGGAGATAAGATCAGGTCTAATGGTAAGATAAATAAATGTAGGAGGGAACATGAGGTGTTACTAGCTTCTGGTGAAGGTTATTTAATGAACTATGTTCATAGGGACAGTTTTGCAAGTGTCTGTTACTAGGCTAAGACAGAAGGACAACTGGCGCCATTTCAACATGATTCAGTAAACATTGGTCTGAGGAAGTTTTGACTAAAACATAATGAAATTTCAAGAGTAATAATACTGAGGGAAATCAGGCTACTTTTAGAGAGTGCCTTCTCAAAGTAAATTGATAACTGAAATGAATAGAAATCAAACATATCTCATTATGTGGTATAAACTGAGTTTCCCATTTGTCTCAGGCAAGAATTTTAAAAGGGAAGAGAATCAATTTATCTCTAATCCTACTGTAAATCTTCCCAATTAATTCCCACTTAAATAAGAGCAAAGTTAAGCATGGAAAAAAAGAAAAGGACAAACAGCAAATGACATGGACACATTTGAAAAAGTTGACCTTAATATTTGAAGTCTTCCTAAAATGCGTACAGTGTTCAAATGATTTTTCTTCTTATATAGTTAAAGGGACACAGCTAAAGCCTGTGACTTTGTGGTAACAGGAGCATCTCAGCAAGAAACAAAAGAAGTACCAAAGGTTCTTAGTTCTAGTTGGTACTAAGGGTTTCTAAAGCATTGCCTCAAAGGTCTTTCTTTTTCTATTCTCACCATACTGCTTGTTAACAGAAAGGATATGTAAAACCATTCCTATAATAAGAAAATGATCCACAACAAATAAATAGGTGGACATTGAGGACTCCTTTGAACACATAACTTTGCAGGTGCTGTTCTGTTGGGTCATTCAGACACCAGAGCTTATTTCAACAGAGACAGATTTTCAAGTTTTGAGATAAAAGGTATGAAAGGGAAAAAAGCTATTTCTTAACCAATAATCCAATCTTCTGGGTTTTTTATTCTATTCTCATTTTTTACTGGCACAGTGTAAAGTAGGCAGTCAGGTAATAAGAATTCACTTTAAAAATTACTAGTGTCTGAAAAAGTTTTAGCCTTCTCAACACCTCTAGCTTGATGCTGTCTGTCTTACTCCATGAGACACACAGAGCAACATAAATTGATTTACTAATAACAGCTTCCTACTTAGTGCCAGGCCATTATGAAACACCCTTGTAATAAATTCTCCAAGTTTAGGCTAGTATAACAAAATCCATAATTTTATCCATACATAAAAATTCTTCTCATGATCTGTACAAGGATAATGAATGAAAACATCATAAGTTGACAAGGACAAAGTATGCATAGACAGTATAATGGCTCTTTCAGAGAATTTGACCTGACAAGCCCTCAAATAGATATTTTTATGACATGACCCATATAAGAAAACCCAGAGGATAAGTTTAGCATAAGGGCCACAAACCTAAAAGAAAAATCATAAATGATAGATAGATAGATAGATAGATAGATAGATAGATAGATAGATAGATAGAATCCCTATGTGAGTTAAGAATTTCACTTGAAGTCAAAAATGTTTGTTTCTGAAATAGAAAAGTATAAAAACTGACAAATGGATAGATTATTCTGAAAATTTTCATGGCCTGAAAATATTCATCGTATATCTTGTATTTGTTAGGGTTTCTAGTCCTATGATGAAACATATGACAAAACAAAAAACAAAAAGCA
>NC_045030.1:89456895-89461593 GCF_008632895.1 Mastomys coucha
AAAAAAAAAAAAAAAAAAAAAAAAAAACAAAAACAAAAAAAGAAACATGTTGTGGAAGAAAGGGTTTATTTGACTTACATAGCCATATCACTATTCATTATCGATGAAAGTCAGGACAGGAACTCAAACAGGGCAGGATCCTGGAGGGAGGAGTTGATGCAGAGGCCATTGAGGGGTGCTACTTACTGGCTTGTTTCCCATGGCTTGCTCAGTCTGCTTTCTTATAGAACCCAGGACCACCAGTCCAGGATGACACCACTCACAAGAGGGTAGATCCTCCCACATCAATTGTTAAGGTT
Organism: Mastomys coucha; assembly: GCF_008632895.1. Lineage (NCBI taxonomy): Eukaryota > Metazoa > Chordata > Mammalia > Rodentia > Muridae > Mastomys > Mastomys coucha. Next base: position 89,457,195 of record NC_045030.1, read on the forward strand.
CCCACAAAATATGCCTACAGATCCATCATATGGAGGTATTTTTGTAATTGAGGCTCCCTCCTCTGATGATTCTAGCCTGTGTGAAGTTGGCATAAAATTAGCTAGCAATTGTCCCATTTGTTCCATAAGTAAGTGTTTAACTCTCAACTCTATGGTATAAAGCTACTATTACAGAGTATATATTGGCTCTGGGGAGAAGCTACATTTTTGTTTCTTTAAAAATCTCTAATCAGACTAGAAACTTAAATATGGCAGGAAAATGAGATATTTCATAGTGTGTTCTTCAGTTGGATCTTGAATGAAAATAAGATTTTACTGCTTAAAATTCTGTGGATCAAGATTGAGATTTGTTGGTGATTTAATTCACAGAAAACAGCTTTGATTAGAACCGATTTGCTTGGGTATACAGTAGCATTTTGCCTCATGACTAATGCATATTGAAAGCATAAGAATTTCATGGGTTCTTTAGCTGCTTTCATAAACTTTGTGATAGAGCTATAACCCAATTTTGCTGACAGAATCAATTTACTGATTAATAAAAATCATAAATAGATTTATGATCATACAGATAAAATTTTAGTAGGAGGTTATATAGCACCATTGTTGTATTCAATTTGCTTTTTTAACTCACTAAAAAATCTTATATTAGAGAAATAAATGTGTTACAAGTATAATCAAAACAGGTAAGATTATTTCACAGTTTTACTCAATACAATTTTGTATAATTTAAATTTATTAACACTAACATGCATTTTGTAGGAAATAGTAATTTGAAAGAATACTATATTTGGAAAAAGTACATAATACTATATACAAAATATTTTAAGGAGATTATTTATACCTAGATCATAAATGTCATACAACCATTTGATCACTTAAGTATAAGAATATGCAAAATAATTTACTCATGGCTTTCATATTTTTATATTTTTAAATTTTTTTTAAGTAGGTGTATTAGTCTAATAGAATTTCTCTTGTTTACAAAAGAAAGTAAGTGAGGAATGGTAAAATGACTCATCGAAGAAAGGTGTCTGCCTTGAAACCTGAGGACCTGAGTTTGATCCCAAACACCCACGTAGTGAAGCTGGAGAACTCAATCTTAAATGTTTTTGTTTTCTGTCCCCCACATATATGCAAGTAACTATTAACAATTTTTAAAAATGTTAAACCATATTAAAGCAAGGAGATAATAAAGAGATAGGGCATATTAATTTACCAAAAAATTTTCCTTTACAAATTCTTGTACATAATACCACTGTTTTAGTGAAAACCATTAATACCAGTGCTATATTTTCATTACACATTATCTAGGTGGTATATTCAATTGAGATATGCAAATTTAAACCAAATAAAATTAAGAAACAATTTTAAATTAATCTTATTTTAAGAAAATAAACTTAAGACAGAGAACCTTTACTTTAAGGACTTTCTCTATGCTTAAGAACATAATGTGAATATGCATTGAACAATAAGCAAACAAGGATTTACCTGACAGGATTTCCTGACTTGGAATCCTTAAAGCTGAGAAGTCAGTGATGGGATTAGGGTATATTTTCAAAAGATCTATTGAAAGGGTTTTCTGTGTAAATAGCAATTTAAGTCTCAGAAAGAATGTAGTCTTTGAGGTCATGTGATACAAAGTCACATTAAAGCCTGAGTAAGGACTTTCAGAAATATGGGTAAAAAATGAAAGGTATATTTCTAATAGTATGACATGAAAGTGCTTAAGAGAAGTGGAAGGGGGTTGAAACCATGCAAAGGATGGCTCCAAAGGATAACTGCAGTTTCCAAAACAAGGAAGAAGAAAAAAGAGAAAACTGGACCAGAAATAACCAAGGAATTGAGAAGTATGTGTGTTCTTTCATATGCTTAGCAAAAATTTCAGGAGTCTATATTGTTTTCTTGGTACTATACTGTGGAAGGACTGGAGAACAAGACAGATACTGAGTCATATCTTTTGCACCTTTGACACTTGACAGAAAATATAAATAGATGATATGAAGTAACAATAAGTATTATGTACCAAATAAATAAGGTCCAGTGATAGTAAAGAAATAGTCTGATGATTCAGTCTGTTATTTGGGGAACACTTATCTAAGAAAAGAATTGAAAATCCATTTGCTTTTATTTCATATACATATACAAGGAATCTTGGTCACATATCTATCCAATTGTCTCCCTCCAGTTCCCAAAATCTATCACCTAGTTCCCTCACAACTTCACATTTTTTAAAAACCTAGTAAGTGCAATGAATGCTGTCAATATACACATTTGAGGAATCATCCAGTTGGAACTGGAAACCATCTTGCTTCCCCTTGGAAACAAAAGTGATGGAGAGGATACCTAATTAGATCATTTGGTACAAAGAACACTCAAAGTTGGGAAAACTATACAGAGTATGAGTAGAGGTTAATGGTTAAGGAGGTAAATGATATGAAGTGATATTAATATATACAGAATTCAGGATAAAATGATATAATATCAAAGATAAGTAAAGATGATGCGTTCTCAATTATAGAATCTAAATATTTTAGTCTCTTATTCAAACCAACTTTTCTGGTTTTTTTCCTTGTGTGTTAAATTAGAAGGCTATAATGAAAATCTGTAACTCATTTACTAAAACTATTGGTAAATTACCCCTCCCCCAAACACAAAGTAAAATATCATGGGATAAATTATTCTTTGGGTTCACTGGCCCATCAAATATCCATGGCAAATGAAAAAAAAGGAAGGTTTGAAAGAAATGTTGAGATATCTCTAACAGTCAATAATACCTATAGGCTTGACCTAGATAGATCTCTTTATATTCCATATACTTCATACTATCCCCTATGAAAAGTAAAAAAGTAACACCAAGATCTTCTAGGGGGGCATAAAATCAAAACAACAATGGTTGTCTAATCATTGGAAAGAAAGCAGAATTCCAGAGGAGGCTGTCAGGTAGTTACAGTAAAGGAACAAGGGATGTTCTCAAATAAGGTAATGGGTGCATGAGATAGGAAATGCAGTAGACTTCTGGGAAAGTTTAGTTACTATACTTAAATTCATTTCTATAAACATATGAAGACAAACTAAAGTTCATAGTGTCTTTTGGAACACCCAAGAGAGCATTTTATAAAGTTCAGTGTAATGTATCAGGACAATGTAGAAAAGAACTCCCCTTGGTCAAATCTAATACAAGACACTGGATTGAAAATTTACTTGTACTTTTTTATTTATATAACATATGCATATTGGCATGTGTAAGAATACATGTATGTATGTGGCCTCCAGTTGAGGGAAGAAAAGTGTCTGATCCTTTGGACCTAGCATTATAGGCAGTTCTAAGTCTCAGGATCTAACTGAACTCATTTATTCTGCAAGGATAGTAAGCATCTTTTACATAGCCATCTCTTAAACCCTGAGCTTGTGCTTTTGTTACACTCAAGGTCTCTTGAACTCTTTAATTATGCTAATGTCTACTAAGAATGCTCTTTGCCAAAGGTATTTTACTCCAGATTATTTCATGGAATTATACTTACAGGGGTAATAAACAGTATCTAAGCACAAGACCATAATGTACAGCCTATTAAAATGTAACATGAGAGGAAAGAGAATCAGGCCAGTGATTGAAAGCACTATATGCTCTTCCAGAGAACCAAGGCTCAGTTTTCAGCACCTGTGTGGTGGCTCACAACTATCTATAACTCAAGTTCCAGAAGATTTAAGATCCTCTTCTGTAATGCAGTTGTAGCACATACCTGCTATACATATATGCATCATAGCAGAAACATTTACACAAAGATTGAAAATAAATAAATCTGGGAGTGCGTGTGGGGAGAGTGACAAGAGACTTTGGCAAGAGAAGCTGTTGTAAGTACAACATAAGATAGTTTCAGGTTATAACTGCATACGAACATTTCAAAAATGGTAAATATTTTACTTTTGAAATATTGTCATAAGTTATATATGATATGTATATTTGACCAAAAATATTCCTTGACTACATTGTATTGTTGCATCCCACTGAAGTTTGAATTTTGAGAAATGTCACTTTAAACAATCAACAAGGAAGTATGAATTTAAGTTTTGGTATGGTGATGGCTTGAGTCAGAATGATACCCATAGACTTATATATTTTAATTTTTGGTCCCCAGCTGGTGAAATTTTGGAAAAAATATTAGGAATGTGGTCTTGTTGGAGGAGGTGTGCTTCTGGGGGTGAGTTTGGAGGTTTCAGAGCACATATCCTTACCAGTTAATTCTCTATGTCCCATGACTTTGGTGAGGCCATTAGTTCTTGGCTACTGCTCTAGGACCATACCTGCTTGCCTGTTGCTATGCTCCATGCTATGATGATCATGGATGCTAACCTTCTGGAACAACAATCTTCCCAAAAGGTTTCTTTTTTTTTTTTTTTT
>NC_045030.1:89461817-89463444 GCF_008632895.1 Mastomys coucha
GAAAAAAAAAGTTCAAAAAAAAAAAAAGAAGTCTTAATTCTAAACCAGGCAGTGGTGGCACACACCTTTAATCCCAGCACTTGGGAGGCAAAGGCAAATGAATTTCTAAGTTTGAGGCCAGCTTGGTCTACAGAGTGAGTTACAGAACAGTCAGTGCTATACAGAAAAACTCTGCCTCAAAAATAACAAAAACAAACAAACAAAAAAGAAATCTTAATTCTGATTCTGACACGTGATTATTAGTGATCACTCCTATACAGGTATACAATTTAAGAAACAAAAACAATCAGGGTAACAAAGAAATACCAAATGTACAGCATGAGAAGAAGAAGAGCACCAGGAAATATTGGAGTTAAGGCTAGTGTTGAAAGAGATGCCAGATCTGATAAGAATGAAATAAATGGAGTGGTACCCTCAGGGAAAGAAACTACCCAACTAAACTTCCAACTTATGAAGTGAAAAAGATTAAGGAATTATTAGTTCTTTACAAGAATCAACAAATGAAAGCTTATCCAAATGTAGTCCAAGGATATGATTCCCAAAGAGTAAAGGGATTGTGGAGTCTTCCTCCAAAGCTGTGGAGACTTACTGAAGCCACACATGTGGCAGCAGAGTCCCTGCATGGAGGCCCAGAGAATCTATTGTGTATACTTGTAATGATGAGGCCTGGATTGTTTTAGAGTCCCTAAAATATTGGAGAAGCCAGAGCCATGGGAATCCTGCCAAGTAATACTATTAACAAAGAGGGGAGACAGCCAAAGACAGGTATATTGAAGTCAGAAAAACTAGAAGGAAAGAGACATATAAAACCTTTGACATTAGACATAGAACTAGAGGATTTGCAGTTTGCCCTGGTGGGCTTTGGTCTTGGTGTGTTCCAGTACTTCCTCACTGTGCCATTATATGCTATCAATATTTAATTTGCCTTCTTATAATTAGGAAACTCCCTTGAGTCTCAAAAGAGACATTGAACTTTGAAACAGTGTTGAGACTATAGTATGCATAATTTTGAAGTTGGATTAAGTACACTTTACATTATGTTATGGTTCCATGCCTATAGGGCCCAGAGACTAGAATGTGGTGATTTGAACAAGAATGGTCCCCATGAGCACTCACATATTTGAATGTTAGTTTCCCAGTTTGTAGAACATTTTAGGAAGGATTAAAAGTCCTGGCCTTGTTAGAGGAAGTGTGTCACTAGGGTGGGCTTTGATATTTCAAAAGTCCACAACATTCCCTGTTAGTTCTCTTTTGTCTTTGTCCCTGTGAATCATGACATAAGCTGTCACCTATGGTCCCAGCATCAAACTTGGCTACCTGCTGCCATGTTTCCCATAAAGAAGATCATGGATTCAACTTTCTGAAATCAGGAGCCTCAAATAAATGTTTCATTTATAAGTTGCTTTATTTATGCTATCTTATCATAGCAATAGAATAGTAACTAAGAAATCCACATATTATTAGAGAAACAAATCTAAATATACAAACTAATGTTTCATTGTCATAAGTAATTCATAAATACAAAATATACTCAGGTGTCAATATTTATTTTGCCCAAGTATGTTATACAATTTATAATGAAGTAATCAATCATATTTTTCTTATGAGAGATTTAGAATAGATTTTT
>NC_045030.1:89463455-89476227 GCF_008632895.1 Mastomys coucha
ATGAGTTTACCTCTTAGGACTGCTTTCATTGTGTCCCATAAGTTGGGGTATGTTGTGGCTTCATTCTTCATTCTCATTTTTCGAGACAGGGTTTCTCTGTATAGCTCTGGCTGCCCTGAAACTCACTCTGTAGACCAGGCTGACCTCAAACTCAGAAATCTGCCTGCCTCTGCCTCCCAAGTGCTGGGATTAAAGGTGTGCGCCACCACTGCCTGGCCAAAATAGATATTTTTATATGATGTTCTTTACTGGTATATTTTTTATTCTTCTCTCATATAGTACATCTAGGGCACAGTTTCCCCTGCCTCGAAGTCCCTCCTTTCTTACCTTTCTTCTTCCCCCAAATCCATTCCAGTGTTTTACCTTCAAAAAAGGAAGACTTTCAAGGGATGGCAACCCAACATGGCATATCAAGTTGCAATAAGACTAGACATTTCCCCTTATATTAAGGCTAAACAAGGAAAAACAATAGGAGGAAAAAAGTCGCCAAAACAGGCACAAGGTGTCAGAGACAAACCCCACTTCTACTGTTAGAAGTCCCAAAGAAGACCAAGCTACATAACCATAACATATATGTACAGCATCTGCATCAGTCACATGCAGGCTCCCCAACTGTCATTTCAATCACTGTATCACTATTATTTTTATGTTTTTAGTGTGGATGTATGTTATGTACATGTGTACTACATGTATGTTCAAGTGACCTATATGGAAGATAATGCCAGAGAAGGATGCTGGGATGTATATTTTATTGCTTTCTGGCTTATCATTAAGATAAAGTCTCTCTTTGGATCTGTGAAATGTAGCATGAGTATCATTTATTTTATGGATAATATCCACTTATAAGTGAGTAAATACCATGCATGTCCTTTTGGTACAGGAATACTTCATTCGGGATGGTATTCCCAAGATCTATCTATCTGCCAGTAAAATCCATGGTGTCTTTGTTTTCAATAGCTGAATAGTATTCCATTTTGTAGATGCACCACATTTTCTTTATCCATTCCTGAGCCAAGAGACATCCTGGCTGATGATTCTTGAATACTTTAACCTCCCTGTTAGCCTACCACCTACTGAAAGTAGTGGAAAAGAAAGGATAAAGAAGAAGTGGATCTGTTTAGAAAAGTTCTTTGGAGCAATTCCCATCTGAGTTATCTGGAAATCAGCAATTCAGTTTACAGGTTAGCAAGCAGTGGCAGCTTGATCCACTCACAAACATTACATCAGTAGTCCCGTTTGGTAGAGTCGGGTTAGCAACAGTGGTAACATGACCTAGCAGAGACAGCCATGCCTCAGCCTTGGCTCAAGTCAGCAAGAGGGACAAACAGGAACACCAGGAGAAGTTCTTAACTGTGCCTCTCTCAGAGAAGCAAAGATAAGCAGAGATTAGAGACCCACATGCATTGTACAGGTAGTTGTACCAGCAAGCCAACCTCTCTGTCACTCCTTGTAATCATTTATACCCTCCAAACATCATGTGCCCTCTACATGTTCTGCCTCAGCATGGGTCTTGCCTCAGCATGTGTCTTGCCTTAGCACATATATCCAGTCAGCCCAAGTCTGAAATAGTGGCATAAAACTACAGTACATTACCAGAATTTTTTTTGGTACCTTTCTCTTTATAGAGTCCTGACAAATGAAGCTCAATTATGTAATGTAAGGCAGAACAATACATGTATGTTGTTAGCAAAGAATCCTTCATCATGTGTCCTTTCACATGCTTGCTTTAATAAAATGTCCCCTCTTGTGTCTGCTTCAAAGAAATGTTCCTTCATGAGTTGGCCTTAGACTTTCACACTTGTGTCCACTTTAAGGAAATTGTCCTTCATGTGTCTGCCCCTGGAAAATACCATCCAATTGACTTTCCAAAGATCCCTTAAGTTTCCACTTCAGTGGGACCTCTTTTGGATATATGCCTACAAGTGGTATAGCTATATATTGAAGTTTTCTGAGAAACTGCCAAATTGATTTCCAAAAGGGTTGTACAAGTTTGCATTCACATCACCAATGAAGGAGTGTTCCCCTTGCTCCACATCCTCACCAGCATGTGCTGTCACTTGAGTTTTTGATCTTAGCCTTTCTGAACAGTATAAGATGGAACTCCACAAACCCAAAGAAGCTAAAAAGAAGGAAGGCACAAGTGAGGATGCTTGAATCTCATTTTGAAGGAAGAATAAAATAGTCATGAGGCAAATGGAGGGAGGGGAATCGGCAGTGGGGGTATTCAGGATCAAGTGTGGGGAGGCACAGGAGGGACAGTTAGATAGTCATGAGAATGAAGTGAAATCTTCATGTGACAGGGTTGGAGAGGTAGGGGGCTTCTCCAGGAATAGAGAAAGACCTGGGATAAGGGAGATCCTCAAGAATTAATGGGGGATGTCTTTAGCTGTGATTCATAGCACTGCAGATATGGAACCTTAGGAGGCCACCTCCTGTAGCCAGGCATAATTCCCAGTGGAGCTATAGGGACACCAACCCACCCACAAAACTTTCAACCCTAAATTTATCCTCTCTATAGGAAGTGCAGGGACGGGATAGAACAGAGACTGAGGGAAAAGCCGAACAATAACTGGCCCAACTTGAGGCCTAGACCATGGGCAAGCATCAAACCCTGACTCTATTAATGATACTCTGTTATGCTTGCAGACAGGAATCTAGTATGCCCTTTGAGAGACTCCATCCAGATGCAGATACTCACAGCCAAATAGTGCATGGAGCTTGAGGACTCTTGTTGAAGAATAAGAGGAAAGATCGCTCCCTAAGGTGATAGGAACTCCATAGGAAGACCAACAGAATCAACTAATCTGGATCCTTGGGGCTCTCAGAGACTGAACTACCAACCAAAGAATATACAGGGGCAGGACCTAGGCCTCCCAGCACATATATAGCAAATGTGCAGCTTGGTCTTCATGTGGGTCCTGAACAACTGGAGCAGGGGCTATCTCAAAACTTATTGCCTTTGTGTGGAATATGTTCTTCTAGTTTGGCTGCCATGTTTTGCCTCAGTGGGAAAGGATGCACCTAGCCTCAAAAAGGGTTGATGTACCAAGGTAGGAGGGCTACCCAGAGGGCGCCCCATGGCTCAGAAGAGAAGAGGAAAGGGGAATGAGGGAAGGATTGTGAGAGGGATAATCAGGAGGGGTGAGTAGGATGTAAAACGAGTAAAAAGGTAGAAATAAATAATAATAAATAAGTGGGTTATTTTAAATACAAGTTTTCATAACAAAGAAGGATCTAGATTGTTGACTAGCAAGTCCCAGGGATCCTAATGTCTGTACCCCAAAAAAATATTAGCATTAATACATTAAATATTAGTTCAAACACCCATTCCTGAGTTTTTGTATACATTCTGGAAATTTGTACTCTGGTCCTCATTTTTGCACTAAACCATCTCTCAAGGCCCATTTAAATAAGTTTAAACACATATATAATATGAAAGGTAAAAGCCATAAGGAATTCATATAAATATCCCATTTTATCTAATGAAATCAAGTAAATAATGCTTTCCTTTAAATAAGTAAAATTAAATATTGAGATCTATGCAAAGTTGTTTTTTTTTTTTTTTAACCTCACCTGTGGTACACCATGAGACATTTACTTCACTACAATTCCCTTTAAGGAAAAGATAGTACAGCCAACTGCATTGCTCTCTTGTTTTTAAGATTTGTTTTATTATTTTTAATTATGTGAGTCTGGATATTTACACCTGTGTGCAATGCCTGAGAAAGTCAGAACAGGGAGTTAGATCTCCTGGAGCTGTATTTACAGGTGGCTGTGAGGCACCTCATGTGGGTTCTGAGAACTGAACTCATGTTCTCTGGAAGAACCATAAGTGCTCTTTACTGCTCAGTAGTCTCTCCAATGCAGTCTTTACATTTTTCATGGGTCTGTGATTACACAGTAAATACCCTCATCTTTATCATCTACATTATTAGTTCTACTCATACAGTATTTTACCAGCTTAATTTGGAACCTGTTCTCTAAATGGTTTCCAAATAGGCATTGTATTTGAAGTTAAATGTATCACTTCAGAATATAAAATAAAATATTAAAAATCTTTTCACAATTATATTATCACACAAAATTTTGAACTTTATTTTAGAATTTAAATTTGCTTTTTATCAAAAACTGACTCAACATAACTATGATAACTCTTGCCACCCAGCTCATTGAAATGTAACATTAAACAAAAATCATATTGTAGTGTTTATGCAATGATGATTAATAGGAAACCAATGTATATTTTGATACAACTATTTGTGTGTATTTTATCACATATGATACATTGAATAGTAGCTTTAGTAATAACTACATTATCTACATTAACTTAGCCCAAATATTCAATCCATTTTCTTCCACTAGTCAAAGATTATATTTGGCAGCAACAGTGCCATATTACTTTACATCCGTACCATTATGTATCAGTAAAGCTTTAGAAGATCAAATACAGTGATATATTCCAAACTTTGAACAAGTAAGATGCAACTATTCCCAAAGAAGTAACACCTTCACTTTCAAAACATAAAGAAAATTCTTGATAAATTCATGTTTTCAGAAACTGTACTACTAAAATGCCTCAGAAAGATGAGCAGGATCATATACTAAAAGAGATGGTTATGGGGAAAGTAGCATCTATTCATGGAGTGATGGTATGGAGTGCTTCCCTATCCCTAGAGCATGCAGGGAAGAATGGAGATGTCAAATTCATGGGAGAGGGACACAAACCACTTCTTAATCTGACATTTTTTGAGTTGCCTCCCGTGAACTGGCTGTTAGAATGGGATAAAAGTCTTAGTAGTACAGCAACATGTACAGAGAACTGATAAACATGAGTCTAAGTTGCCTTCTCATCCTGAGAATGTTAGTAGAGCATTTTGAAAAACATGAGGTAAACAGAAAGACATTTTTCTCCAATTTGCCTTCTTCATATGCAAACTACTGGAATCCATTGACATGTGAAAATTGAAAATATTAGTTCATTTGTATGAACGTTCAGTTATATTTCTTAGGCTCAAGTTGACATGAAGAACATATTAAAGTACTGTTTAAAACTGAGGGAGTCTATCAAACAGGCTTTATCAACAACAACTATCATTTACTAAGACTATTCTATGAGTTAGCATATACTAAACTTTTCAACTAAGAAATTTCAAATGTAAATTCTAGGACAAAGAAATTTTACCAGGTTTCTGTGATCTGTACAAAGATCTAGGACAAACTGTCAATTTGTAAAACACCTAAGAGGACTAGAGGTTGGCAATTGGTCTCTAATAAAGATTGTGAGTAGTCAAATTTATAAGACCACTTAAACTTCATTTTATGACAAGCTGATCTGTCTGGGTGTTAATGTATCCTGATGCACACTTTTTCCTCTATTTTTTATTAGATATTTTCTTTATTTTCATTTCAAATGATATCCCCTTTCCAGGTTTCACCTCCAAAAAAAAATCCCTATTCCCTCCCCTCCCCCTACTCACCAACCCACCCTCTCCCAATTCCTGGCCCTGACATTCCCCTACACTTGAGCATATAGCCTTCTTTATAAAATGATAAAAAAACACCTCAAATTTCCTAGGTAAACATGTGCATGCCTTCCACAATCAGTAAAAACAAGGAGTTTGGACAATAAATATACTTCAGAAAGATAGGAAATAATAAAGAATAATAAAATAGATAGGATCTCAAACAGATCTACAACCATCAATATCGTTTTATACATTTAAACTATTGTGCAATGTAGCTTGAAGTCAAGAGGAAGAAGAGCCTCACCTAGAGGTCCCACTTACACTCTCTCTTTTCTCTGCCTTTATTAAAAGATTATGATATTGTTAAGATTAACAGGTATGGTTAACCTATCATACTTTCAATCTTTTAAATGTAGAAATAACTTGTATCACACAGAAATGGATGTAGCCACATATGTGAGCAGATCATTTTTAAGAATTAAGGAATATATGTATGTACATACACATATATGTATATAGCAACAACTAGTGAAAAAAGGCAATGGATTTGAAAGAGAGCAAGGAAGAATATATGCAGGGGAGTATACAGGGGAAAATGATATAATTATATCATAATCTCAAAAATAAAATAAATCATTAAAAATAAATGAGAATTAAATCTGTAGGTGACCTCTATATTCAGTGTCTGACCTTCAAGCCTCCATGGCCCATGAGAAGGTAGATGAACTGTTGGCTTCACAGGGAAACTCAGCAGGACAAGGACCTGTTTGTGGCTTTTTTCATCCTGTTGAGAACTTGGAAGCATGTTCATTATTTATAAGGTGATGTTTAAAATTTTTTGTTATACTTATTTATAGACTAATAAGTTAATGTACATATTGATATCCAAAATATTTATAAACTACTTATTTGAAATATTCATAACATAGTTATAAAATTAGTGATTAATTTTTTTAATTACCTTAGGGTTTTCATATTACTAACATATTACTAATTAATTTATTGCTATTGTGAGACACTAAATTATATTGCCAGATTGGTATTATTGCTAACATTTTCAAATGCTCATCTGCTTCTCACTGCTTACATTTCTGCCAAGATATGGTAAATATTAGGTGATAAATATTAGCTAAAGAACTGAATGTAGGTAATGGATACTTTAGTCATAAAAGAGGATATAAAGCTAATTGTTTTTCTAGTTTATCTTGTTTTCTGGTGGTAGGTAAATATACAAAAATATATTTTATAGTGAAAGTATAAGATCTACATTTTTAGAATTGTTATTCTAGTTGTATAGACATTCCCTGAAATTGTGTTGTTAATATTGTTGAGTGATGTTATTTGCTTCTAAGATGTTAATAATAAAGTTATAATAAATATAAAAAAATCATTTGGGTTTTCTGTATTCAGTATGTACAAACATACTGCCAGCTAGTAGTCCTACAATGAAGAAGAAGAAGGTATCATTTTAGTTCCACTATTTGACAAGGCCTCAGCATTTAAATTATGTATTTAATAACATGTCTACTCAATGAGTTTTATGTGTGTGCAAACTCGCCAGAAAAAAAAAATAACATATGAAACTATGCAGACATTTTACCACCAAATGTATCCACTTTGTCAAATTTAAAACTTTTATCTTTTACAATGTTTTACAAAATGTATTTTGTATTTGTTTAAGGGAAATGCTTTCAGCAAAGTTAAAACAAATACCAAAAGCTTACAGATATAACAGCCTAACATTAATTTTCAAAATAATCACTTAAGAGAAATATACTCATGGATGACCTCTACTATAGATAGATAAACCTCTGCCTTCTTTATTATGTGAACAAAAGAAGAAGGAAAGCTAAGAGTGACCAAGAGGAACGTATGAGTGTCATATATGAGTAGCAGCAGCTCAAAGTTTGGAAGCTAAAGAAATTTTCTGAGGAACTAATGCTTCTGTAATGTTCTGTGCCAGCCTATATTTAACTTGTGTTGAAAAGCCCATGTTCTCTCAGAGTTAAAATTAAGCTGTCTCCATGGTGAGTTCCAACAAAACTGGCTGGTTAGCTCAGCGAGTTAGAGCATGGCAATGATAAAATCAGATAAGGTCAGAAAACTGTCTTTTCCCCCTGGGAAGCAGATGACTTTCCAATTCTGGGCTTAAACAGGGGCACTCCATAGACCTCAATAGGAATATGGAAGGCAAACAGGTGCATGCAAGAAACTTATAGTCTTAGGAGAAATAAAATAGGCTTTTTACATAGCAATAGCTCTTCAGCAAAGAGCTGCATTCAAAAGGAGAAGAAACACATTGTATTCAATTGCTTTTCTAAATGAGTCACAACCATCATTTTTATCTAAATTTCCACAGGTTCTTTTTAAATGCATTTGTACAGACCCAATGAAAACATCCTGAACCACAGAGTTCAAAATTCAGGGTATTTTAGTTTTTAACAAGTTTTGGGAAACACTAGTCTAGTCCATATTCTATTTCTAAGTCCTAAATGGATTTCTTAAACATGCTTGACAATTCAATGCTGCTAATCAAATGTAGCATAGAGGACAAACTACAGGAGGCCCACAGTTATAGAAGGCTGTTTCTAATTCCAATTTTTCCACTAATTGTTACTTTGTTTAAGCCAAATATAAAGGCAACTGGGGAGTGAGAGAAATGGTTTAGAGCTTAAGAGCACCTGTTGCTCTTGCAAAGGACCCACCAAGGTTATATTTTTAATAACCATGTGGTGACTCACAATCATCTGTAACTCCAGTTACAGGGGATCTGAGACCCTCTTCTGACTTTCAAGAGTACCAGACACACACACAGTGAACACATGTATATGTAGACAAATGCTTACACCTATAAAATATAAAATAAGTAAATCTAAAAAATAAAATAAATAAAATAAAGCAATATGAATAAAGCGCTGTCTTCATTAAGCATTGATTCTCAGCTTAGAGCTGATTCTTCATTTGCTTCCATCCAAAACTACTCCATCACTTTAATAGCATATAAAAAATTACTATTATTGACAGGGAGAAAATCCACACCATTAAAAATGATAAACACAGAATTAGAATAGCCACAGCCTTTCGTAGTGGCACATGCCTGGAATCTCAACCTTAAGGAGGCTAAAGTGAAAGCATTGAGAATTCAAGAGCAGCCTGAGCTGCTGGGCAAAACCCTGCTTCATAGCAAAAACAAGAAAAAAAATAGAATAGCTCCATCCCCCAAACAGGTATGAGAAATCCCTGGAGCTCATTGCATTGTTAACAATATTGACATTATAATGAGCATCTGGGTTTCTAAATTCTTAGCTGATATATGACCTAATTTCTTTCTCATTGGCCTAATTTCTCTCTCATTGGACAGAACATTTTCCATATTGACACATCCCTCCCAAGGGATTTGCTACAAATACAAGGTGAGGTTGTATGTACTTGGAAGTATATAATGTATTCATATGTTCTAGTCATCCTCTCTGAGTGTTTAAAGTTTTATCAGCAACCTGGCTCCACTTATTCTATTTTCTCTCCTTGGAATAGCTCTCTACCGTTCATATATAACAAAATTCCCATAATTACCTTCCAAATCCCCATAGTTAAACTCATTTTCTTAATAGTTACCTTGCCCTACTTCCAAATTAAAGAAGACCCCTTTGTAAAAACCATTCTTATACCAAAGAAGAGACCCCTGGCTTACCTTTAGATGCCTTCCTATAAACTTACTCATACCATGATCCAGTGCATGGAGTAAAGTTTTGAAGAACCAAGGAATTATATACTCCCAAAGTTATTGGCCAATGCCTTTTGGACCAAAATCTAGACTACTAAAAATTTAAGATGTTCTGTCCAAGAGGCCCTGAGTCCACTACTAAGGCTCATCTCCCTCTATTGATTTTTAAGAAAACCACAGTGTATATATACCTGTACTCTCAAAAGAAGATCAAGTTAAATGTTTAGGAAGCAGGAGTGTTAGGAAAGTAAGTAGAACATGAATATGGGAGGGATGTGTTTGAGTAACATTGCAAGCAGAGAAAGCTGGCAAAAGGAAAAGGAAAATGGCTGGTTACCAGAAAGATATCATATTTTTTGCCCTGAAGTATCAGAAACATTTTTCAAATACTAATTAATCATCAGTTATTTTCTTACAGGCATGGATAATTCACAGATGAATACATATGGTTGTGTTCCAATATAAACTTTATTTAAAAGAAAGATGGCAGGGCATATATAGAACATTAATAGCACCTTTTCAATAGCTACGTTACATGTGCTTAATTTTCTTTACTTTAAGTACATTGTATTTAATATTCCAGTTGTTTGATCCTTTTGCACATCTCTCTTTTAAGAATCACAATTGTAACTAGTGTGGCTATATGCACACTCTGATGATACACTGATGATGTCTACTAAGCATACAATCTTATACCTGGGAACAGAATAATAACTCTTGTATACCCTTTATTTGATTGACAAATAGGACATTAAGTATGCTAATATAGCATTTAGCCTAAGGTCCCACTCTGTGTTTAAAGTGGAATTATGAAGCTATAATGTACTGACTGGAGATGGCCAGAAACATCACTTTTAACTCTGATAATTATAAGCATGAATCATGAGTTAGATCTGAAATACAGTGTTAACCAGGTATGGTGAGATATGCTAGCAATTCTAGGATTCAGGAAAAAGAAACAAAAGACCACCAATTAATTAAAGGCAAGTTTCAACTTTGTAATAAATGAGCCCATCTCTCAAAAAAATGAAGAGCTAAAAATATTCATAGCTCATAAGTAGAGGGCTTGCTTAACATATGTGAAGCCCTGAGTTTGATCCTTGGCACTGCAAAAAAATAATTCTTATACTTATTTTGTAACATTTTATGACAGGAGTATATGTTTAATGAGTTCATTAAGTGTGTATTTTGGAAATTTGCATAATATTAAAATTCCTGACATCAAAAATAAAGCTGTCTATTTGCTGGAATTAACTATAGAATATCCTATGGAAAGCACATTTAATACCTTTTTTGTACCTCTGACACCTAAAACTCTATGACCACAAAATGCATGTATACAACAATTGATACCTCTAATATCACTCTTTTTTGGAGAGTTGAATGCAAAACAAACCTGAGAGAAAACCACCACAGACCGAAGTCCTTGGTAACTGAACTTCACTTCATTTTCAGCTAAAAATATCAACCTCATAAGAGTACTTTGCCATTTAGATGCACTAAATCATTTTTATCAAGTAATTTCATCAGCAAGACCAACCTCTTCCATTTGCCATTCAAGAGGAAAAGCACCAACAACTCAGGGATGTGACCACCACAGTAGCAAGCTGCACTAACATGAAGCACTGATTGAACAGCTCATTCAATTTGCATCAGGGCATCTTTTGTCCTTCTCTGGTATTGTTGAGGCAAGATAGCTAATAGGTCAGTAAGTAGATCAATAGACAGACAGATAAATGATAAATGGTAGATACAGATAGATTGTAAGTATGATGACTGATCAAATGAAAGATGATAGACAGATAGGAAGATGAAGAAATAATATGCCCATTAGCCAGCACTGCTTTTGAAGAGTTCGCTCTGTCCAAAGTGAGCTCCTCTGGGAGCTTGTTAGTAATGCAGAATGTCAGCTTCAGCCCATACCCAGTGAATCAAAATTCCTGGGGGATCCATATGCAATCCAAGTTTGAAAAAACATTGATCTGTAGTACTACATACCATTCCATTTTCTAGCCTCAGCCAAAGTGGGCAAGAAATGCAACAAGGGCATAGTACTGTCCATTAACATGAACATCTTGCTAAAATAGCAGTTAAGGTAAATAGTATTGGTGTTCGTTCATCTAGAACTACAAGTAATACAGTAACACCCATTGCTACCAAGGCATTTTACATGTATAATCTCCTCCTTTACTAGAAAGTAGTAACAAAGTCAATTCTTCATAGATTTATTTCCATGCTTTAGTCCTTATTGGCACTACAATGCATTCACCTTCACTGCTGGTTGTGGCAGCATGCCCAGGTTTACCACTCAAATGCCTAAAGTAATACAGGATCACCAGAAACAAGATGATGGAAACTGGCTGGCCTCCCAGCCTCTTATAACAAAGTTACTTGGATGGGTAAGACACAGGAGGGAATGGCTAACAACAGGATGCCCCAGAAACCTGCTGTACAGAAACTGAAAGATTGAAGTTGGGTAGAGAGGGGGAAAAATCAGATATGGGTTTTATAAACATTGAACATTGTAATCAAGCCAAGTACTGTTGGTAAAAATCCTATCAGTGGGGAATGTACAACAACCAAGAATGTGCTGGCAGAACATAAAACTGACTGGCAGAGGTACAAACAGTTTCCAACTCTGCATATTGAGTTGGCACCTACAACTGTAGGTTGAGCAAAATCCACAAATGAAGATCTGTTCATCCACTCAATAAACTACCCCTTGAGACCTTGTTATGTTTGAGCCCTGTATGATGGGCTGATATTTTTCTAAGATGAATAAATGCACCTTGGTCCACACAAAGCTCCCGATCAAACAGGACCAGAGATAAGCTAAATAATGATACCAAACAACCATTCTTTCAGCAATATATATTCTGATCATTGGGGTTGGGTAGGGTAAAAATAGGAGTGAGGAAAATGCTCTGTCAGATAAGCTGAGGAAAGTTTTAAAGAGCTGGATACTGAAAAATAATTATAAGTTTTCCTGGCCCAAAAGTAATAGGAGCCCATATCAGTGATATATATCTGTTATGTGTGTCTGTAGGTATGAATAGGAATAGCAAGAAGTTGTTTGGGACAGAGTGAGAAATGATGCTGAGAAATATTTCTTGCACATGTCAGAGAAGAGGGGCAGGGGGCTATTGTTAACTTTCTCACAGTGAATCCTGTAAGTACCAAAGATTTATGGGATGATTTCAAATGAAGCAGCAACTGAATTAGGTATGAAGCTAGAGTTTGCTAAAGATCACTTTAAATAGATAACAATTGTTTTCAATGATACAACCCATAGGTCAAAAAAGAACAACAAGGACAACAACAGTGATCCTGTGGTCTTTTTGTGGCACTTGGAGAGTTAGAAAGCAACAAGAGGGAAAATGGAAGATGTATAATCAAATACGCCTCTCAAAGGGATATTGGATATTCCCGTACTCAAGTAGCTACTTTGTGCTACTCACTCAATAGCTTTTCTTGAAGCAATAATAAAGGAAGCCTTGTTCATCATTGCAGCTGGCTAAATCTGTCCAAGTTACAATTTCTCCAAACTCAATCATGACATTTTTCCCTTTTCCTACATTAAGGG
>NC_045030.1:89477517-89493218 GCF_008632895.1 Mastomys coucha
TTGTCTACCAAGAAATAAACTGTGGAAATAAGAAGTGCTCACAATCCTGTACATGAATGTAAAGTACTTTGGAATTTTCTGTACAGATGGACTCTGTTGTGTGCGTGGTAAACACAGCTATTAAATATTACTCACTCGATATTTTAATAGAAGGATCACTATCTATATAAACATGGCTTTTTTCTCAACCCACTAGAGATTCTTGAACCCACCCACTAGTAACTATTCTGAAATAGTCGAACTCCATCCACCCACAAGCAGCAGAGGAGTAACAAAGTAAAGCAGACATGAGTGGCAATAAAACTGCTGGGGAAAAGTATTCTTTCTAAAATAGTTAGAAGAAAACTTACAACATTTATATAGAGCTATGGTAATGTCCAGGGACTTAAATAAGTTTTTCATTCTCCCCCCTTCTTCATTTCTCACCTTTATTCTTGTTTAAGAAAAACTACTGAAGTTTAACAGGAAGACATGATTATCATTACATTTGAAACTCGGAGAAGAGAAATTAAGGCATGAGATGGACACCCAAGAAAATGAAAGAACGAATAAAGATGCTGATAGATTTAGTGGTAAATTAGCACTTCAGTAAATTCTAGAATCAATCTGTTGAAGTTGTATAAGTATACATACTCCCATGCATGCACACCCATAAACACACACATACCTACACACTTATGTATATATGGATTTAATGCAAAGTATTAACATGAATCTCTGTACCATACTTCATGGATCAAAACTTTGGACATATCCAGTTATCTACTTAAATCATGGACAGGCTTGGGAAGAAGTAAATTGTTTGAAAATTCCTTGGAAAATGCTTAATTGCATGAATGAAATAAAAGAATGATTTTATTGCTATAGAAAACTAATGATTCAGCAATCAAGAAAAGGAACATTCATTCAATATTTAGAAATAATGCTCTTTGTTTTGATTCACAAAAGGCTTTCATTGTAACTATTTTCAGGGTTTTTACAAATAATGAGAGAAAAATAAATGTTTTCTATTGAAAGTAAAAGAACGTTTCATAACAATTACTATCATTTTCTATTTTTAAAACATCAAAAAGAAAAAAGAGACATGTATAACACACAATTCAAATTTCCACCAGATAAAAAAGAAAGATAGAAAGAAAGAAAGAAAAGGAAGAAGCAAAGACTTTGTTTTCTGTTATAATAGTGAATAACATCACCTGAGAAATCCCCATAAGGTGTTAGGAGATTAATCCATATTAGAGAATATCAAACACATTTAAATTTTATATGAAATTTAATTGGTATGAAATAAAAAGAACAGCCTCAAATTATTCTACTGACATGTATTTATTGTGGCTGATGAGTATATATAGCTTTATATTACATGAATATAATTTAATGAAATATGCTTCATACACTCGAGGCACATACTTTCTTCTTATGGTATGAGTTAATGAAAGTTTATTTTAAAAGAAAGTGTTCAAACTGCAATATGTTACATTTTTATTTATTTGCATATATGTGTACATGTTTGAGTGAGTGAGTATATTTTTATATGGATGGATACTTGTATGTACCGATGCATGTACACACATTTGTCTGTCTGTGGAGGTCATATTTTAGCCTTGGGGTGTTAGGTATCTGTAACTATTCACCTTATTTTTAAACAAAAGTTCTCTCACTGGATCTGAGACTCATAGGTGGGCTAGTCCCAGAGTCAGCCAGATGTGACAAAAATAAAGAAGTTTGGTAGGCATCAGATTCATGGAAATGCTGTTCCAGACAGTAATGATTGACAATACAAAGGTTCCAAGTCAATAATTTACCTGCCATGTTCAAAAAAAAAAAAAAATGGCTAAGAGAGGCCAGAGAGAAGTGAGAAAGTAAGTAAAACTTCAATGAGCTAGAAAAATGAAGTCAAGAAATATAACCCAATATCTCTAAGCAATTATGTAAATTTGCTTTCACTTCAAGAAATATCACAAGCTAAGCTCTGTAAGGCTTTGAATGGTAAAATGACAGGATTTGGCTTCCTTTTCAAAGGGCAATTGCAGTTGTCATCAGAGCAGACCCTCCAGAGCAATGACAGAGGCATGGGATCAGATTAGTGGTTACTACAATTTAGAAAAAAGATAAAAGGTTCCAACAAGCATGATGCTAATATAGGCAGAGAAAAGTGATTACATTCTGAAGGAATGATGTTAGTACAATGGATATGGTATTCAAGACATGGGGCATGCCAATGGATAGTTTCAATGATTTTTGTAATGAAGAATGAAAAACTAAAATTAAAATTGGTTGAAATAAAGAAACTGAGTGGGGTCGATTTTTAAAGACAAATCCTGGTTTGAACAATTTACTTTTAAGTGTAAAAATGGTCCTTTGAATATATATGCTTGAAGATCCGCAGTGAAATTAATGTGAGACAATAGTGCATGAAGTCACAAAGGTGAAGGAAGAGCAAGAAAACAATCTAAAGCAGTGAAAAAGAGACAGAAAACAGCACAAGATGAAACCATGACATTTTGCTGTACTGAAAGACAGGTATTCTAGTTAACACTCAATTTGACACAGCCTTGAATTACATAAAAGAGTCTTATTTGAACAACTGCCTTTATCAAGTTGACAAATGTGGGCATTCTTGTGAGGGACTCTCTTGGTTTTCTAACAGATGTTAGAGGGCCCACTGTGGGTGACACCATTTCCTTGGTGGGAGGTCTACCTTCCTTCTTGAATTCCTGTCTTGATTTTCCTCCTCAGTGATGAATTGTGACCTGGATGTATAAGATAAAGAAACTCTTTTTTTCCACAAGTTGTGTTTTCTTTTTGTTGTTGTTGTTGTTCCCTGTGTTTTCTGATAGCAACAATAAGAAAAAAACCTTGAATACCACATAACATAACTATACCAGGAGAAGGCATGATCCAATGCAAAAACATTTCCCTCAGGTCAAGTGAGATAAGGATAGAAAATCACCTCTGAAGTACAGTGGAAAATCTAAAGAATATTACTAGCTGCTCTATTTTTGTAATATAGGATATCCAAGAACACTATACTAAAGAGGGTTCCCATCACTATATACCCACATTTGTGAAGCACTGACAGCTATATGCTTTCCAAAAGCTCCCCCCTCAATAATTCCCAAAGCAGATTTTTTTCTTCTCTTCAGTTATTCAGACACCAAAACACCAAATCTTAAACTTATTTAAGACTATACAGCTAATAAACAGCAAAGCCAAAACTAGAATTTACACCTGCCTTGATTTGAAAGTGAATGAATAGTAAACCATAATATATTTTATAATCATGACAGCATATATTAATAAAAGTCAATTATGATTAGTGATATTCAAATATCCATTACTTCATCAGAGATGTTTCCCATTTATGGTTATGCTCTCAGTTTAGCTCTTTAGTTTATCACCCCAATGTATTTTATCATATGACCCAAAAATTTAGAGCCTTTGTTCAGCCCCTGGGGGAAAACAACTTTTCATTATACAAGTACATTATATCATGGATAAAACCTTTAAAATGCTAATGCCATATAAGGAACAAGATGTTATATGTTTTAATCACATTTTCTTTACTCTTATTGTCTGACTGAAAACAAGAAGCAGAGAGTGATTTCTGCCCCCCTCACACCATCTCCTTCCACCAAATTGTACTATTAATGGGGACTCTCTTAGGCACTAAAGTTATGTGGCAAATCAAATTGTTTTAGGGCTTTGATCTCATCCTTACACTCAATTTGAGAAAGACAATCAAGAATCACATTAAGAGTTGATGAAATGACTTAGGGGGTAGTAAGGTTGCTTGCTGCTGAATCTCTTGATCCAAGTTTTACCCTCAAAATCCATAGTGAAACAAGCAAACTGACTCTTTCAAGTTGCCCTCTGACCTCCATATATTGTGGTACATACATATGTTTTCTAGCACATAACACTGAATGAATGAACGAATGAATGAATGAAAATTTAAAGTTTTTTTTTGTATAAAAAACACACTGAAAATATCCAAAATCTCTATCCAATTTAATCAAATTTAATGAGAAAAACTTATGGGCACTAGTGAGTTGGGAGCACACAGTGTTCTTTGACAATGTTCTTTGGTATGTGGAATTCAATTGTTATTAGATATTTTCTTTACTTACATTTCAAATGTTATCCCCTTTCCTCGTTTCCCCTCCAGAAACTCCCTACCCCATCCCCCAAACATTCAGACACCAAACCTATTTATATATTGTTGGATTAACAAGAAGTGAAAGCAGAAGTAAGTCATAAGCAAAGGCTCATACAACTGGCATTACTTCTAGGGGGCAAGAAAACATTGAAGTTCATTAAAATTGTGGCCAGTGTCCTGATGTGTACTATTCATTTTGGTTAGGTCATATCTGCTGAATTCATATTAGCATTTTTGTAATTATGATAAAATAATTGTGGTGATAGTGGTGATGGTGAGGCATTCAAATTAATACATTTTATTGTCCTAAATTATTCCATGCTATAATCCTTCTAGCATAAACTTAGATATCGTAGGTCTCATACAAATAAGTCATTTAAGAGACTATCTTCAGGTATAAAACAATTTACACTTAGCTTTTTATAGTCTGCAAGAACGTAAATGAATATGTGCTTGGGTGCCATGCTCTGATTCCTTTTTAAAATGTTGATGACTTAATTGTGGTACCTAGTTATAGTAAGCATCTGTGACTGAAAAGATTCAGTGAAGTTAAGCAATTTTAATTTTCTCAATATCTTTCATTTTTCCAAACCTAAACTATGGTGAAGCTTTATCATATACACCTTTATTTTTCTGAAATTATAATGGACAATAATATTAAATCTAGTGAGGCTAGAGTAGTAGAAGTCACAAAAATCAATAAAGGGTGAGCTTATATCTACTAGAATGTGAATTTTTGACTCCAGAATATTGGTATCAAAAGAAATATGGTCACAGAAAAATCTACATCTTCTTTTATTATAACTTTAAGAAATTAAAAGCTAATTGTAGTTTTGGAAACAGGAAATAACAATTCTCTTTCTTCCAAATATAGATGAGGTTTAAATAACTTCTGATGCATAGTCTGTTGCAGTAGCCGTCATTCATGTCTCATCCCACCTACATAACTCTTTGAGTAAGAAACCTAAAATAACATTACTTACCTACTATAAAGGATGTGGCATTGTGTGGTAGCATAAAAATTACCTATCTCAAATTTATGAAAACAGAAAAAATGTATGCTGTGTACAAATAGTGCAGTGCAACCAATAAAAATGCAACAATTCTGAACCTGGAGCACCTAAGTTACATTTGTTCAAACATGCAGAAAACAGAGATAATGAGGTCTCTTTCCTAACTTTTATATTTTGTGTTTACAAAATAAACCATAAAAATTCATTACTGTAATGGAAACAGAAGTACTCACTTCATTAAATATTTGGTCTTTTAAAACTACCATATAACTTTTTTTTTAATTCCAGTGATAAACCAAAATGGAAAAGGAAATAGATCAAATTATTTAAGAGTAGCAATAAAGAGGACTGGATTTATTTTATAAGACAAATGTTTTATAGTGCTTAATAGTCTACTTCCTCAATTGGCAGTAAGCAAATTGCTAATTATAATCTAGTTCTTGCTATTAAACATAAAGTACATAGAAAATCTGGGAGTATTTCTTCAACTGAAATGAGTTAGCTATCTAGACAAATGTCAGATGAATTGAGGAGCAAAGCAGTCAAAGGGATTGTTTATTAAAGTTCATGGATAATTACTGTAGTTGTAGAGGATACATTTTATCCGTCTTCAAGGGTGTACACTGGGTTCAGTTCTATTCAAATTCTCTATGATTTAATAAATGGTTATCCATTTAGGTAGAGCCACTACTTTTAAAAAATTATTGAGTAAATTGAGTCTCAATATATTCAGCCTGATTGAAAATCTTCACAAAAGAAAAGGAAATATAAGGTGCTTCTATCACCTCACTGGAACTGAAGAAAGCATTTTAAAATCTATAGTAATAGCAGTTTCCTTGCATTCAAGAAGAAAATTAATATATCTACATAATATAAAATGAATAGTATTATATGAAACTCACAGTAAAAATTGAGTTCTACAATAACTTATCATGGTTTTAAATTCATCAATTCACATTTAGCCTCTGCCTTACCTACCAACTCAAAATCTCTGCTGAGCAAATGTTACTGAAACACAGCTTTCTCTGTTCTGAGCCAGCCAGGCAATCTACATTCAACTCAGTCCAGTGCCACTCAGTTCAAGTCTGTACCTTCTGCTGACTTTCTTTATCCCTTACAAATCAAAGAACTGCCCTACTATCCTTGCAATTCAGAAAACTTGGCCCACTCTCCTCCATTGCCTTGTCCCTTCTTTGACCTCCAGGAAAATCCTCTCCTAACCTTTAAAATCAAGCAAATTAACTGTTTGAGAAAAAAATTCTCATGTCAACTCACTGGACATGAATTTTCCATACCTTTCTCACTGTGTATGGGAATCTGAGGCACATACTATATTTTTTGTACATGCTTGTAAACTATAAGTTTATAGCTTAAATAATTATGACTTCACTATATTCTTCAAAAAAACAAAATCCCCTGAAACAAAGGTGCATACAGTAAGTTCTTTTTGTCAAGTATATTTAGTTTGCGACATTATTCCAATAGCTTTCTATTGTATTGGCAAAGTATACCTCTAGGACGAAGTAACTACCACAAACTTGTTAGAGCTTCCAAAGTCTAAGAAACCCTCTCTTCATAGTCTATATGCCTATCTGGCAACTGAAGACATCACATCGCTGGCTTCAAGGCACCCCACTACTCCTAATCACTATGCCATAATACAAAACCTCCTGAGTGTAGGATTACAAATTTCAGATCCTAGAATAAATTTCAAGCAAAGTTAAGGGCCATCAAGAGTCTAGAAGACTCCCTGAAGACACTCCTTAGGGATCACTTGCAACCACATGGCAGTTAGTTTTTTCCTTAAAAGCAACAGAAGCTTCTAGGTATGATTCTAAGTTTCCAGATGTGAGTATGGGAAAAAACATTTGTCTTCCTCCCTACTCTATAAGCTCATTTTTCCCCTCTGAGATAAGACATCACTATGTGGGCCAAAGTGTCCTTGGACTCATGATCTCTGGCCTCTGCATCATAAATGCTAGGATTACAAGTGGGTGACAACATTTGCTTCTACTAGTCTATAATTTTTCAAAAACAAGAAGTGCCATGGACATCTTTAGCTTATGGTAAGAACCATCGCTGTAAGACAGAAGGTCCTACAATGGTATATCTTTTTTTTTTTCTGGGCAAAGGAGTAAATAAATTAAGATGAATGTGAATGAAGTTAGTCTGATAATGTAATAGGAATAAAGAACACTGAACACTTTGGCTGGCAAAATAGCTCAGTATGTAAGGGTGCTTGCTACCAAGCCTGAAGACTTGAATAGAAGATCCCACATGGTTGGGCAAGAATACTGACTACTTCAAGCTGTCCTGTGACCTTCACAAACTCACCCTCAGAGTGCTTACTGAATTTGGAATAGAGTTTCAGAGCAGAAAGGACTTATTTCTTTGTATCACAATGAACTATAAGATTCATCTTCCTTAGACAAAAGAGCCTCATGCTCTCTGAGAGGGCAAAGTCCAGAACCACACAGATCTATTGCTTTACAAAGGCATTCCTGGAAAAAGAGGAGAGAAGGCTGAATCTCTCTCTATTCCATATAAGGAAAGGCACAATGTCTCAGGTGGACTCTAGGATATTTTTTCTACTTATTTGAAATAGGGATAACATATATGATTAAGAGGATACTTTAAATTGAGCTTGCTTGGATTATTTTTTTAGTAGGAGACTTACTTTCTCTTCTTCATCTACAATTCAAAATTGTTATCATTATTACCAGTTAACCAAAAATTGTCACACTGGCTAGTAATAAAAACTTGTATCTTATTATTGAATGCACGTTCAGCTCTAAAACAATATTCTTTCCCTTCATGATCTTATAAAACTGTTTTGGAAATTATATTTCTTCTTTATATAAAATGTTTCCTTTTCCTTTTTTCTAACTTTATTTTCTGCAGTTTTCCCATTCCTTCCAATTGAATTGCTACTTTAACATCACTTTGCTGTTACCATTACTATAAATAAATATATCTTAATATTCTCGTTTATGCAGTGAATAATTATACTTGAACTGCAATGTTTTGCTAGTATGCATGACAACTTTCTAACCCCATTAGGAAAATATAATTTAAATGCACTCGTCTCATTACACATGATGCCATCTATATTTTCTACAGCTATTTTTTTTTTAAATTTCTATCCTCTGTTTCAGAAAGGAAGAAAGACAAAAAGGAAATGAAGACAGACATTGATGGCCACTGGAGCTTTGGGGTTCTATGTGAATACAATTGCAGTAAAGATTATACTAAATAGCTCTTCGGAATTTCACAAAATTGAAAATCAAAGGCACTTGGGAGATACAGGCTCTCATCTTGTTCCTGTTTTTCCTAAGCATTAATGTGAGTGGGTTGTTAAATGGTCTTTTTTTTTTTTTTCTTATTTTCACACAACCTTATTCCACTAGCTCCAGACCTGGAGCTCTGGGGATTCGAGCCTTATCTTATTTTCATACATTTCTTTTTAGTGAACCTTGGCTTGGCATTCGTCTAATCTTTCTCCATTTATTCCTGCTTACAGTGTCTATGTGTGCGTGTGTGTGTGTGTGTGTGTTTAATGCCCCCATATTTGGAATGTGACATCTCATCCATACCAATATTAGTTCATTCAAAGTCTAACATGAAGCTTGTTTCCTTTAGTATGTCTCTCCTAATTACTCTGTATTCATGAATTCTGTCTGGCCTCTTTCTAAATTTCCACTGTACTTGGTACCACTTTTGGAAGTATGCATAGAAAACTCTCTTGAATTCCAGTTCTAGATGGCTGTGTTTCCCAGTCATACCTTTGACTAACCTATTTTATCTTTGGACTCAGACATATGCCATTGCTCATTTTTATATCTCTTGCCTCAGAACACTGAATGAATTAACTAAAATAACTATGTTGATAGTTGACTGGGGTGACACACACCTAGAATTGAAGTATTCAGAAAACTGAGGCAGGAGGTTTCCTTATTCAAATTTAGCATGAGCTACACAGTAACACTGTCTAAAAAAATAATTTAAAAATTAAAATAACTATGGTGAGGGGTGAAAGAAAAGGAAAGAATAGGAAGAAGGGAACAAGTAAGGCCACTAGTTTTATCTTCCTTTATCACTTGTAAGGAATAAACTACATATTATTCATCACCTCTCCTTTATTTTATAGTTTTCCTTTCCTACATGGAAAGCTTTAGTCTCAACTTACAATGCAGCACAAATTTTGGAGATTATAAATCTGGCTTGCAATTAGCAAATATTTAACCATTATTATGTAATTATTTACTAGCATACTACTACATGTCCTACACGATTCTGGTACCTAAAAATATGAGAGTGACAGGCACTTGCTCCCTGGAGCTAAACTAAACCATTCAGTCGTTGGAATGGGCACACCCACTGACATAAGCGTCTGACTCTAAGACTGTTATTAAGAGCTCAGTAGGCGTATCCCAAGAAGGAAGAGCAACAGTCCAAACTCCCCAGAGATCCCCTGAGTGAATTTATTCTGCACACTGTGGAGCTGGGTTCCTCTTGAGTACCATTCAGGAGTTTTGTCATGGTGAGAACAATTAGGCGCTTTAACAGGGATATTCAAAAACTAAACACTGAGAGCCACCAGATTCATTTTTTACATTCAAATTTTCTCCCTTGGCTACATGAAGCTTTGTTTACACAAAATATCTGATACCATTTGAAGTCTTTCTCTTTCCCATTTATATTGCTGTGTTTATCTCCCCTGGCTATGTCTCTTCAAAAATAAAGTTCATGGTGAGGCTGTAAACATCAGAGTGTTCCTAGCCAGTGTCAGAACTCCATACAGAAAAATAGGAACAGCTGCCTCCCTAGTATGTCTGGAGTACACTGCAACATCTAAGCTGAATGAAAATGTGATCTTTGTAGTCTTCTCTACACCTTATCATTTAAAATGTAATCCTCTGAAGGCAGCTTTGAGTGAAGAAAAAACCTAATATCATATTTTCTGTGTTACTATTACAATCCAAAGGAGTGAAGCTTGTCATTAAAATCTTTCAATTTAGCATAATAGCAGGGTTCATATGCCAAATATTTTAACAAAAAAATAAAAAGCCTCTTATTGGACACACAATACTAAGTAGTCAGCCTTCAAATCATGTACATACAAACACTAAATGCATTCCAAATGTTTTATTTATGTGTTCGTGTACATGTATGCATGTGTGTGTGTGTGTGTGTGTGTGTGCATGTGTGTGTGTAACAATAATAATCAAAGAAAAAGATGTCATGATTTAGAGAGGGAGCAAGGGAAATGATATGGAAGGGGTTGAAGATATGGGACACAGGAGGTATTGAAAAGAAAAAGTCTTTCAGTTAATAGCTATGTTTTTTGTAGGTTAGCATGCTCCAGAAATGCTGTTCTCTTTAACTTTCTCAAAATTACTCCATTGCTGACTATATAAGAGGAGTGAATGGTCCTATTAGTGGAGACATGTAAAAGGGGATTCTATGACTTTATAGTAGAATAAGTGACTAAAATATATTTTAAAGGTGTCATTAGTAGACTGCCTTGGATCTAAGAAGGCAACATGCAATGTAGAGACAAGGCAGACTATCCTAAAGGCCAGAGAGTGAAATGTTTACAAAAGTCATTTCTGGGTCACTTTTTGACAAAAAGGGAAGAATTCTATACAAAAGCAATTCTCTGCATGAGAAGAGATATACAACTTTACTGCAGAAAGAACTGTTCAGTTAAAGCAAGGAGACTCTCCAGTGACCTATTTTTCCTAACTCTTCCCTTGCATGATGTCTACAGCATCAAATAAAGTTAAGAGTAGTACAATGTGAGTAAAGAAAATGAGATTTCAGTCCATATAATACAAGTGGGGCAGTAGGAAAGTGATCACAAGTCAATAAAGTGAGCTAGAGTCCACAGGATTGGATTTGGTAATGTTAACAAAGAAAAAATGCATTACTCTGAACTAAGAAGACAATACGGTATGTCAGGATATACTGAAATACAAATAAAATAAAATACCCAGCTGTGATCTTACACCTTATCAAGAAATCAGAATCATAATTGGTAGGAGGACTAACAAACTGCAAGCTCTTAGAGACTCAATTTCATTTCACTGGCTCACAATATCCTTATCTAAAAGACATAATTGAGCATCTTTTACTCATTCACTTTGCACAATTCCATTAGAGTCTTATGACTCTTCCTTAGTTACTTCTGGTTATACTTACTAAAATTAATTTTATTGTGGCAGCAATACAATCTCTTTAAAAGCTTTATTTATGGTATATAAATGATTTTAGGATAACATTTGAAGCATAAACATGAAAGTCATTTTGCTAAAGGTAGAACTTTAGGAAGTTACACTAAACTCGTGTTCCAAAGAAACTTAATTGTGTAGATACAAGAACTACAGTAAAAGCTTAGTTTTCTCTTTCAACATTTGAAAAACATGGTTCATGTGCAGAAGAAATGTTTGCAATGTGAAATATTTTGGCTTTACACACATGGGCATTTTATTTAATGGAGTCTAGAATTTACATTCTACACTAAACTTTGTACACAGATATTTTGAAGATATTTATGAACTCAGTTGTATACACATTTATTTTAAAGAATATTTATTGTTACTATACATTTTTATCAAGTGATACTGAAGGTAAAACAGATTAAATGGCTCCCCAACATTTTTTAAATTAACCTTTTAATTTCATATAATTGTATGTCTAGAGATCTTTTGACTGTTTGTATGTCTGTGCACCAGGTGTGTGCCTGGTGCTTGGAGAAGAAGGCATCAGATATTTTGGAACTGGAATTAAAGTTATACACTACTATGTGGGGGCTGGGAACTAAACCCAGGTTCTCTGGAAGAGGACCCAATGCTGTTAACTGCTGAATCATCTCTCCAGCATCCAATTAACATTTTTTACTCAAATTAAGGTATTAGTTCATGATGGTCACTGTATAAACATAATGGTTATTCTACGTATTGGTAGATAAGATAAGCATGTATCAAGTAAATAACTTTAACCAAGCCAGTAGAAGATGAATGTCTATGAGCATTTTTTCATGTGCTTATCTAATAAGATTATAATTCATAATACATATAAAACATATAGGTAACACACTTATTATAAGATTAAAAGTGTATAATCTATTTTCATTTTTTCAGTGAATTCCGACTCCACACACTGTAACTTGGTTTAGCATAGTAAAATACTGTCTAATTCTACTCTCAAATTTAGGTAGTAACAAAATTGTTCATTTAATGTTATTTATTGTAGTAGGTGTGTGGGGGTGTGTCTATCTGTCTGTCTGTACATGCAAGTAACTATAACAAACCTATTGAATACTTTGCCTTGAAATGATCCTTTTAATGTTTACATTAAACAACAACAAACAAATGCTTAGAAGTAACATATTAAAGAGCTCTACTCCTTCCTTTTGCTTCCTCCTCAGCTCACTGCTTGACAATTTCAGATTGTATGATTGGAAAGCAAGACTAAGCCACTCAGTCATCTCTTTTCCATAGCTACAAGCCTTGGGAATCTTAGGGTTTTGGCACTTGATTAGTGATTCTGCACAGCAGAACCAAAAAAGCATGCCAACTGAGGATTTGTCATCATGAGCCAATGGCCAGGGTAAGCAGCAAGGGGTATGTCCATTGAGCCATGTGGATGGCCTGTAATGGTATGCTATATGCATTGTAAGACACTCCAGGGTGGCATTCTCTGGGTGAAAATTAAAAGCATATTTGTAAGGTGATTAACTGAATTTGTCAAATAAACAAGCCTATTTATACTACTATGCTATTCCTTTGAAAATATACTGGTTCTTAACTAAAGTGTTTCCATGACACAGAAATATGTATTTTAAAATATAGAATAGCAAGAAGATACTTGGTATTTATACGTATCTACAAAGTAGAATAAATACACATGACAAAAGCCATCCAAAATAAAGAAATATTGAGGATCTTTAACATAAAGATCAAGAGACTTGGAACTGAGAGGAGTTTATATTTTAACACAAGCATTATTTATGTTCATGAACATTAATTTCTTTTTATACAGGATTAACTTTAGAGTTTGCAATTCTATCTTAACCAAAATTTAAAACATAATTCTTAGCCTATTTAGTCATCCACATAAACCATATACAGAAACTCTGTTAATGAACTATGCCCTTCTCATGTATGCAAATATGTTTATGTTAAAATGTAAGCATTAAAGAAATGCAGCTTTAGCAGTGACACATGGGGGATTGCCTCCCCCTAAAGAACATTAGTAATTATTGCAACTAGAAAATTACAAACAGTACTGGTGTCTTTACATTCTCATTTTCTCTTGGTACTAAAGTCCATGTACTTTGGTAAATAAAACATTGCTTGAGAGTAGCTTTGTGGTCAATTGACCTAATTCAAGTGGCAGCGTCAAGTTTGTTTGTAAGCATTTGTTTGTGTAGTCCTCCAACCAGAAACATCCTAAGAACTCGGGAGCATTAAGGGGGGGGGACTATCTTCTTATATTATCTGCACAAAATCCTTTTAAATATGATTCAGATGCAACTATTTGTAATTACTTAAGACAACTCTATTCCTATATGAGTATCCCTGAAAAACAAAACTGAGTGGTGAGTGAAACCTTGTATCAAAAGCATTTCATGTGTCTATGTTGCTTAATTCCTGAATGATATTGCCTCCCAGCTAACTGTAATAGATCCTAGAAGTTGTCTAAAAAGATTTACAATTAGGACATGAAAAATATTTTCCGAAAAACATTCATAAGATAGGGGAATTCTGACTGCTATCTCTGTATCTTTCTAATGTACAGCATAGTGATAAGCATTTAGATACACACTGTCTCCCCATTTTCTTTTCTCTGAGCAACATGTAATTATTATACTTTTATGGTTCTCAGAAATTCCTGCAGGTCAAATGTAGTTCAGAGGTTACAAGTGTTTTAAGTAACAAAGCCTAAAATACAAGTCGGGGAGCCTGAGCCAGCCCAATGTCCTACAGTGCCTGGATAGAAAAGCTGATTCCTTCCGTTTTGAGATTCCTGATATTACTAATGAAAATTGGATTGGAATTAAAATGCTGACATGACCTGGTCTATAGCTGCTAACTGTGAAATTATAATCATGCTACATTAATTCAGGATTACCAGAAAACTTACTACTTTTAAATCTTACTAATCAATACTTCTTTAAAATTATAAAATAGCCTTCTTTATGAAAGCATGAGATTTCTCAAATGTCAAGATCATATACAATGCAATAATAAGAATATACAAAACCTTGTGATGAATATACAACAGTCTAAAATATTTCAAAATATAAATCTTCATTTTCTCAGTTCAGTTCTAGAAAATGCTTTATTTATCAGTCTGTGTAAAATAACATTGATTTGTTCACATACCCTACAATAAAAATGTCATTTAAATTTTTCTATTTCTGGGAATATTATGATTGTTTTGCTAAATCTCTCAAATTTACTGAAGTAATTTATCAGGAAAGAAATTAGTAGCTTACATATTCATGACATAAATGGTACTTTTTTACAAATATGTTTTAATATAAGTACATTTTAGCTTAAGGCAATGAAATACATGACTTCATCTTTTAAAATGCAATAAAATAGAAAAATACACATTATATTTTGCATCACTCACTAATTTCATGTTTAAATCCTTTCTTGTTAAGCAAAGCTGTTTATTATTGATTTGTAGGATACTTAAGATAAAAGCTATGAAGTACCTTCATTACATAATCTTTTAAAAGAAAGTAACAGGTTATAAGTAGCCATTAAAATGTCTGAAACTATCTGTCCTGATGTGAGTATATGTAGTTTTTAAGCAAATGGATAGCAATTACATGGATGTACTGGTTTTGCGCACAGTATCTTTTAAACAGACTTCTTTCCCATCTATATTTATTTCCATCCTCTATTAGAATTAGAAAACCTACAGAGGATGCCCTGTTGGGTAACATATGTGTGGTTTAAACCAAGAAACAACCGAGCAAGTCATTTACACAATGTGAAAATTGAGGATATAGGGGGAAAAAAATCATTGCAGGCTGAATTTCTGCACGTAGTTGGAGACTAACAGCCTGGAAGCAGCCGTAGTGTTACCCTGACCCCTGAAGGAAGGAATCAGGAGTTAACTTCACATTCAATTTCCTACACAATATGAACACCAAACCTCCAAATTCACTGGCACAATATATCAATGTTTGGGCATGTCCTGCAGAAATAAGAAAGTCACCTCAAATATCAAACCTCAAATTTTCATTCCCCAATGCCACCATCTGATTCTAAGTGAGCAAATCTTTTCAAAGTTAACTTAGGGAGTCTCTAAATCCTGCCCCCCAACTCCATAGGACTTTTTATAAAGAAAATGCAAGAATCAAACAAAACCAGGAAAAAAAATCATCTCAGCACTCTAACAGAAAGTCTTTTATCCATCCTTGCAATATAAATGAAGAGGAAAACTGGAACTAGATAAGACTCCAATGGCCAGGATGAGAATGTCAGCAGCTTTTGTGTGTGTGTGTGTGT
>NC_045030.1:89493421-89494997 GCF_008632895.1 Mastomys coucha
TAAAGATTTTTTACTTCTCTTTTTCCCTGAGGGTTAAAATGGCCCAGAAAGAGGTTGTCATGGCAAAGATAAAGGTAAGAAGCACTCATTTCTGACACACTGTGGAAGCAATCATCATTTTTTTATGAGGGAACCTCCAGACTGAAATCTGCATCAAGCTCTACCAGGAAAAAAAAATGCAAAAGGGGACACTAAATGGTCCTTCCCTTCAGTCTTCCTCACTCCTTTCAGTGGATTTAACTTTCCACTCAGTTGAGGTCACATATCTCAACCATAGGGAAAAGATCTATGACCTTGGCTGGAAGCATCAGCCCCAAAGACTCAATGGGGCACTTGTGAAACATTGCAGACACATTTTGACTCTCCACGGGTGTGGCTAAAATTGCTCCTGTCCAGCCCTAAAGCTTACATGATCTGCTAGCCCTGTGAAACTCACTGTGAGAAAACTCATGTTAAATTCACCGCAGAGATCAAGGTTTACAGGACCCTCGGAGCTAATCTCTGTCTGCCCTCCTCTGTTAACTGTTACAAGGCTTCAAAAGTTAGCAGGGTGATGGAGGCTCTCTCTATACAATCATTCCATCTCACTATCGTTGACTGAAGCTCACTGATGTAATGAAGTTACATAATCACCGATTATGCACGACTTCCATCCATCTTCCTACATATCCACATATCTTCTCCCCTCCCCTTCAGATCAATCTACCAGGTGAGATTTATCACACATGCAAATGCTCCATTCTCTCATCATAGGTACTGAATATGGGACTTAAGCATTGCAGTACAGTGCACCGAACCACGTCATCAATATCGATTTTTTTATCCCATTTCCCCGGCAGAATATGCTTAAGAATTTTGAGTGCTGTAGTCTCTAACTTTTTAGCTAAAGGATAAAATAACAGATAGAACACATCTTCAACTTAAGGTTAAGAGAGGTGTGTAGTTGACTGCATTTCCCAAGCTAGCTGCATTGCAATAAAAGGATCATCTCCACTTCCAGACCTTTGACTTCCCTGCACGTGGGTCCTAGCTTCAGCTATTTAGGGTATTGGGTGATAATTATATTATTGGACAATCGAACTTAGGAAAGAATGCACGATGGTAATATTTAAGATAACATTGCTCTATTATTCTCTATTTTACTCATCAATTTTAGTCCTTTCTTTTTTCACTCTGAATGATAATCTACCAGAATAGATAGAAAAGTAGTCCACGGCACTTAATAATCCCCAATAACCACAACCTGAAGAACAATTAACAATGATTATCACCTTAAAGTTTAGGAACTTGACAAGTGGGATATCCCTGGTCCCATTGCGGCTGGGAAATGCAGCAGAATGCTGCACTGAGTTGAAAACATTTCTTTTAAAGAATAAAGAGTAGCTCATTTCATTTGAAAAGGGCTCTTCAGTAAGTGCTCCTTTTACCGCTGCTATCCCTCCAGAACACAGGAACCACAAATATTGCATCCAAACAAAGAGTATCTATCCAGAATTAATCCAAGACTCTCTTCTACACAAAAATAATTGGGGAGCGAGTGATTCTTTGATTTATTTCCAGTTATACTCGAAATGCA
>NC_045030.1:89496451-89504298 GCF_008632895.1 Mastomys coucha
ACCGTTTTGCGAGTTTTAGTTTTCAGAAGACCCGAAGAGGAAGGACGGTACCCTGGGAATCTTTCGGCAAGGACCCTGGAAGGAATAGTGGGAATCCGTCCTTCCAGGCAAAAGTGGCCCAGCCAATTGGACGTTTACCCAGGCTTACATTAGCCACGTAGAATTGTGATTGCATTTTTCTAGGCAGCTGAAAGGTATACAGGAGCGATGCCTGATCTGACACACTCATAATAACCTCCTTTCGTCTTTTCTTTTTGAAGATTTATTATACCTCTAGCTCGCGCTCTCTCTCTCTCTCTCTCTCTCTCTCTCTCTCTCTCTCTCTCTCTCTCTCTCTCTCCCCCATTTTAAAAGAGGGGGTGGTGGTGGCATCAAAACTGAGCTCAGAGTCTCAGGTGGCAAGGTGATAATCTTTCTTAAAGGGCAGTTTTTGCAAAGTGCTTCTCTCTGTATTGGTATGTAAACTGGAAAACCTTCCAGCAGTTACTCTCCCAGCAGGAGATCCCTCGGTTTGGGGAAGAGCTAAATCTTCCCTGAGAGAAAGCAGTTTGGGAAAAGAATGCTTGTGGTGGGTTCCTCTTGAGGAGAGGGGGGCTGGGATGGAAGTCCGGAGAATGGGAAGAGAAACTGACAGGATGGGATTGAAAGAGGATCCTCTTCCTAAGCAGTAAAGATTTCTGTACATCTTGAGAGTTCGCTGCAGTTTTTTGGAACGGATTTGTGTTCAGGGATGAGGGACAAAAGTAGATAGATACTTGTAGATAAATGGGGAGTTACTTACTTTAAAGTGCCTTATCTTTTTACCTTGAGATGTTAGGAAAATCTTAATTCGGCGATTCCAAGATTTTAATGCATGCATTTTCATTCTGTAGATGCAGTGTGAGGCCTGAGAGCCTGAGTCTCTAATAAGCTGGTCCGTGCACTATAATAATGCTGTCAGAGTGCATACTGCACTTAAAGTAGCAAGCCCCTGGAGGAGTGCGCATATTTACACTGCAGCCACAGCGTTAGGCTCTAACAGTGGAGTCAAGTGGGAAAGAGCATAGATAAATGCTTTTCTGTCACCCTTCCTCCCTCTCCCCAAACTTCAGCTTTTCCCATGCCCCACCCCCTGCAATGGCAAGTCTGAAAACCTTAACTTACTGAACAAGATTTTCCTCAAGCTTTTTAACTGGTAGACTTCAGAAGATACACCAAAGGTAGAAAAGTAAACAGACAGCACAACCCTATACCTTGACAACTATATCTTCACGTAATTTAGAGTATAAACACACATTGAAGGGAGATTAAATGCTTGAAAAATGAGATGAAATGGGTAATTAATTGAAAGCTAGACTGAGCACAAGTGAGAAGACCGAGAATTGGGAGACAGAAAGGGAAGGAAAATCTATATTTTTGATGGAATGTCCATTAAACTGGAGTTACAGTGCAAGGCAAGGGAAGATGTGCTTAATTGCTAGTACATTTTCAAGACTTACATGGTATTTCTATAGGGATTTAGCCCAGGTTAACCTCCGGTGTGCATGCAGCTCTCTTCCTCCCCACATGCTGCAATGGAAAACTCTAAAGGCAAAATCTGAAGAAAGAATACCACCACTTCCTTCTAGTGAGTGGTCCATTTTACTATGTCTTGTTGCACAGTCTTTTTGCTGACCCACTTAAGGACTCCCAATGTACTGGAGGAGGTACAATTAACACAGTTGCTTCAAGCAAAGTTTAGAAGTACAAGTCTTAGACTATAGGCTCAGATCTGAGACAAATTCTACTTCTACCTTGGCATAATCTTTTTTCATAGGAATCAGTAATCTCTCATGACCTCAATTTCTTTGTCTGTAAAAGGACCCGTGGCTGAGGTGTGGTTGAGGTCCACATGAGAGATCATTCCCATCCCGCATATGCAATGTTTCTACAAGTCAGTTTGTTACCCACAGAAAGCACAACATGAAATCTTACCTTGACATAGGCTACAGAAAGCAATCAGGAAGCTTGAATAAGTGCTTTAAAGACACAGGTGAATGTTGGACCATTTCAATCCTATTGAAAGATATTATTTAAAAGCTTTCTCTTCAAATCAAGAAAGGGAAATGTTTGTTTGAATCCGAGGTGAAGCATTGTCTATTCCTGGATCTTACAGAGCCAACTGTGGGCCTCACTGTTTGTTGCCATGGGATCCTCTTTGTGCGAACTGTCTTGAACTGTGTGGGAACATTTTCCTCTTGCCTCCCTTCAGTTCTCTCTCTAACTCTTCTGAAGATATGTGTCAGAACAAAATGTAGCTGCATTATTGCCAATTAAGACTACCAGCAGCTGCAAGGTGCATCTAATTAAGAAATTTAATTACTTCACTGAATTCCTCTTTGCAGATGTTTGAAGCATTAAACAATATATTATGATTTTATTTCAAAATCTGGAAAAGGCTGACCTCTCTCTACATTGTGGGTGAAACAAACTCTGTACCCATGATGGATGTTAAAAAGAGGACTTTAAGTCAAGTGTGCTAGAGCATGTTTAAACTTTGAGCACTCAGGAGGCTGAGGCAAGAGGATACAAATTCCAAAGTAGCTTGAGCTACACACTGAATTCAAGCATAACACAGGGTAACATAGTAAGATATTCCCTTTAAAACTTACTTTAACATGAAAAGCATTTGCCTTGATACATTGCAAATATGTGATGATCTATTCAGAATGGGGTAATAGTATGCATACCCATAAAGGTTTTTATTTTATTTTACCAATGGAACTCTCAAAATACAGAAAAACTAATTTACTATTTGAGTAGAGTACCT
This sequence comes from Mastomys coucha, assembly GCF_008632895.1. Taxonomy (NCBI): domain Eukaryota; kingdom Metazoa; phylum Chordata; class Mammalia; order Rodentia; family Muridae; genus Mastomys; species Mastomys coucha. The sequence continues at coordinate 89,499,240 of NC_045030.1, forward strand.
GTATATTACATAGTTCTCAGATGTTCTTTTGGCCAGTAACAGGATAGTTAACAGTAAGTTTGGTGCTGCAGTATGGGAATTGTAGGCTATAATGCAAAGCATTATGGGGTTTGTAGTAAAAACTGGCTGCAGATTAATCCATGCTTCTAGATTTTCCCAGTGCAAGGAAATCTGCTGGTTTATTTTCTGGTAATAAGGGAAAGGAGCATTAAGATACTTTATAACAGATTACTGAAACAAAGTTTAGCATTGCTAGAATTATGAAAGTAGAGCTTAGGTAAAATGTCATTGTGATTGAGGAGACCACAGAAAATCAACTTTCTCAGTCCCCAAAATAAACTGAGTGAGCTGCTTCTTGATATTAATATATTATAACTGAGGTTTAAAATGCCACACTTATTGTTTTAGTGGCAATGAGTGAAAAAAATGTCAAGCTTATTGTCTATGGTAAAAATTGGTAAGCAGTGGAAAAGAATGTAAACCCTTATCGAGTCTACCTTACCTATTGGTACCTGAAATGTAACTCCCTTCTCTTTGCATCATGCCACAGGGATGTGGTGGAAAGTTTTATTTAGCCCCCTTTTAGGTGTGTATTATATAAAGTTACTTTACATAGTCAAAGGAGCTCCTCAAAGCTAGAAATATGTTGAGAGTGAGTATTTCACTCAGTTCACATTTAATTAATTACACCAATTTATAAATTAAGTTGTAATTCAGTTCAATTTTTATATGTAGGTATTTTATGTATATAAAGACACAGTTTTTTAAGACACAGATGTTTTCATTTAACTCTCTTGGCACTTATTTCAAAGTTCAATAAGCTTTTTCTGTATGATAGGAATTTACACTTTAACTCCCCACTAATGCAGGATGAAATCAAGCCCCCTTTTGTTATGAAAACTAAAATACATCTCTTCACAGCCTGTGAAAGTCACCATTATCATGCTAAGTTACTTTGCAGGTATTGCATACCTGAGGTTGCTTCCTTTTCTCTTTGCTCCTTAAAGCGGTCTCCATGCACAGAAAGGTATAGACGTGAATAAATGCACAATCAAGTGTCCTTCATTTTCAGGCCTTTTGCCAACAACATTCATTTGAACCCACCACCACATATTCTCAAATGAGGTACAGACAAAGACTTGAGCGTTTCAGCAAAATTCCACCATAAAGTTAGGAAATAATACAGAATGCTATGAAAAAGCAAACAGGAAAGAAAAATGCCATGGCTGCTTTTCTTTCAGATTTCTAAGTTTTGAAGCATAAAAATACACAAATATATATCTTTGTGAATGCAGTTTACATTATTGTTCATACTGTGAATATTTCTTTTATGGTCATAAAAATAAAAGCAATGCCCCAAATGAAACACTATGTACATAAGCGATGCAAATGCATCCCCGGTGGAAAGCCGGCTGGCTGCTGGTGGGAGGGTATATTTATACAGTGCCTTTCATTTGGAAGGTTCCCAAAATGATTTGCAAACTGTATATAGAGGAATTGCTCACCATGGAAATTCACCCACTTCCAGGAGAGAATGCAGAAGTCATTCCATGCTGACAACCACTTTAAATAAAACCACAGAACAGGATTTCAGGTGGGTTAAACACTCAAATCATAATCGATTCTGGAAATACACACTGACTACCCACTATGCGCTGGGGACTGCTTGAGATTTGAAGAGTACCTTTTGGGGGTATATCTAGTCAGGTTCCCTTTTTTCCCCCTGAAGCTTACACGTGATTGCAATTTGCCTGGTACTTCAGAATTAAAAGCTCTATTTTCTGGTCAATTTCTAATCTCTGTAAACAGTTCCACTGAAAGAGGATATTTGCTACTTTTGTGCTTATTTATATCTCACTTCGCAGTATTCAGGACACATGACCCATGGCAGTACTTTCCACTTTAGTCTTAATACATACCAGAAAAAAAAATAAAGAAATGAGGAAAGAAGGGAAGGAAGAAAGGAAAGAAGGAAGGAAGAAAGGAAAGAAGGGAGGAAGAAAGGAAAGAAGGAAGGAAGAAAGAAGGAAAAGATTTCTGATATACAATGATTTAAGCACATAAAACAGTACTACTGTTTCCTAGGTTGAATGATTTGGAGGGCAGAATATATTCTCTGCAACAGTAGTTCTCAACTTGTGTGTCATGACCTCTTTTGAGGATCGATCAACCCTTTCATAGGAGTCAAATATCAGATATCCTGAATATCAGATATTTACATTATGATTTTTTGTGGTTGCAAAATTACAGTTATTAAGTAGCAACAAAAATAATTTTGTGGGTAAGGGGTCACCACAACATGAGGAACTGTACTGTAACATTAGGAAGGTTGAGAATCTCTGCTCTACAGGGTTGGGGAAATTCAATGAAAAGTTATCAGTGTAACTCTATGGAAGATGCCTTCTTTTGATATGATGCAGGGCACCTCATATTAATTAAAACATACAAAAGCACTTTGAGGAAAGAAACGAACAATGTAAGTTAGTATTTCAGACCATAAAATATGGCGTTAAATTTCAGTATATTTTTAATTAACTAGATGATGAATATTTCTTAAGTGAAAATAGAATAGGAAAAGAATGTAAAGCACAAATTGTTGAAGTTCAGCCCAGATTTACTCAGGTTCCAGCTCTGTATGGTGACAACCTCCAGCTTCTTTGTAAAGATTTGTTTCCAAAGACCAGCATCAGATTACTGTACCTGAGCTATTGACTAATAGGTGTTGATTCAGAAACCATGGTTTTGTTTACTATAGCTCAGACAAACCATGTACTGTACACTCAAAGATCCCCTGTGGGATTGAGCTGTGCTTGGACCACATGCTTGTTTGATTCAGGGATTCTAGGACATAGGGTAACAAGCAATAATCATAGATTGTACTCTTAGCTTTCAGATACTTAATTTGTGTAACTAAAGACAGCAATATGTGTCCTTTTAGCCATTTGTCCACTATTTCACTATTACATGCTTTTAAATGCATTTCAAAATGTTGGAGTTCAAGGAATGGATAAGGTATGGTCTTTGTCTATAAGTCATTCGTATCTTACTTTAGAAAGAAACATATGTAATACATGTGTGATACAACACAGTAAATACTGTAAAAAATGGTATATTAAGACAGAGACCTTGAATCATAATCAAAATAAAAATCAGATAATGATTGAAGCGCAGGGGAAAAATACTAAACAGGCCAATTTTCTCATATCTAGGAGGACATCACAATAGTTCTGGTAGTAGAATTCAAAAATGTTTAAAATCATAGAATCTACTTTGAAGGCAGCTCTGGAGACAACCATGAGTAATCTTTTTTATTTTAGACAGAAGAAATTGAGTGCCACTCAACCAAATGACATAGTTATTCAAGCTTAAACAGCTAGAAAGTGGTAAGAGTTCTCTCCTGACATGGCTCAGCCATATTGCCTGTCAGCCTTTTCTTTTCAAAGATAAGTTTGGACATAATCAAGATACTTGCTGCAACAAAATCTGGTATTAATCCTGGCATATAACTAAGACTATATGGCATTGAGAAAATTTCTTGCCTTCTCTGTCTTCCTATAAAAAAATGAAGTTAATAGTTCAACCTTCTTTGGATTATATTATAGCATGTCTACAGCACAGCTTGTGCTCTACGATCATTTTAAGTTGTGTATTCATTTCTTGTCTATTAGAGTTACTGATTTAGACTGGTATAACTGTGGTCAAAGATGATTATAATTTTGTGTTAATTTGTTGTATTAAGCTAAAGAATTGAAGAGAATCAGACTCCCACCTAAGATGACTCTTACTTAAGAAGTTGTTGATGGATTGTTGTGGTGTTGTTATTGTTGGTAATTTTTGTTTGTTTTGTTTTTTTAAGACTTTTCCTGGTTACAACTGATGGGTATTACTATTAAATGGTCTAAGGACAAGTTTGACTTTCCACATTAATCAGAAGTCAAGTAGGTGAATCTGAATTATAAAAATAAAGATAAACATAACTGATACGTATATTTACAGATTAAAATGTGTGTTCTACTTATGGAACAAAAAAGAATAGTCACATGGCAAATGCACATAAATAAGTAAATGGCTTTCTGATAAATGAATGTGATACATATTTACAGTACAACATGATATAATTCTGAATTCTTTATAATACTTTGAACTGAATCACAGACAGTAGAAAATGTGAGTGAAAGTTTAGAACAACTCGTACTCACGTAAACTTTTAACAGCCTTGAGAGAGACTTAGCAACTAACATTAAATCTAAACACTCAATTAAGCACAACCAGCAATTCTTACACATACACACACACACACACACACACACACACACACACACATATATATATACACACACACACATATATGGGATATATGTATATAAACATGTATATATGTATATATATGTATATAAACATGTATATATGTATATATGTATATATACATGTATATATGTGTATATATATATATATATATATATATCCCAAACAAATATACAGTTTTGCCAAGCAGAGCAGATTATTCAACAAAGCTCAAAGTTAGAAATTACCCAGAAACCTAGTATCATTGGAATGGATGAATAAATTATAGTTTATCAGTACTATGGGTTTCCAGGTAACTTAAAACAATCTATAGTTCCTTGCAATAACATTGATTTTCATTCTTTTTTTCTTGTTTTTGCTTTTTTGTTTTGTTTTGTTTTTTTTGAGACAGGGTTTCTCTGTATAGCCCTGGCTGTCGTAGAGCTCACTTTGTAGACCAGGCTGTCCTCAAACTCAGAAATCCACCTACCTCTGCCTCCCAAGTGCTGGGATTAAAAACATGCGCCACCACCGCCCAGCCAATAACATTGATTTTCACAAGCAATGTTTATACATATACAAAAGAGTACAAACTATGTGACTGCATTTACAGAACTAGCAAAACTAATGTAATCTATACTGCAAAACTAGAGGAAAGTTAGTAACTGCCCTTGAAAGAAATACTGTAGAAAGAATTCTCAACTCATGAATATCGAATGGGTGAGAAGCACCTAAAGAAATGTTCAACATCCTTAGTCATCAGGGAAATGCAAAT
>NC_045030.1:89504309-89507822 GCF_008632895.1 Mastomys coucha
CTGAAGGGTTTGCAGTCCCTTAGGACGAACAACAATATGAACTAACTAGTACCCTCAGAGCTCCCAGGCACTGAACCATAAACCAAGGAGTACACATGGTGGGACTGATGGCTCTGACAGGATGTGTATAGTAGAGCATGGCCAAGTCGGTCATCAAAGGAGGAGAGTCCCTTGGTCCTGTGAAGGTTCTGAGCCCCAGTGTAGAGGAATGCCAGGGTGGGTAAGCAGGAGAGGGTGGGGTGGTGAGCAGTGGGGGAAGGGTACTGGTGTTTGTTTTAGTTTTTTATTTTATTTTATTTTATTTTATTTTTCGAAGGGAACCTGGGAAAGTAGATATTGTAAATAAAGAAAACATCTAGTAAAAAAAGAAAGAAAGAAAGAAAGAAGTTTAAGAAGAACATCAGTAACACTAAATGTTCTGTAGTATTCTCTTGAACACATTCGTTACTTGGGTATATGGATGATATAAGAATTCACAAAACTTATAAAATTATAATATATAAATATCTTTATTCTTTTCATATGTCAGTAAGATATTCTAACTAAAATAAAATTGTAGAGTTGGTGGGGTGGCTAAATAGATAAAGTCACCTGTTGCTAAACCTGATGAACTGAGTTTGATATTCAGATCCCCCATGAGGAAGAGGAAACACCAGTCCTCCCAAATTGTCCTCAGATTATCACTTATTGCATCAGTGTATAATCCCTTCCAAATAAATACATAAATATAATAAAGAGAAATTTGTTTTAATGCTTAAAAATATGGGTAAAACCCATAGCAATGACGGATGGTGAAAAAGAGCAATATATTATACTATATAAGCTTAATGAATGAGTATCAAATATTTCATCATATTAAAGTGTTGGGTAGAGTGTGTCCATGAAAGGGACATGAAAAGCAAGTATTTGTTAGTGGTAAAATTTGTGTTCAATAACTAAAGAAGTGGTTCCAATGGTAAAGTTCCTGCCACCTAAGTTATAGACCTAAGTTCAGATCTGCATTAACCACATGAAACCCCAGTACAGTAGCATGTATCTGCAGCAGCACTGTGGCAGGAGAGTGCAAACAGGTAGATTCGTAGAGCTTATTTTCCAGCCAGCCTAGCTAAGCTGATGAGCTGTAGGTTCAGTGGAAAACCTCACAACAAAAAGTAAGGTAGAGGGAAAGCAAGGAGATACCTGACTACAAATTCTGGCCTTCATACACACACACACACACACACACACACACACACACAAGTACGTACACATCAGCACACTTGCATAAGCACATAGGCACACACACACAGGGGCACATATACATACACATTCACAGCATAAACATGTACACACATCACAAACACATCTAAAACTAATAATGTATATTTTTAGAAAATAAATGTGGTTTTCCTTATAAAAATAGTCAACCTTATGTAATTTAACTTAGAAAAAGAATACAGCAGATAAGAAATAAGATGATGTCTTTAATATTTGGGGGGATTGTTTGTTGTTTTCTTTCTTTCTTTTTTTTTGTGCAGATCATACCTATATGCAGTTTTTAAAAGAAATTATCCCACCTAACATTTATTCAGAACTTTTTCATCAGGTGTCTTTGAAAAGTATCATAATGTGGTAATTCACTTGCTCTTGAAAATGAAAACCAGTCTGGAGATGAGAAAAACAAGGTTGTGCAATGTCTCACAGTGGCAAAGTTGGAAATTACAATGTCTCTAAATTACTAGCCTTATCTGGTATGCTTTTTAACATTTGATTTCTTCCTCTATATTACATTTAGCTAACATCATCAATTTTATATAAGTTGTGTGTTGTTTTTACTGCCTTGCAATTGCAAACATATTAAACTGTACACAAAAGAGTTAGTAACAGTTCAACCCAATATCTACTGCTGTGTTTTCCCAGCAGAGTCTGTGTTTCTCGTACACATTTGCTCTGTTTATCTTTCACTAACAGAAAATCTAAGTGAGCCATTATGTTTCTGTTGAAGGCATAAACATATGATTAAATTATAACTTTAAGGGCCCAATAGGACTATTTCAACCTTGCTGATACCTAAGAAATCATATGATAAAGGGTTTGTTAAAATAATTCAAATGAAAATATGGCATCCAGAATTGATTTTTGTAGTCAGTCATAGAGGATACCATAAGGAAATACATATACTCAATTAATGTATATGTGTTTATCCTAAGCTACAGGGTTATTATAATATGCTAAGATGATAGTAGAGTATAATGAACATTGGCTACTACAGGAGATTACAGCATATCACAATATAGATGATAAGTTCTTTAAAGTATATATTATCAAAAGTTTTCTATAACAAGGGCAATGTCACACCGAGAAACTAACCGAATGCTTAAATTTCCTTATAAAGCACTGTAACCTGCCACATTTCCCAAGCCGTTTATATCTAGTTGGATCCACAGTAAATTGTGGACAGATGTGTTAACTCTTCCAGACCTCTCCCTTAACCTCTCTGGGGAGTTCTCCTGCTTATCTTTATTCTGTTTGTTTTTCTGCATACTGATGGCCTGAAGGAGAGGCCTGAAAGATGGTGAATCATGTGGTGGGAGGATTGTATTTCCTAACTCATTGCTAAGAGGAGTAATGTGTAGCCAGAAGCAACAGCCTTGGACTTTGTGCTAAGAAACAAACTTTCATTATTCTAAGCTACACAGAATTCTAGTTTCTTGGTTAGCACAGCAGACCTTGGATGATGCTGATTTATAACCTCATAACCACTCAAAGTCAGAAAAAAAATTTCACTTCTTTCTTTCTTTCTTTCTTTCAAATAAATGAAATTATCTTATGAATCTTTGGCTGTGAATAGTGGTTTTCATCAATGCACATATTAATTTCATTTATGAAATTCTTTATTTAGCTGTTTGTATGAGGTTATAAATGCTTGAGGAAGCACCACCCAAAGGCAAAGTGAACGTCTTGATGACTAGCTATATCAACCATATGCCATGCTCCTATGTCAACCTGTCCATCTGCCTCTCTCCACCTAAAGACATCATCTTCCTCTATCACACATGCATTCTGATTTTTCTTTTAGAAAAGTAATTTTTGATTCATTTATAGATATTCCTGTAAAGAATATACATTTTCAACTTCAAATGTTTTAACTTTATAAAATAGCACCAGTTCCAGTTCTGGGTAAAAAGAAGTAGATGTATTCCATTCTTTCTCTCCTTCTGAACATAAGTTTAGAATCTGGAAAGAATGGAGGGAATAAGTATTTTAAAACACTGAAGAGGAAATTGCAACAAACAGATCATATGTGAATGCTGGAATTGGAAGCAGCACCGAGTTTACACTCAGTTTAACATTTTTTCTGTTTTATAATGCCCAACTTGAAACAGGTAAAAGCAAAATCTGGAAATCAGCCACAAAGGCCAGACCTACAGCACTCTAGATGCTATTGTCCTCTGGCTCAAAGGACTAAGAAAAACAATTCTCTCTCTCTCTCTCTCTCTCTCTCTCTCTCTCTCTCTGTCTCTCTCTGTCTCT
>NC_045030.1:89507857-89510270 GCF_008632895.1 Mastomys coucha
GTGTGTGTGTGTGTGTGTGTGTGTGTATGTATGTGTGGTGCGTGTCACATGTACATGAGTATTGGCGGTCCCCTTATGTATCCAAAGGCCAGAGAATGATGCCATGTAGCCTCTTCTGTTGCCTTATACTTGCAAAGCAAAAGCTTTCCAACTGACCTACATTCTTAGTGTCCTACATATTCTACCATCTGATGTATACTTACAGGAGTGGAGAGACTTCTCAGAACTTAGAAACACCTGTTATTGCAGAGGACCTGAGCTTGATTCCCAGCATCCACTTGATGGCTCACAGCAAACCATCACTTGAGTTTTAGAGGATTTAGTACCCGCATGTAGACTCTGTCGGCACCAGGCATGCATTCTTGTACTGTCAGTGCATACATGTAGGCCAAACAGTCATACACATAAAATAAAAAGAATTTTTTAAAAAAGATAAATTGATATTATCATTAATTTTAAGATTTCCTTACATTTTAGTATTAGTGATTGTGGCTTTTAATGTCTCTGTCAGACTCCAATGTCCAGTAGTTTCTGTATCATTGAGTTACTTCTTCTTTTCAGATATTTTTGATGTGATCAAGCATGAAGCTTCAGTTTTAATTTTCCTGAATTTATGGTTAACACAGTTTTATTGGGGCTAAGTCTGAGCATTTCTTTATTTATTCTTCTCTAACACAATACATCCGTAACACAGCCTCCCTTCCTTCTACTCTTTCCACTATCCCCTGTTTGATTTTTTTTTTTTTTTAGAACACAAGTTTGGATGATTTTTATTTTGTGTTGTTTTATTTTTAATTAGATGTTTTAATTATTTACATGTCATACAATATTGCCATTTGATCTTTTTACCTCTTGCTCAGACGTACTGTTAATCGATTTCCCTTTAGAAAAGAGCATTCTTCCCAGGAAAATCCCTCAAACACAGAATAACAAGATGCAATAAGACTAAGAACAAATTCTCACATCAAGGTTGAATGAGACAATTCAGTAGGAGGAAAGGGGTCCTAAGGATAGGCAAAATAGTCAGGTACACTCTCACTATTAGTTCCACAAAAACTCCAAGCTAAACAACCACAATATATATGCAGATTATCTATCACAAACCCATGGAGGCTCTGTGATTGCTGCTTCAGTCTCTGTGAGCCCTATGAGCCCTGTGAGCCCTGCTTTGTTCCTCAAGCTCTGCCTAAAGTTTGGTTGTGGGTTTCTGCATCTGCTTTCAACAACTGCTGAATGAAGCTTCTCTGATGACGATTATGCTAGGCCCCAATCTATGAGTATAGCAGAATATTATTAGAAATCATTTGGTTGACTTTTATTTGTTTGTTTGTTTGTCTGTCAGTTGGGTTTGATTCTTCCCTAGGTCTTTGTGCCATTTGCCTTCCAGTTCTTAGCAGTGTCCGGCATAGGCTTCTTCTCCTAACATGGGCCTCAAGTTACATTAGTCATTGGTTGGTGACTCCCACAAGCTCTGAGCCACCATTGCCCCCAATACATCTTACAGGCAGGACAGGTTGTAGGTCGAAGATTTTTATGCCTGGGTTGGTGTCCCAGTATCATCACTGGGAATGGAGCTTAGCCTGGTTACAGAAGATGGCCAGTTCCAGCTCTATAGCCTCCCATTACAAGGAGTCCTCACAAGGACTACCTTCATTGGTTTTAGAAAGTTTCCACTACAGAGTGGGGGTTTTATTTTGTTCCCTTAAAGCTCCCCATTTCCAGTCCTCTCTCCCTGTCTTTGGGCAAAATCTATCCTATTTCTCCTTCCCAGGGAGATCTATGTATCCCCCCTAGAGTCCCTCCTGTTACTTAGCCTTCCTAGGTCTGTGGTTTATTGTGTGATTATCTATTACTTAACAGCTAGTATCTACATATATGTGAGTACATACTGTGTTTGTCTTTATGGGTGTGGGTTGCCTTACTCAGGGTATTTTTTTCTATTTCCATTTATTTGCCTGTGAATTTCATGATTTTTTAGTTAGCTGAGTAATACTCCATTATATAAATATACCATGTTTTCTCTATCCATTCTCTGATTGAGGGACATCTGGGTTGTTTCTGGTTTCTGGCTATTATAAAACTGCTATGAATATAGTTGAGCTAGTGTTCTTGTGGTATGATGGAACATCCTTAGGGTATACACCCAGGAGTGATATAGCTGTGTCTTCAGGTAAAACTATTCCCAATTCTCTGAGGAAAGGACCTATTAATTTCTATAGTGGCTGCACAAGTTTGCACCTGCACCAGCAATGAAGGAGTCTTTCTCTTTTCCCAAATTCTCACCAGCATGAGCTGTCTATTACTTGTGCTATTCAGTTTAGGTATTCTGATGGGTACAAGATGAAGTGTCCAAGTAGTTTTGATTTGCATTTCCCTGGTGACTAAGGATGTTAAGCCTTTTAAAAAGCATTTC
>NC_045030.1:89510280-89514163 GCF_008632895.1 Mastomys coucha
CTCCCTCCCAAGTGCTGGGATTAAAGGCGTGCACCACCACCGTCTGGCCCATTTGAGTTTCTTCTAAGGAGAAATTTGTTTATATCTGTATACCATTCTTAAATTAGATTATTATTTTTTAACATTTGTTTTCAGTCCTCTATCAGACGTATAGAGTTGTAAAAAAAATTCCATTTTGTAGTGTGCTGCCTTTTACAAATGGCAGTGTTGTTTGCCTTACCAAAGCTTTTCAATTTCATGAAGTCCCAATTGTCAATTGACAGTCTTAATTCCTATGCTGTTGGTATCCTGTTCATAATGTTGTCTTCTGTGCCAATGCATTCAAGGCTATCCTCTATTTTCTCTTTTATCAAGGTCAGCATGACTGGCTTTATGTTGATGCATTTGTTCCACTTAGACTTGTATTTTATGCAAGGAGATAAATATGGATCTATTTGTATTCTTCTACATGCAGTCATCCTGTTTGACTATCAGCATGTCTTTAAGATGTTGCCCTTTTTTTCCAGTGTGTATTTCTGGTTTCATTATCAAAAGTAAAGTGTCTATAGGGGTGTGTAATTATGTCTCGCTTATTGATTTAATCCCATTGATCAATGTATTTGTTTTTATGCCAATACCATGTGTTTTTTTAAAATTACTATAGTTCTGTGGTAGAGCTTGGAATCAGAGATGGTGGATCCTGTAGAAATTCTTTTATTGTTCAAGATTATTTTAGAATTTCGTCATTGACTGACACATTAGCTACTTCTTATGAATTATATACTAATAAAATCAATAGGGGTATATTCCCCTGTGATGAAGATACTGTTATATGGGATATTCTGACCCCTCCAACAACACTCAGTCTTGATAATTTTGTTACTTGGTAATTATTTTTCTTTAAGATTTATTTTATGTGTTTGCTTGCGTATATGTCTGTTGTAGATTTAAAAATTTCACACTCTACATTTAATAGCGGTTCTTAAATGTTTTAACTTCCCTTCTCGTCTACCACCCACCAGAAGTAGTGGGATCTAAAGGTTATTAGAATACAAGAAAAGTGGACCTGTTTAGAAATAGTTCTTTGGAGAAAATCCAATATGTATTGTCAGGATATAACCAACAGTGCAGAAACAGCCAGGCTTCCGCTGAATCAGCATGAGTCAACAGGGGTGACAGGACCAGCAGAGATACCAGGAAAAGTTCTCTGCTGTGCTCCTCACAATGAAGTGAAGATCAGCAAAGACAAAGACTGGAAACCAATGAAGCATTGCAAAGCTAGTTATACAAGCCCTCAACCCTGTCACTGTACATTGGGTCCTATTTATATTCCCTCCAAACATTATGTATCCTTCCATGGGCCTTGCTTCAGCAAAACACCAGTTGAGTCTGTCTTAACAAAATTCCACAAGAGTCTGTATAAACCGGAATTACTCTGTCAATTTGCCTGAGTCTAAGGAAACAGCAAGAAGCCAAAAGAACACCACCAGATGTTTGTGGTGTATTACTATGAAGCAATGACAAATGATGACCACTAAGGAGTACCATCCAGATCATCCACTGTCTGTTGGGTTATAATTATATCCCCTTTTATCATCATGTGTCCTTTCATGAATTTGCTTTATCAAAACATCCTTCCACATATATCTGCTTCAGGAGACCATCGTTTGACATAACTGACTTTCCAAAGAATCCAGAAGCTTCCACTTTAGTCTCTGTACCATGTCTGATGCCCGAAGAGGTAAAAAAAAAAAAGTCACACACCTTGGAACTGGTAGTGTATCATATGGTTGTGAACCATCATCTGGGGATTGAACTTTGGTTGAACCTTGGTCCTTTGCAAGAGTAACAAATGGTCTTAACCACTGAGCCAACTTTCTAACCCTGTTACCTGCTAATTCTGATATTTGTTAATTTGCTATTTGTCTATTTTCTGTATATTTTGAGTTGTTTGTTGTATAACTTGTGAAGAATCAAAGATGTATTAAAATCTCTAATCTTTATAAGAAGAGTATGATGTAGAAATTTAACTTAGGGGTTGAACATGTCTGAAAGCTATTTTATAGGTTTATAAATGTTTTGAAAGCACTTTATCTACTTTGTTTTACTTGAACCGTGTTTATGTCACAACTCTCCTATTGTAAATTTTAATATCTTTTTATGCCATGTAATACAACTAAGAGGTTTATTTTGATTGGGGCATTACTAATAGTCTCATTTACCAATAGCTTCACTTTCAAGTCCTGTGTATCTGCATGTATACGTGTGTGTGTGTGTGTGTGTGTGTGTGTGTGTGTGTGTGTGTGTGTGTGTAGGCATACAAGTGTAGTGCAGATTGAGTGCTTTATCACTCAGTTAATACACTAATATTTTATTTCAATGTTTGGATATCCAAATGTTTTGTGTCTTATAAAAGTGAAAGCTGTCTGTATTTTTTATTTAATGTGTACATCTGAGCGTTTACAATTTTGTTTTTATCTTTTATATTTACTATAACTATGATATCTTTATTTATGATCTTATATTCTGTCATGTTGATTCCTTATTACAATGCTTTCTCTCCTTCCCTCAACATTACTTTGAATGTTTTTAAGTGAAGCTATGTCTCACATAGGGCACTTTCAGGTCTCATCTACCCTACTTTCCAGCACCAATCATGATAATGAGTCTGGTACCCTAGATTTTAATTTAAATGTGGTTCAAGGACCAGAAGCACCTGGAGACTTGCAAAAACTGCAGAACCTTAGTCCCCATTTCTGATCTACTGAATCAGAATTTGCAAGTAAACAAAAGCACCAGGTGTTCATATCCAAAATGAACTTTGAGAATCTAAACTACACTATAAATTGTTGGGCCTTGTAAATATGTTTTCTTTTTCTTTTATTTCTTTTCCTTATTTTAAAATCACAGTCATGATTCTAAATGTATTTATTTATATTTACTTCATACAGCTCTTGTGAAGCTTATAGATTTGTTTTTCCTTTAGTATTTATCTGAGAGCATTTTAAAGGAATCTTTGTTTAGCACAGCTTTGACGTATTATATGCTTGAGAATATTTTTACCCTGTCTTCTCACTTAAAGACAGTTTTCAGATATGAAATACTATGTTCAAAGTTAATTTTACTCCAGTCCTTGAAAAACATCCATTTGCATCTGGTATTGTTAAAAAGCCTGACATCAATTGGATTTTTCTTCCTTTGTATGTCACCTGTTCTTTTTTCCTTTTATAAATGCTTAGAATTTGCTTTGTCTTTGAATTCTTATACTTCACAATACTATGTTCAGATCTAAATTCTCTTTTTATCTCCCCCCTCGGTTTTGGTGTGGGTGTGCATATGTGTGTACATGGTGTAGTGGATGTATTTAGGGGCTGAATTGAGTACAGTATTTTGTTTATAATAATAATAGTAAGTAGTAGTACTCCACCACCACAAACCTGTATCCCTTCCTGTTTATAAGGTGGAAGAGTCTCTCTTTATAGCTCAGGCTAGATTGGAACTCCCTATGTAGGAAGCTATGGCTGGCTTGGAACTTCTGATTTTTCAGTATCCACCTCCCACGTGTTAGGATTGTATGGTTATACCACAAGGCCCTGAATTCTAAATACTTTTGTTTTGGTTTTGATTTTATTTAATATTTTTTAGGTTCTTTTGACTTTCAGTCTTTTGAAAAGTCCTGTGTACTCAAATATTTCTTCTTTAGTGTTTTCTTTTTTCCTGGAAAACATTTGTGTGTCCACTGCCACTTTTTCTTGGCTATTTTTTATACTTCTGTCTTCCTCAACCTGGTATTCAAATGGATTTTTTTCCTCAGTTCTGTGTTCTTCATCTCAGAACTCTCTTCAAACATTTTTACACAAAACATTTTAAGGATATATATATATACATATATATATATATATAT
>NC_045030.1:89514173-89539450 GCF_008632895.1 Mastomys coucha
ATATATATATATATATATATATATACATTCCTCTGGGAATCAATAATCCAGGACATAATTCACTTTTGAAACATCTGTACTCATCAGAATTCAGTTATTTTGACTTGCAGATCAATACTTACTGACTAGCCTGTCAAGCAGCACAGAGGGGCATCACCCAATGCATTCAGCTCCAGGCCCTATGAAATTAACAGAGTAGAAAAGACTGCATGTGGATGATTCCATCACAGGCAAGGTCAAGTGCTTCTGCAGGCCCCTGTTATAGTTTATATTTCTACCACCACTCTCAAAGGTATTGATTTTGGAAACAGACATAGTTTATAGGTTTAGACAAATGGGGTAACATGAATAGTGGAAATTATTTTACTTCCTAATATTTTCACAAGTCTAGCCCTACAGGAGAGTTAAATTTGAATGGTTTGATTTTTATCCTTGTGGACTGAAAAACTTTCTACATGATAAGCTAGAGAGATAAACCAACAATTAAAAAAGGATTCTGTACTTGCAGAGGACCTCAGTCCAGTTTCCACCTCAGAAATGAATGAAAAGAAAAATAAATGAAAAAGGAAAGGCCATGACTACTCCTAGGTACGCTGAAGGAATAGATTTATTGGAGATAAAAGTGAAAGCGTAGCCAGGGGTAGAAATCTGGGAGAGTCCACAGAGATTAGGATCAGACTTCTCTGGGCCACAGGAAGAAAGAAGGGGAGCCACTGACCAAGACGGGAGGCCTGTGCCAAGAGACTGACCAAGAGGTTGATGTAGTCAAACTTGCTGCTTATATAGCAAAGGGTAGTTGGGAGAAGGACAACCCAGACCCTAGAAAAGTTTAGCAGGGGTGGGGAGGGAAGGCAGGGTATGCAAGCAACCCAGAAACAGGTAGGGACTGAGAGATGCTGGGAGAACCTTACAGCCAGGTCCATTTTGATATGTTAAATAGGCACCTCAGCCATTTCTTTGAGTTTGAGACCTAGCAAGAATGTCCTATACATCTAGCTCTCTTCTGACCATGGACATTGCCCTTATTTGCACACACAGACACATATACAAATACCACACAAATACATACACACACACATACACACCACATATACACACATCATACACCCCACAAACAACACATACATACAATCCATACACACACATACACATACCACACACATACCACATATAAATATACATGCATCTCATTTACATACACATCACATACACACAGGTAACATAAACACACACAACACACCATACACATACTACACATAACATATACACCATAATACACATACCACATACATATACCACATACATTCACACCCCCCCACACAAATACCATAGACATACAGAACACACCACACACTCCACACGAGAAATACACTACAAAAACCACACATACCACACACACACACACACACACCATACAACACAGACACACACACATACCACACACACACACACACACACACACCATACAACACAGACACACACACATACACACACACAAAATTAAATATAAAATAAAATCTGGAAAACAAAAATCTTTCCACTGAATAACTATATACAACTTTATGAGTCAAAAAGACTTTTGAAACTTTGCAATTTCTTCTAGTTGCCTAAAAATGATTCACTTGATTGCCCTAACTCCTTCAGTCTGCAAAAAGTCAAAAGTGGCTAAAGAATTTACCTGTCCAATCACTATCCTATGATAAAATTTTGACCCTCATTCTTAGAGTACTGTACTTGTCACAAGCAAGCAAACAACACAAAAAGCATACAACAATTTCTTCAACCACTGTGAGATATTTGTGTATCTCCTGCTGCCTTGGAGGGTGTTTTTCTTTGAAATGCAATCCTGGAAAGGGGCTCTATCTCCAAGAGTCTGTAGAATGGTCATAGCCTACACTGCATAAAAGTAAATGAGAAGGAACTAGAGCCAATTCTATAGTTCATCAAGTAAACTTCTTATTTTCCAGCTCTTGTAATTTTTTTCTTATACCTTCTGTCCAAGGTACAAGGTCTCTCTACTGCTTTTTTCCCCTGTAAGACAGCAACTCCTTCTGAGCAGATTTTAATTGAGCCCCACTCTTTCCCTTACTGAAGTGGTTACTGAGTACCCAAGAAACCTCCTTAGTTGCC
The DNA here is from genome assembly GCF_008632895.1 of Mastomys coucha. Taxonomy (NCBI): domain Eukaryota; kingdom Metazoa; phylum Chordata; class Mammalia; order Rodentia; family Muridae; genus Mastomys; species Mastomys coucha. Next base: position 89,516,304 of record NC_045030.1, read on the forward strand.
AGTTCTGTTTAGCTTTGACCTCCCAAGTCCTGAACAGAGAAAAGAATAAGCACAAATTAAGAGGAAAGAAGACTCAAGAGTAGTACTTCTGTAGTTTTTCTCCCTCCTCCTCCCCATATACTGTCACATTTTCCTCCACAAGCTCTGCTGCCTTCCAACCTGTCTCTGTCTCAAAGTCTCCTTGCTTCACAATCTTAGTTGTAAAGTCTGGAACTTTAACCAAGTACTAGACAAGTTTGTATCTTATTCTTCCCAGAGCTAAGGAGATAAGCTTTTGCCTATGTATGCTATGTAATCTTCTGAGACTTGGCTTTATTTACATAATTTCCAGAACCAAAAAGAAGAGGAAGGGGAAGAAGAGGAAGAAGAGGAAGAAGAAGAAGAAGAAGAAGAAGAAGAAGAAGAAGAAGAAGAAGAAGAAGAAGAAGAAGAAGAAGAAGAAGAAGAAGAAGAAGAAAAGACAGTCAAGAAGAGTAGATGGCAGGAAATCATTAAACACAGTACTGAAATCAATTAGAAACAAAGAGAACAATACAGAGACTCAGCAAAACCAAGAGTTCGTTCTTTGAGAAAATCAACAAGATAGATAAACCCTTAACAGAACTAACTAAATAATAATAAATAATATGCAAATTAATAGAATCTAATAAAGAAGTAATGGGGGCATAACAACTGACATGGAGGAAATCCTGAGAATCAGAAAGATATTTAAAACAAACAAGCAAACAATAACACCCTTTACTCCATGAAATTGGAAACTCTAAAAGAAATGGATAATTTTCCCAATTTATATTACTTAGGAAAGTTAAGTAAAGATCAAGTAAGCAGTTTAAACAGACCTAAAACTCCTAGTGAAACAAAAGCAGTCATTAAAAGTTTGTTAATTAAAAACAATAACAAAAACAAAAACAAAACAAAACAAACAAAAAAGGGTCAGATCAGATGGGTTTAGCACAGACTTTCAGAGAAAATTAATTGAATATCCTCCAAATTCTCCAAAAAATAGAAAAAAGAAAAATCAGCATTGCCAAATTCATTCTATGAGGCTACAGTTACCATGATACAGAAACCACACAATGACACAACAGAGAAAGTTGCAGACATATTTTCTCTATGAAATAGATCCAAAAATACTTAATAAAATACCTACAAACTGAGTCCAAGAAGAACATCCACTATGATAAAGTAGGCTTCATTCCAGAGATGTAGGGATAATTTAATATATGAAAAATCAGTATTATAATCTACCATATAAACGAACTGAAAGAAAAAGAAAATACATGCTGATCTCATTAGTTGCAGAAAAGGCCTTTGACAAAATTCAACACCCCTTTGTGATAAAAGTCTTTAAGAGATTACAGATTCGAGGGACATATGTAAACATAATAAAGGCAATTTACAGCAACCCCATAACTAACATTAACTTAATGGATAAAACTAAAAAGTAATTCCACTAAAATCAGGAACAAGAAAAGATTGTCCACACTCTCCATACCTATTCAATATATTACTTGAAGTCTTAGCTGCAGCAATATGGCAACTAAAGGAAATCAAAGGGACACAAATTAAAAATGGAAGAAATCAAACTATATTTGTGGATAATATGATAGCATATGTAAGTGACCCAAAAATTCCACCAGGAAACTCCTACAGTTGCTAAACACTTTCTGCACAGAAGTTGGATACAAAATTAACTCACAAAGTCATTATTAGCTCTCCTATACACAAATAACAGACTTAGAAAGAATTCAGGAAAACAACACTTTTCACAATGCAACCAAATAACATGAAAATATCTTGGGGTAACTCTAACCAAAGGAATGAAAGACCTATATGATAAGAACTTCAAGTCTCTGAAGAAAAAATAATGAAGAAGTTCTCAGAAGATGGAAAGATCTCTCATGCTCATGGATCACCAGGATTAACATAGTAAAAATGGCCATCTTACCAAAAGCAATCTACAGATTTAATGCAATCCCCATCAAAATCACAAGCCAAACAATACTTTACAGACCTTGAAAGAACAATTCTCTTTTTTTTCCTCTTTTCCTTTTCTTTTGTTTTTTTTGTTTGTTTTGTTTTGTTTCTGAGAAATAAAAATTCTCAACTCTGTATTTAAAGACAACAAAAGAGTCATATCTAGAACAATCCTGAACAATAAAGGAACAATGGAAGATCTCACAAATCCTGATCACAAGCCATTCTACAAATCTATAGAAATAAAAACAGCATGGCATTATTACAAAAACAGACATATCAAATCAATGAAATACAATTGAAGACCCAGACATAAATCCATACACCTATGGACATAAGGTTTGTTTGTTTGTTTGTTTGTTTGTTTAATAAAGAAGCCAGAAGTCCATACTGGATGAGGGAGAATACCTCAAATGGTGCTTGTCAAACAGGATAGGTGCATGTAGAGGAATATAGATAGATTTCTATTTCTATTTCTATTTCTATTTCTATTTCTATTTCTATTTCTATTTCTATTTCTATTTCTCTGCATAAAGCTGAACTCGCAGTGTACCAAAGATCTCAACATAAAGCTAGATATACTGATAGAAGGGAAAGTGGGGGGAATAGCTTTGAACTCATTGATACAGGAGAATACTTTACGAGCAGAGAACAGTTAACACAGGCAGTAAGATCAACAATTAATGAATGGGATTGTAGGGAGATCAGCTTAAAGAAAGCATTGGAGTAACCAGGCTTGTCAAACATGTGGGTTTATTTTTCTCAACAGAAAAAAATGACTGAAGCCTGGTCATCCAGAAGGCTGGAGTGAATGTTATTTGACAACCTGGTGATCTTTCTGCTATTCTATGAAGCCAGCCTTCTTGAATCCTACAATAGTCACAGTATTGTTTATACCCTTATCTTGAGCTTAGTCTCTTAGTGAATAGCACAGATCCTTATAAATGAGGTCTTATACGCTTTGCATACTCCAAGAATAGAATCTATTCTCATGATTATTACAAATCCTCCTTCAGCTGGCCCTTGCCCTAAACTCTGTTAATCAGCCAGTAGAACTCATACTTATTGTAAAGGTCACAGGTAAGTTTTGCTACTTTGCTAGGGAGCTTTAATGTAGCTAATTCTAAAGCTTTGCTATATAATTGTCAAATAGAAACCATTTTCCAAAGTTTTACTGGGCTTAAATGTTATTAGACTTTGGAAGTTTTTATCTAGTGCTGGAAAACTTAGTGCTGATTGAATTCCATTCTTCACCTTATGTAGAATGTCTTCCCTCTGGCCATGAGACTTTCAGAGATCTCCAACATGTGACCTTAACAAGATAAAAAGCTTCTACACAGCAAAGGAAGCCATCATTCAAAAAAGTTAGCAGCCTATAAAATGGGAAATACTTTTACTAATTCCACATACCACAGAGGAATAATATTAAAAATATATAAAGAACTCAGGAAACTTGATATTAAAAAAACAAATAATTCAATTAAAATGGAGTGCATATCTAAATATATAATTCTCAATAGAAGAAACTCAAATGGCTGAGGAGCACTTAATTAAATGTTCAATATCCTCAGCCATTGGAGAAATGCATATGAAAACTAGTTTGAGATTCCATCGTATACCTGTCAGAATGACCAAGATAATAAACAATTGACAGATCATGCTGGTGAAGATGTGTAGCAAGGGAAATACTCCTCCATTATTGGTGGGAGTGCAATCTTGTATAGCCACTACAGAAAGATGGGGATCAATCCACTTCAAGATAGAGCTATACCACTGTAGGGCATACACTCAAAGAACACTTCATTCTACCACACAGACTTGATTAACCATGTTGATTGCTGTTCAAGTCATAATAGTCAGACACTGGAAACAACTTTGATGTCCCTCAATACAAGAATGGATTAAGAAAGTTTGGTACATATATGCAATGGAGGATTACTCAGCTGTTTGTAGACAAATGGATGGAACTAGAAAAAATTATTCCAAGGTAAGTCAGACACAGAAAGATAGATTGGTTAGGCATAGGGAAATGAAGTAGGGAGAGCACAAAGATCACCATGGAAGGGTAAAATAGAATACATTTTATGGGTGGACTAGAGTTGGAGGTGTCAAGAATAGGAGAATACATGGGAAGGCAAGGGGGAGATGGGATTGAGGGAGGAAATGAGGGAAGAGACAGCTAGAATTAAAGGGCATTTGAAGGGTGGTATGAATACTTAGTACAGTGGACACTTCCTACAAAGGAAATCATAACAAAGACTCTAAATAATGGAGATGGAACCTGAACTGGCCATCTCTTGCTTCCAAATAAAACTTTCAGTTCTGGGACTAGGTTTCATTCAATTGAATCCAAAAACAATACAGGTTGTTGTCAAGACAATACATTGCTGTCCAAAAACTGAGGGCAAAGCCCCACTGCTAAAGACAACACCAGCAAAACTCATTGATCAGGGAGAGGTAAAGTTGATGCCTTCATGTATCTTCTTCCCCATTTTCTAGTGACTTTGACACAGAAAGGTACTCTGATGGGTACCAAAAGGGAAACATAAACACTAACCTAGGCACAAAAGTTTTGACTTATAATCTGTCCTGCCTGCAAGATGTTAGTGCAATGATTGCACACATCTTGTTAGAGTAACTAACCAATAACTGATTTGACTTAAATCCTACTCCCTGAGATAAAAGCCATACTTGACATTGGTTGGTGACCAAGTACCTGAGATGAGATAGCCCAGAGCCCTAGGGTAAGCCAAATATTCAAATACTATTTCTGTAAACACAAAGAAATGAGGAAAGAAAGAGAGAGAGAGAGAGAGAGAGAGAGAGAGAGAGAGAGAGAGAGAAAGAGAGAGAGGCAGAAGGAAAGAAAGGCAGAGAGAAAGAAAGAGAGAGAAAGAGAGAGGCAAACAAGCAAACAAATAGAATAAAATAAAATGTTCTTAATGATATTGTGCTAGACTCAAAGATAACTTGCTATACTCATAGATCTGTGCTGTATTCAGCCATCATCAGAAAGGCTTCCTCCTGCAACAGATTGGAAAAGGAAACAAGTACAGAAATCCATAGCCAGACATTTCCTAGAGAAAGAACCCTTGAAACAGGATTTGATGGTTCTATCAAATCCCTCCCTTCAGAGCTCAGGGAACTATCTGGAAAAGGATGCCAAAGTACTGGGAGAGAAAGCATGGAAGGAGGACACCAGGAGAACAAGGTCCTCTAAAACAACTAAACAGGACTCTTTTGAACTCATGTAGACTGAAGACACACACAAGGGCCTACATGGGTCTGTATCAGGTAAATAAATATACTAGAGCTTTCAGTTTTGTATGTTTATGGGTCTCCTGAATATGTGAATGATTTTTTCTTTGATTCTTGTGCTTTCCCTTGGTCCTCTTTTCTTTTTCCATTGGTGTTCTTGTCTAATTTCTGTATAATGGGTTTATATTTTATTTTGTTATATTTTGTTGTTATGTGCTAGAAGTCTGTTATTTTCTAATGAGAGATAGAAAGTAAGTGTATCTTGATGGAAGAAGAGGGAGGGAAGAACTGGAAGGAATAAGAGGAGGGGAAACTGTATTCAGATTATATCATATGAGAAAAACATCTGTGTTTAATAAAAAGGAAAAATAAACAATGACAATATATTTACATAATTTTAAAATCCATTTTTGTTCATTTTATTCAGGTAATTACTACCCAGCAAAATCATCTTCTAAACATTACCCATTCCCACTGTCAAAGTAAAAGAAGTTCTTTGTATTAGAGGGAAGGGAAGGATAGATAAGTAGCAGTGCCTGTCATAATCAAGAAGTAAGATGTACTGTGTAGTACTCAGAAAGGAAAATATAGTAAGATGGAAATCATGTGCATTTCTTCCTGAGAGTATTCCCTTTTATCCTTACTCTTAAAGTTTTTATATATTTTCATAAGTGAACACTGATTGTTTCACTATTCAATCATTTTAGTCCGAGATCTACCATATTCTCCACAATCACAGTGTTAGTTTTTCTAAACAGTCAATGGTCATAATGTAGATAAACTTTTAGTCCTAGTGTTTTCTTTATAATAATCCAAAGCCAAATTTACCATTTTACTGTTTGGGCATAACGTAATTTTCATAGTTACTAAACATTAGATTGAGCCTTTTCTCTACTTCACTTAACCTTTGACCAATACATGATTTATTTCTTAATTTTAAATATTTTACTTCCATTTTTAATATTCACATAATGATAGATCATATCATTGAAGCAATTGCTTTTATTTTCATGGCTGGGATTTTGAATTATATATAAAGTGCTATATATTAAATTTGGAATTACTCTGTCAAATAATAAGCTTCTTTTAGAACTCACATATATTTTTAGTTTTAATAGTACCTGTTTCCAGGGTTAGCCCTTAGCAAAATTATGAGAATAGATGATGTTTCTGTAAAATAAATGTTGTTGCTGTAGCCTATTCTGTAGCTGTTTATTTTTGGCATATCCCAAATTCCATTCCATTTTTAAGTATCCAGTACTTTTCTGTCCCTTTCTCTTGGTTTACAACCTGCTTTGAAAACTGGGTCTAGGGGCTGGAGAGATGGCTCAGTGGTTAAGAGCACTGACTGCTCTTCTCTTCCAGAGGACCTGAGTTCAATCCCCAGCAACCACATGGTGGCTCACAACCATCTGTAATGGAGTCCAACACCCTCTTCTGGTGTGTCTGAATACAGCAACAGTGTACTCATATACATAAATCTTTAAAAAAAAAAAAGAAAAGAAAAGAAAACTGGATCTAATTTTAATCATCGATGTCAGTTTAAAGTTGAGTCAATATTTTTGGGCTCCCAGAGAATATTAGAAGAGATAATGTACCATAGTTACAGACTTAAATATTAGATTTGTCTCTTACTTGCTTTGTGACTTGAAGGAGTACATTATGCATCTAAGGCTGGTTTTCTCATAAAATTAAATGAACATGTTACTTTCAAGTCAAGATTGTCATGAAGTTAAAAGAAGATAATCATGTAATGAACTTTCTATATTGCTAAGCAAATAGTAAGCATTTAATAACCTCTAGACATTATTAGTAATAAGTATCATATTCATATTAAATTTATTTTCAATCATGACATGAAAATATAAAACCCCTTTTTTTTTCCAAGACAGGGCTTCTCTGTGTAGCCCTGGCTGTCCTGGACCTCACTCTGTAGACCAGGCTCGCCTCGAACTCAGAAATCCACTTGCCTCTGCCTCTCAAGTGCTGGGATTAAAAGTTTGTGCCACCACTGCCAGGCATAAAACTCCTTTTTAAATGAGGCTCAGGAACCCACTCAGCTTTAAATATCATGAGTTCCTGTAACAGCGGGTATTCTAAGCATACTTGATGATTTTCTTTTTTATTCTTATTATCTACTAACTTTAAGTTTTATAAAATTGTCTCACATACTCATATCAATTGCTTACATTTAATTTAATTTTCTTTTTACTTACACACTTTATATCCTGCTCACTGCTCCCTTCAGATCACCTCCTCCCACAATACTTTCCCAATCCCCACTTCCACTTCTCCTCTGAGCAGATGGGGACTCCTGAGTATCCCTACCACCAGCACCCTGGCACTTCATGTGTTTGCAAGGCTAGCTGCTTCCTTTCCCACTGATACCAGACAAGGCAACCCAGCTAGTAGAATATATCCCACTTACAGGTAACAGCTTTTGGGATAGTCCCCTCTCCAGTTGTTCAGGACCCACACAAAGGTCAAGTTATACATCTGATACATATGAGGAGGGAGGCCTAGATCCAGCCCATCTATGTTCTTTGGTTAGTTGGTTCAGACTCTGAGAGCACCAAGGGCCCAAGTTAGTTGACTCTGTTGGTCTTCCTGTGGTGTCCCTATCCCCTTCTGGGCCTGCAATGCAATCCTTCCTCTTATTCTTCCTTAAGAGTCCCCAAGCTCCATCCACTGTTTGGCTGTGGTTGTCTGTATCTGTCTAAATCAGCTGCTGGGAGAAGCCTCTCAGAGGACAACATGCTTCTGTCTACAAGCATAACAGAGTATCATTAGTAGTGTTAGGGACTGGTACTTGCCCACAGGATGGCCATTACCCTAGTCTCTGCTGCCACTCCAATGCCTGAACTACTTGTAGTCAGGATAAATTTTGGGTTGAAAGTTAGTGGGTTAGTGTCTCCATTGTTCCACTGGGGTTCCTGTCTACAGAAGACATTCCATATCTGTAATGCTGTGAGTCACACCGAAGGTCACTCCCATTGATTCTTGAGTACTTTTATCTGGCTGTCCCTCCTTTTCTTCCCAACACTTGATCCTGAATCCTATCCCCCATTCTCCTCCCAATCCCCTCTCTGATCCAGTTCCCTTCCTCTATCTGCCTCTTATGACTATTTTATTCCCTGTTCTAAGTGAGATTTAGCCTTCCTTGATTGGTCCCTCTTTCTTTGGGTCTGTGGAGTATAACTTGGTACCTTTATTTTATGGCTAATAGCCACTTATATGTTACTGCAAACCATGTATGTCCTTTTGGGACTGAGTTAGCTCATTCAAGATGATATTCCCAAGTTCCATCCATTTGCAGGCAATTTTCATGATGTCTTTGTTTTTAATAGCTGAATAGTATTCCACTGTGTAGGTGTACGTCATTTTCTTTATCCATTCTTCAATTGATGGACACCTAGGTTGTTGATTTTTAAAAATTATATGAATGAGTGTTTTGTCACATATGTGTGTGCACCATGTGGATGTAGTACCAGCAAAGACTAAAAGAGGGTATCAAGTCTGCAAGACCTAGAACTACAGTAGGTTATGAGCCATGATGTCAGGACTTGGAACCAAGCACAACGTCTCTACAAGAGGTGTAAGTGCTCATACAGGAACCATCACTCTAGTCCCAGTACCTTACTGTTTGACTCATGGACTCTCATTGAACCTGGAGCTCAGTTTTACTGGCCATCAAGCCTTAGATACCCTTCTATCTCTGCCTCTGCAGTACGGAGAGGAGATTAGAGGTGCATACCATAATGCCCTGCATTTTTCTTAGGTTCTGGGGGTCAAACTTAACTCTCCATTTACACAGAAAGCACTTTAAGAAAGAAGGCATTTCGTTTTCTTTGGTAAATACACTACAAAGCATTAGTAACTAAAATGATGTTAATTTGAGCAACCATTAATATTTCTGTCAATAACTCTGAAAAATAAACACATCTCTCTAGTTCAAGCCATTCTCTTTAAAACAAGTATTAAGGCAGGAACAAAGAAGCAAAGAAAAGCAAATGCTGCTGGCTTATATATTTAGAAAGCCAGAGGAAAGGGGATGAAGCAAAAAGGTTGAAGATGAGCAAAGCCTGACAAAAAAGAAAACATTTTTTGTGGTGTGTCAGTATTTCCTTCTATAGACATTCGGTATCTGGAGGGTTATTACTTTGTTCTAATATTTCACTCTACAAATGGCAAAGAGGGTGGCAATGTGGGAATAAAAAGAATGCTCATGTTTTTATAGAGAGATTTGTAACCACTGAATCAAAAATTACTTACTTTAGTTATACATGTTAAAACAAAATAACATTTATGCTTGTGTTCTAAATATCTTGCTGTTTCTCCAATGTTTATGAACAAAAATGTATGCATGATACAAGAGATAAACAATTTTTAGTTCTAGTTCCTTTTGTTATCTCCCTTGTTTCATAATTTCACTGATTGATGAAATCTGATAAGATACTTTTGAAAATCCCCTACAATTAAATTGTTTAATAGTTATGAGGTCAGAGATGTAGTCAAACTCTGGAAAAATGACTCCCATCCCTATGACTAAGCTTATGGTTAGCATTTCTTATCTCATTTTTCAACTGGAAATATTCCACTGCCTTTCTAGTCAAATGCATTTCCTCTTGGAAATTTCATCCCCTTCATGATACCATCTATCAGAGTTAATGTTGCCTGGTTTTGAAAACCTTGTAATATTCCCCCAAAGAATAAACCTGGTTTATATTACTCCTGTTAGAAAGCACAATCCTGCAGCAGCACTCCTGTATACTTTAGAGTGCCTCACACTTCTCTACATGAAGTACATGTGTGAAAGAGACTGGCTTGAAATTCTTGGCTTCTAGAACTTCCCAACCAACGATGGAAGGGAATTGGAAGACAGACTCTCCAGCTTCCTCACTTCTCAGTGGAATAAGTCAGAGATTGAGCCTCTCTCAGGGTGCCTCTCAGAACTGATGTATAGCTGCTCTAATGCCTTCCTGCTTGCTCAACATAGCATTTGGTGGTTTTCTTTCTTTTGTTTTTCATTCTCTCATTGTATTCTTGTTTCTAGAGAATCTTTTCCTAAATAGATGGCTTTATTGCAAATCTTTGTGTCAGCCTTTGCTTCTTGAAACTATCAAGAAATGGTGGTTAGTATCCAACGTGGTTTTGGGAAGAATTGTATGAAGGAATGAGTGCTGATATTAAGTCATGTTCTGGCTAAATGTTTACAGGGATTCACTAAAGTTGGTTAGGGGACTATTATTTTTTTTCCTGAGACAGGATTTCTCTGTATATCCCTGGCTGTCCTGGAACTCACTCTGCAGACCAGGCTGAACTCAAACTCAGAAATCTGCCTGCCTCTGCTTCCCAAGTGCTGGGATTAAAGACGTGCACCACCACTCCTGGCTAAGGAACTATTATTAATAACTCTAAGCTATATCATAGCCTGTAAGACTTGTGCAAGTGATGAAGTTGGAAGACAAAAGAGGAGCAACAGTTCTAGCACCATATGGATCCCACAACAAAAGAAATTATATGAATTGTGTGCTTTCATGACTGTTTTTAACTGCATTTGAAACTCTAGAGTAATTTGCAGGCAGAGAGAAGCCAACTATGAGTTTAAGGCATGGTGCTGAAATCAGAATACTATTTGGCAACTATAAAAAAGATCCTAATGTCCTAGAGCAAGAGGGTGAATGTGTAGAGAAATTGCTTGTAATAGTTATACTGCCCATAACAAATTGGATGTGTGTACGTACAGGGTTAACACCAGAGTATAGATATGCAATATCTTATCTTCATGGATTTGACTGCAGAAACCAATATTTACTTATAAAGAAACGATGAGATAGGGCCCTTGATGCACTTGTAAAATCCCAAGTCCACTGATTTGTTCTGCTTTCACCTATTTGCTTTTGCCCATAAATAGGGTCATGGCTCAGCATGACCTAAGAAGGAGAGTTGTACTCCTGCTATGCCACGTAAATTTGTTCCTCTAAGAAACTTGAGAACATACCTGAGAAAGAATCTTGTGTTTGCTGGACTGGAGTTAGGGTCACTGAACTTAAGGCTAGATAGAAGAGGTTTGATTGAAGCACTCTCCCGAAACAGGATTTAGCATCCTGGCAAGGACACTAGAGTCAATCTTAAAACACAGGTGAAATGGTTCTTTGAAGCTTGAAAATAATAGTCTATAGGAAATGAGGTGACATTGCTAGAAATAACTTGGCAGAATATTGAAAGTGTCATCAAAAGGCTTACAGAATTGGGCCTCTTGAAACGGATTCATTATGTAAAGCTTGAGAATTCTCTAGTTCATGATGTTTCCCAAGAAAGCAACAATAAGTTACATAAACAAGTAGTCCAGATTCTTGTGCCACCTACCTTTTGCACTGGCATTTGCCCCCTTGCTTTCACCTATAGCCTCATAGTATATCCTCATGATATGCTAATAGGATGAGAGAAACTGAGAAATGACATTGGTATACCAGGGACCACAGTCACATCTAAGGTTCATCAAATATGAACACTAAATGATTATAGTCAGAAGATCTATGCACAGTACAGCTGCCCATTGATTTGTGTGAATAGATATGAGGTCTCCCATAAGACTGTATGGAGACTTTAGCAATACTAAATAGTTTTGCTGTCTGGCTAATGCTCTCAGAAGGATAACTATGAGGAAGACAGGGACAAAGTGTATTCTGAAAAGATATGTGTATGTGTATATATGAATGGGGCCATAAATAGTATATGATTTCTTGGTTATTATGGTAGTGCTTAGTAGACAGCATCTATCAGAGAACAGGTTGTTTTCTATTAGATGAAAAGAACTACTGTCTAACTAGATTTTTATCTTCTGCCCACTGATTTTACCATGCCACAATGACTATATGATATTCTTTAACTGTGAATACAAGCAGCCTAATTTTGTGTACAACAGAGAGCTTTCTTTTTTCAATTGGTTCCCTACTGTAGTCTCTAAATACCCAGCCTATGAGAAGTAGACAACCATGATGTGTTGGCAGATAGTGACATCTTTTCAAAGAAACAACTAGGGACTCTGGAAAGATTACATTGGATCCATTTATTAATTTCCTATAGTTGCTGTAACATTGTAGCAAAAGCTTGGCAACTTAAGTCAACAAAATTTTTCTCTTGCAGTTCTGAAATCTAAAAATCTGAAATTAATATCACTGAATCAAATTGAAGGTGTCAGCAGGACACCTAGAATCTTTAGGGAATATTTTCTTGTTTTTTTTTTTTTATATCTTCTAGCAGCTTCCAGAATTTCTGAGTCTCAATCACCTCAACCAAATTGCCTTATTCTGTTCTGTGGGAAGAAAATAACTTTCTGCTCTGTCTCTTATCAGGAGGAATTGTATTTAAAGCATACTTGCATACTTTCAGGTAATCTCCTTAAAATCTTCAACTTAATTAAACCAATAAAGAGCCTTATCATAGATTTGGACCTGACATCTTTTGGGTCATTATTTAGAGTATAATTCCAAGAAAGAGAAAAAAAAAACTATCCCTGGTGTAAATAGGTTTGGGTTTCCTCCATCTGAAAGCACACAAAGTAATTGCCCAAGTGGCCATTAGCTTCTAAGAGAAATATCTTCATGAAACTGAGAGGTATATTATTTATTTATTTATTTATTTATTTATTTATTTATTTATCTATTCTTTTTTTTTACATCCAGATGGCAGTTTCTCTCCCTTTTCTACTACCAGTCATTCTGCCCACTTTCCTTTTCCCCTTTCCTTATCCATTCATTCTCTCTATCTTCTCAGAAAATGGCAGGCCTCCCATGTATATCATCTATCCATCCATATCAAGTTTCAGTAAGACTAGACCCTGGGAAATATATTACAGTGTTTATAAAATCTAACTTTCCTCTATACCTTATCACCTTATGTATTTGAATGTTTGAATGCTTACAAGGGAACTTAAGATTGGCATCCTATAGGGTTGGGACATCATTCAGGATTCAAAAATGTGTGTCAACAGTTCTTACACATGGTGTTGCCTTTATATGATACACAGTTTATGGATGAAAAGCATTTTGAGCTTCAGTCTTAAAGGTAACTAGTTTTATTTTATTTGTATATAAAACTCAACATATACAAAACAAAATCTAACATCTCTTTGACCTACTAGCTCACCCAGAGACCAGTCTTTTGAAAGTCATAGTCTCTTTGACCTACTAGTTTACCCAGAGACCAGTCTTTTGAAAGTCATAGTCTCTTTGACCTACTAGTTTACCCAGTGACCAGTCTTTTGAAAGAGATCTTAAAATCTCTTCTGTAAGTGCAATACCATGCCTCTGAGCTTTTGGTCAATTCCAGATGATATTTTTACTTATGGTAAAATTGTTAAAATTTTTTGTATCTAACATTTTTGTTACATGTTTAAGTTGGTTACTCTATGGTCATTTGCTTAATAGTTTCTTTAAATACAGTCATTATTTCACTTTAAGAAATTAATTATAGTACTGCAAGAGATATCACTACCACAAATTTTAAGTGTTGAACAATAATACAGGGTATTTTGCAAAAAAAAAAAAATCAGATGAGAATAAACCTTTAAATTCTAGCTAGATACTGTTGACTGTTGAAGACTCTGAACATAAGGACTACTAAGTCTTTATTTTAAAAATATTAGTAAATGTTAGAGGAGTGTTAAGTCAAAATAGCTCAAAAAGCTCAAATTGAGAATTTCTTCTTGACATAACTAGAGAGACTAGAAGAAATTTAGAATGGAATTATTATTTTTCTGATGGAATTATTATTTTTTCTGTATTGATTAAATTTTTCCAATGTACCTTAAATTATTTTGGTTTTCACTCCAATTAAATGTGGATACCTTGTGATGAAAGTCCTATACTATTTTAACATTGTAACAATGAATAATGGCAAGTAACATTCCACCAAGGACCTTTGGAAAAGCTTGAACATACATTGAAAAATAAGACAAGGCATGAAATTATTGCTCTTATAAGGACTAATATCACATAATCACTATCACCCTCTGTTCTATTTAATTATTTGTAGACTATTATATTGTTTATGTTTGTAACAATTGCTCCTGTTTATTTACCATCCAAAGCCTATTTTGATAGTCATTCTTGAAGTGCTTTATAAAGCTAAGTATATGTTTGGTAAAGCAAGGTAAGGTATGGTGGGAGGGGATGCCTAATTGGACTCATAAAAAGGCATCTTTCCCTGAGGTCTGAGCCATATGACAGGTCTAGTATAGAATAGTTTATTTGGAGTAATGGGAAGGGGAATTGATAAGGGAGTAGAAACAGAGAAAGAGAGGGGATAGAGAAGGATAGAGAGGGGGTGGGGTGAAGAGGTCAGGAGGAACATGTGGAGAAAGAGAGAAAGTGGAAAGGGAGAAAGTGAGAAATGGGCAGGAGAGGGAAGAGAATCACAGAGTCAGAGAGAGGAGAGGCCAAACAATCTCTTTTATAGCCAGCCAGGCCTACCTGACTGTTGCTATATAACTGTTGGACAGAGATTAGTAGGATGGCAACAATTTTTCTTTCTTAACTAATACTACTGTTTAGTAATATCCCACATCACCACTTCATATCCTTTTATGACATATGAGATTACTTCTGATCCTTGAGTAACACAAGATCAGATTATTATTGAAAAGATGGTAGTATACTGAGAAAGGCAGTCCTCTACATCACCCTCAGTAACAATCAATCATGTTACCTTCTTTTACTTACCTTCAAACCATCATTATGAAACTTTACATTTATTTTTATAGTTTTGTTTAAAGTTGGTCTTATCCAATCAGAGTATAGGTTTATGTAGCAAAAGTTTCTTGTGTCTTTGGAAGTATGTAGACCAGTGCCTACCATACATAATGTGTCTCTTCATGACTTAAAGTGCTCTGGCCTTGGTTTGAAGACAAACAAATTAGAGATAATAATGTTCATCTAGAAGAGTGACTGGGAAGATGGAAAGAGGTAATTTCTGTGAAGATTTGGTTACATTAGCAAAAACAATTACTAGTTTATCTTCCTATTACTATTAGATCAGATCAATCTTATGCTCTAGTCAGACTCTTCTGAATTTATGCCAACAAGCTTTGTACTTTTTAACTATGCTCATCACATTACCTTAATAACATAATAACACTTCTCTTGTTACAATATTCATGTATTATTTGTTGTTGGAGAGATCTGTTGAATGCACAATCAAAAACCAGTGTTCAGTGTAACAAGCTAAGAAAGACTAATACAGTACTAATGAAATAATAGATAATTAGCCACTGTGTCTTCAAGAGAAACAATGTCTACTTTTGTTAGGAAGAGACATGAAGTGGGGAGAGCAAGACAGCAACAAATGAGCCAGACACTCTTTCCCATCATTCCTTTAACTTTCTTGCTATCATTCCAGAGTTTGAGGTTTTCCTGACTGTGGAGGAAATACCATTAAAAGGAAACCAAAAATGGAACTGATCACCTTTATGGAATTTTACTGACTCTGCCTAGGAATTCCAAACCACCAGCTCCCGGAATGCTTCAACCTGACACCAAGGTAGTTTACACCCTGGCAACAAATGGCCTTAATTCGCATGACCTTTGTTTGCTTTGCAGAGACTGCAGGGTTAGAACTGATTTCTCATAGTGGTTCAGGCTAACTTCCTAGAACTGTACACTACCTATGCAGGGTTGTCCTGCAAGGAAATTACACACAATGAAATTCACCCTTTTCAAACAAATATTTTTCACAAATGGAGACCTCCATATCCCACTATCTAGGCCACAGATAATAATACCAGTTAGTAAGCAGGATGCTATATATTTATATAGCAGTGTACTCAAACCATTTGTATTCTGCTTTGAAAGGTGAATTAATTCACTGTGTACAAGTCCCTCCTCAATAACTCTAATGACTGTCCACTCAGGTTTCCTACATTACCATCGAGTATGCCTCAGCAACTTAGTTAAATCCTGTCTTAAACATACAACTTCTTTGTAACTCTTAATTGACCTTTTGGTTTTTCCTCTCCTTGGAGGAGTACTCCAAGAGTTCAGTCTCCCATACACCATTTTTTTAAACATTTTCCTCTATTTCATTTCAAAAGCAAATTGACCAGTTCTGTGTGCTTACCTTGATAGATAGACATTTGTGGTTCCTTCAGAAATTATTTTACCAGAACTAGAGCTTCAATATGTTCTTCCTACTCAATGTCAATCTAGTGAGAATTACTGGAAACTATTTGTGTTTGGTATAAGAATATTTAGGCAAGAAAATGAATAGAAATGTGAAACTGACAAGTGTGAGGAGACATCTCCAGGACAAGACAAAGACCTGCAATAAAGGAGGCACTCAGGAATCAATGGAAGTGACCTTAGCTGTGACAAACTACATTAGGGATATGGAATCTGAAGAAGGCACCTCCTATAGACAGATAGGAAACCCAGTGGAACAATAGAGACACCCACCCACAAAACTTTTAACCCCAAATTCATCCTGTCTACAAGTATTCAAGGCACGGGGGGAGGAGCAGAGACTGGGGAAATGACCAACCAATAACTGACCCAACTTGAGACCCATCCCGTGTGCAAGCACCAATCTCTAACACTACTAATAATATTCTGTTATGACTGTAGACAGGAATCTAGCATGGCTGTCTTCTGAGAGGCTCCACCCAGAATCTGACTTAGACAGATATAGACACCTACAGCCAAACAGTGGATGGAGCTTGGGGACTCTTATGGAGGAATAGGGGAAAAGAATGCATTATGGGCCCTGAAGGAGATAGGAATTCTATGGGATTCTCTAGCCCAGCACATACAATGAGCTTTTTAATTAGGGTTACTAAAAACTGTGAATAAGTGTTTATTTATATGGAACAGAGATAATTAAAAATGCAGCTGTGTCATCAGAAAGCCCACCTCTATATGGATGAAGTACTCCTAGAAACATTATAGGTGAAGCTCTCTGTGCAGCTTATAGACAACTCCACAGTCCAAGCATCTCCTTATTTCCTCAGTTTGACTAATTCTCTGATGAAGAGAATTCTATCAGGCTAAGTGAACTGGACGTCATATATTACTTTCTTTGCATAGAATACCCTCACTACCTGCCTCCATAGTCCCTCCTCTATAGTCTTCTAGCCCCTAATATCTGTGAGGCCATCAGACAGAGATTGTTCCTAACAGCTCTGATAACCCAGGCCCATCAGGGAGGAACTGATTTTCCTTATATTCTTTGAGGCAACACATTCTTTGTTTTAAGGAGGTTTGAGTAGCTATATTGCTCACTTTTTCTGCTCTTACAGTTGTCAGATTAGTCTCATTTACTCTCATGTCTCACAGCCTCACAAGTCAGGTTGTGACAAGCTCTTGCATTACTTCTTTAAGAGTAGTCCCTCCATATGTCCAGTACTTCAAATTCCTTGATTCTCATAATGTCTATCTATATGCTAAATCAGTTTCTATTATTATTATTATTATTATTGTTATTATTATTATTATTATTATTAGCAGTAAGACCAGAGGAATATCTTCTATCACTTCCACTTTGTCTTCCTTCTCACTCTGATTCTTCCCCGTGGTTTCAAGTTCTTGGATCTTACAAATGGCCTTTTATAGATCTAACTTGCACTCTGTATGTTTTAGCTTTCAAGCTGTAAGAAACAGTAAGCTAATACCTCTATCCCACCCTCCTGTTTATCTAGTTAATTTGCCTTACCAGAGGCTAACAGTTAGGATGCTGTCCATATCACTCTTTCTTGTTGTGATTATTCTTTCATAAAAACAAGTTCCGGCTGGGGTACCATCTTAGCCTCAAATACATTTCTAGCCACATACAACAGTGGCTAGGCAACTTTTGTTGCTGTCTTCCAACAATCTCAACTCTTGTGTGCTAATCTCAACTGTTATAAATTTTCCTCTAAACCTTTAACTGTTTCAGAGCATCTTGGTATGAAATTGTGGCCCTCGCCTCCTCAAGCAACACACTACTCAATACCACACTGACAAAAACTGAAATTCTTGTATTCCTCCTACAGATTCTCCTAATCCTAATCTCTCAGGCTTAGTAGCATGTCTCACTAGCCATAGCAAGAACTATGCAACTGTGGCCATATCAAACCACATGCAGGAATAGTCAGTGCTATCAGAATTTCTCCATGTATTAGAGTGCCTCCTCAGGATGATTAGCCTCAGCTGCACCACTTGCTATGCATACAATCACTCCTCTCCAAGTCTTCTTTCATTGTGTTGTATCTCTGTTGTGACAGTGAGTCTTGCATACAGATTTTCTTGGCAAGATGCAACACACACACACACACACACACACACACACACACACACACACACACACACCACATCTACTCATCCAAGAAAGGAGGCCCTGGGAAGACCAAAGTAAAGAATGCATCCATGTCAAATTTGGTGAACCAGTAGATTGCTGATGTTGTTGGGCTTACTAGCAAAAATATATGTGAGGAGTTACAAGCAAGGAATAGAGATAAGATAATTCAATAGCTGCTGCATCACCAGAAACCCATCTCAACATGGTTGAGGATTCTGGAAAACTGCAGCTCTGGAGCTCTCTATGCTCTGCAGTCAGAACGTCTTTCTGCACTTTGGCTGTTGGAGACACTACTGCCAGCAACTGCTTCTTCCCTTTTATATTGTTGGTAGAGTCCCTTGAGAATCTCCCAACTTTTTGTTAAAAGGCACATGAGACCTTTGTGACCTTTTTTTACTTCCTAAAACTTGTGAGTCTCTCTTCCATCACAGAGGAAATGTTTTAATTTGGAGAGAATGCTGCAATCCTAAGGAATATGCCATACAACAGTGAGTTAGGAAAAAGAATTAAAATGCAAGAGCCATTAATAAGAATGGCTTACTTTACTTACTGTAAAGTGGTACTGGAGTTCAACTAACACTGAACCTAAAAGAAAACATAAATGTGGGGAAAAGGCAAAGTGAGTGAAAAACGATTGCCTCAAAATTACTGGCTGTTATTTATAGCATGTGCCAAATATAAATATGTCCTTGCAAAACTTGAAGAGATGAGTCGTCAGTTATTTCAAGACAAATTTCTGACTTGTTTTATATTATTTAAAAATATTTTGTGGAGACAGCATTAAAAATTCTATGTATGAAGGACAGACTTACAGAAGGACATTTCCATATGGCCCATGGGGCTTCATCAAAAAACCCTGAAAACAACAAAAACAAAACAAAACTAAACTAAAAACTAAACTGTAACTACCAATGGATTTTGTTGTTGTTATTGCTGCTATTTTCACATACATGTTTCTTTGTGACATCATGTGGAAATGAATACATTTAGCTTGTATTTTAGCAGCAATTTAAGAGACAGGGGGTGCGTGGGGGCATAAAAAAGCTGTTGTGGCCCTTTATTTGCCTTCAGAGGCTCCTGAGCCTCTCTTCATGCCTGAAGATAAAGCTTCAATATGGTGATGTCACAATTCTGAGGCACATACTGTAAACTTTGAGTTATTCAGAGAAGTCTGCCTTCCTCCAATTCATACGTGCTGGAATGAAAGATATGTGTCACCATGTCCTTCAGATTTCACTCACTGTAAAATTTATTTTATTGACAAAATAAATTACAATAAGATAAACCAAAAGCCATCAGATAGAGGCTACATAAGACAACCTAACAGTAGGAAAAAAGTCCCAAGAGAAGGTACAAGAATCAGAGACCCACTCATTCACACACTCAGAAGTCCCATAAAAGTACTGTTAGTAGCTATACTATATACATAAACGACCTGGTGCAGACATAGGCAGGGCTGGTGTATGCTGCTTTAATCTCTGTGAACCCATATAGTCTTTGGTCAGTTGATTCAGAAGACCATGTTCTCCTGCTGTCCTCCATCTCCTCTGACTCTTAAACTCTTTCTGCTTCCTCCTCCAGAGTGTTCTCTGAGCTCCTGGTGGTGGTGGTGGTGGTGGTGGGGTGTTAATAGTGACAACCCATTTCAAGCTGTGTGTTCAAGAGACTCTCTCTATGACACTGATAGGCATTTTCTCTCCTTTGGTGATGGAGATATAGGCCAGATCGGAGGGGATTCAAAGTAGATAAAGGCAGGTTTATTAGGAGGCAACTCTCTGGAGGGCTCAGAGATCTCACAGGTAGAGGTTAGTGAAGTCACAAGTCCAGGCAAAAGCAGGCATGAGGATTATGGGGTCTTAGGTTCAGAGTAGTGATGTATGAGCTAGGGGCTGGGATTGTGCCCATACATG
Source organism: Mastomys coucha (assembly GCF_008632895.1). NCBI lineage: Eukaryota > Metazoa > Chordata > Mammalia > Rodentia > Muridae > Mastomys > Mastomys coucha. Next base: position 89,536,778 of record NC_045030.1, read on the forward strand.
TCAATAACTATGCCTCTGTGTGGGAACTCTTGGGTGGGTTGCTAGTAACACAGAGACAGAAAATCATAACCTTAGCCTGGAGTTTTCTCCATGTAGGCAGGGGAGTTTTCTCTGTGTTGGCCAGGTTGGAGGAAAGAAGGCAGATGGGTTTCCCAGCTGTGCAAGGGATGAGCAGGGTTTTCAGCCTAACAGAAATGTCTGGCTGTGGGTCTCTGGATCTATTTCCCTCAGCTGCAGGATAATGCTCCCTGATGATGGTCAAATAAGAAACCAATCTATGAGAACTGTAGAATATCACTAAGAGTCATTTCATAACTATTTTAGACTGGTAGTGATTGGTTTTACCCTAGGTCTCTGGGCTATCTAGTCTCTGGTTCTTGGTCACACAAAAAGTGTCAGGCATGCATTTCATCTTGTGGAGTGTGCCTTAAGTTGTGTGTAACTAAAAAAAAAAAAAACATCATTTTAAGTGAGATAGCCCAGACCCTGAAAGGTAAATGTTGCATGTGTTCACTTATATATGGATATAATCCATTAAAAATGATAATCAGCCTATAATCCATAGATGTAGAGAAGTTAGGTGTACATGAATAGATTGGGGTATAAATAGATATCCCTTAGAGGGTAAAAAAGAGTAGATTTCATGAATGGGATGGGAGAGGGCAGAGAAAGAAGCAGGAAGAGCAGGTGGGAATGGGAATTGAATACACCATTAAGACAGTGAATTTAGGTAGAGACACATGGAACTGAGGGCCATTTGAAGGATGATATGAAAACCTAGTGCAGTAGAATATATTTGAAAGTGATCCTGATGAGGTCTCCTAATGGGGGAAGTGGAGTCACAACTGGCCATCATTTATCACCAAAGAAGCTTCTAGTACTGGAACTGGGTTCATTTAACTGTATTAAATGGGCCATGGGCTTAGGGTGTCCCATGGAAATCCCCCAGCAACCCAGGCTGTTGTTAAGACAATGAGTTGTTCTCTGAAAACTGACACTGGTGCCTCCTTGCTGGTGACAGTACCAACACAATTTTTTGAACATGCAAAAGAAGAGCTGCTACCTTAATGGAGCCTTATCTACCACATTATAGTGTCTTTGGTACAGAAAGGTACTCTGGAAGCTATCAAAATAGAAACCTAAACACCCACCCATCCAAAATACATTTTACATGCACTCTGCCTTGCCTGTATGATATACTAGAGTATCGATTCCCAACTTGTGGGTCACAACCCCTTGGAGGTTATTATGATTCATAAAAGTAACAAAATTACAGTTCTGAAGTAGCACCAAAAATAATAGTATGACTGGTGGTCACCACAGCATGAGAAACTGTATTAAAGTGTCTCAGCATTAGTAAGGTTGCGAATCACTGTGCTAGAAACAAGGTAGCAGAGCCAACTCACTATATAGTTTAGATTGCAATTTTTGTTTCACTTTTGTCCTTAAAGGAGGTGGCAACAATTCATTTATTGTGGAAATCACAGGAGGCATGAACTCCAAATAAAACCAAAAATGACTATGCCCTCTGTCTTTTATTTAATAATGTCAATTGCACATAAAGCATTGGGCTAGAATCTGGAATAAAGAATATAAAATATGGTACAGTCCTACTGATTGAATAGTTTATGTAATTGTAAGGCAGCTAATATAAAAATAGGAAAACAGAGCAGTCAATATCTGACAAAAATCATAAGTGCAATTTAAGAAGTACATAGTCATATAAGATCATACAGCAGATATTACATCTAGTGAGCTAGTGGAGGAAGATTTTCCATAAGGTATTTTCCATCACAAATACAAGATGTCCCTTGGGAACCAATGAGAAAGAAACATTTCAATCAGGAGTTATCATATAATGAAATTTCCCATGCTTTAGATGTAGTATTTTGCAATGGAGGTATCTAGAGGAAAAGATGCACAATTTCATAATTTAAGTAGGGTCCACCGTCATTTTGGTAAGATTAAGTAATATATATATGTATATATATATATATCACATATATCACATATATCACATATATCACATATATCACAATGTAATAATAGCATGATTATCTTGGCTGAACCTAGCAGTAAACCCAAATACAGAAGAGCTCAGGAATTCCAACTCATAGAGTGGAGTTTAAGAAGAGAAATTATTCAAACCAGATAGAAGGATTGAGAGGCAGTGAGACAGAGTCATTTTCACATGTAATACTTACACACACCTGAAATAATGATTTGACAGGATATAGAATATATTCAAGTGACCCCCCCCCCAAATACATGAGAAAAGGATGAAAGCTTATAAAAGCTGTGTATTGGAACAAGTATACTGTGAGTAATTCAGGGTTAGCTAATGTGCTTAGAATTATTTTAACCCCAGCAAAAATTGTCTAATCTTGTCAAGGGATAAAGAATCTAGAATATTTATAGCTCAAGTCTAATTGATAATTTTTTTAAGATTTTAGGATCATTTTTTTTAAATGTATCTTCATAATTTTCGTTTTTTTAATTAGATATTTTCTTTATTTACATGTAAATTTCTCCTTTCACAGTTTCCCCTCCAAAAAACAAAGAAACAAACAAAAACAACAAGAACAAACCCCTGCTTCCCCCCCCTCCCCATCCTCTCCCACTTATTGGCCCTGGCATTCCCCTACACTGGGACACAGAACCTTCACAGGGCCG